>NW_027256883.1:146728072-147328072 GCF_029215685.1 Pituophis catenifer annectens
TTTATATATATTAATATAACATTTCAAAGCAGCCTTCTCCAAATTTAACATTTATTCAGTTCTATCCAATTCTTCCACTCCCCAAAATATATGACTTAAAAATCCTTTTTCTTAAACTAATCAATCACTAAACTAGCCTATTTCAACCCAGTTTCCTGCAAGATTACCATACACTACAATTCTAAATATAATCCACTGCCCACTCTGCTAAAATATACATATGTCTATATATACATTCCATTTTATAAAAAGAGAAAAGACAATAACTTTAAATTTATAATTCATAAATTTATAAATCCATTTAGTATCTTCTTTGATGTCTTTCCACTAGATTGTTAAATCCATCATCCATAATAGGGTAACATAGCATCCTGGTGCAACAGTTTATTCAAAATCTTCAGTCATCTTCTGCCCCCATCAATAATGAATATCCTCATGTATATATAAAAGTAAAAACAACCACCCGAGTGACATTATAATTATATTCCATATAGTTGTAATTGTGGTTTTCATCAGGATTATAAATTCCCATCATCTTAGTGGGTAGCAGCCAGATCTTCTGCATGCCCCAGCATAACTCTCTTGCCTTGTAACTCAAAATAGTTATAATATATTTATCGGTAAAAGAAATCCAAAATAGATAGTTCAAATCCAACAATGTAAGGCTCTTTCCACATCCCAAAATCACGGCATTGCAGAGATCTGCCACTTTCCTCAAGATAGTATTAAACGATAATTCGCCTCCAATATCTTTTCACATATTCATTTATTTTTTAAAATCCCTGGCTTCACTGTTGCTTGGTTTAGAAACTACTATTTCTACGAGATCTGTTTCTTTTCTTTTTCTTTTGCGGGTTGCATTTCCATTCAGATTTCCTTCCTACCAATTGTATATCAGCTGATCGGTTGTCATTCTGCTTTATAAATTGATCTTGTTGGTTTTGTTTTATTATCTCATATGTCTTTTCCATCACTTGTATATCAACTAGTTGATTTACGCACTTGTCTGTAACTTGATAATTCATCACATTAGAATCAGATGACACTGCTCTCAAATTTGTAGACAGTCCAGCTGGGGTATCCAAGGAGTCCGAAGACAGTTTATCTACCACAGCCTCTGTAATTTGATGTTTTCCCTTTATTTCCAGCTCCTTTTGCTTGTCCTGTGTTATGCCTAAAGATGTTAAATTTATTTTTAAAATTTTTTGATAAAATTCTTCCGCTTTTTCGACAGTATTCAGTTGGTATCTTACTCCTTGGTATCTTAATATTAAACCAACTGGGACGTCCCACCTAAATAGAATATTCCTTTTTTTTAACTCATTCACTAGAAAACCAAATTTCTTCCTCTCCATTAACATCTTGGGCGGGAGTTCCTTAAAAATCCAAATCTTTCTTCCACGAAGTTGCAAAGTAGAATTATAAGAATTCTGCACAATATTATTTCTAATTTCTTTGTCTGTAAAATAAATCACCACATCTCTAGGCAATTGCCTTTGTTTTGCCAACCAGGAGTTTATTCTATAAATTCTGTCAATCCTGCAAAACACTTCATCAGGTTGAACCTTTAAAGTCCCAGCCAGAATTTCAGAAGATATCTTCCTTAAATCATCTCTGTCATTTTCCTACAGACCTCTCAGTCTAATTGCATATTCTGTAAAATTATGTTGGATCATTAAAACTTCTCTTTCAATCCTCTGTTGTACAATTTCTTCATTACCAGTCTTTTGATCAGCCTCCATTTTAAGTTTGTCTTCTGAACTATTATCCTGAATGTTTGCCAAATCCTTTTTAATTTTTTGGATCTTGTCATCCAAATTCTCCTCAGTTTCTTTCATTTTAGACTCTGATAATTTAGTATTTGCTTCCAACTGAATCACAAAGTCTGCTAAGCCATTAGCTGTTTTTAAAATCTTTCGATCCAAAAAGCCAAACTTAGATTTCACCAATTCACCAATTTCTTTGATTTCCAACTTAAATTTTTCAAGTTGCTGATTCACAATCTCATCCCTTCTTACAATCTCATCAAGAAGAAATTCTATTATATTAAAGTCAGGTTTCTGAGACTGGAGAGTTAAAACTTGTTGATGTAATTTATTAATGGGGGAATCCCCCCCCCCCACTGCCTGTTTGTCTAGCTTTATAAGTCTCAGTGCCATTTTTCCACGCAGACAAAATTTACTGGAAAAGAGAAAAAAAAAAAACTTTTTTCCAACCAAGATCAATATCAGATCCCCAAGGAAAAAAAAAAGGAAAAAAAAAACAGAAGTGAGAGTGAGGTTCCTTCAGTTACAGCCAAAAGTATTCATTCCGCTACTTTGTAATTGAAAACGGAAGGAGTTTCCCTTTCAGCCTCTCTTCAAGCCGCAGCAGCAATCGCCATTTTAAAAAACTTTTTTCCCCTTCACTTCACTTCTTAGGCAAAATAAAATAAAAAGAATACTTGCGCTTCAGGATCAGAGGTCCAGCTCATATCTTCTTTAATTAATTTATTTGACAGATTTACAGGCTTGCTTTTGCCCCCTAGCTCTGCGTGTAGCAGAGATTTCCCAGAGCCCGGAGCATCGGCTGGGGATACGGGGAGTCTCTTCCGCTCCCTCCCAAAAGTAAATAAAAAACTTTTGGGATTAGGCAGAGGACTCTACCCACCCCAGCCGGCTCTATCTCCGTTTCCTAATGGAAACGGAGTTTTTTCGAGCCGCCATTCCGCTGAAAAAGGCGGCTCTTACAGGCAGTGGGTTCGACGATCCCGAAGGAGCGTCCAGCGGGGACAAGCAGCAAACCGTTATTTCTTTAGCAAATTGTGGAGATGCTAGATGCATCGTTTTTTTATTTCAGCAAATTATTTTCATAATATTCTAATTATCAAGTTAGATAAGTGTGGATGCATAACAGGACACAGCTGGCTTGGAAATCATATTCAAAGAGTGCTCATAAATGATTCAACTAAAGAGAGATATCAAGTAGGGTACTACATGATTGGTCATTATTATTATTATTATTATTATTATTATTATTATTATTATTATTATTATTATTATTATTATTATTATTTAAAGTTTTATACCGCCCTTCTCCCGAAGGACTCAGGGCGGTGTACAGCCATATTAAAACAAACATATACCCATAAAATTTAAAAACAATTTAAAATTTAAAATATATAAAATTTGGCCCTTATGTTAAAAGCTACAAACACCCAGTTAAAATTCATTTACTAAGCCAGACTGGCCTGTTGAAACAAAAGAGTCTTAAGGGCACAGTGAAAGGTGCGTAGGTCTGTGATCATGCGAATCTCCGGGCAGATGCCCCCACAGAGGAGGCCTCCCCCTGGGTGTCGCCAGTCGACATTGTTTGGCCGACGGCACCCTGAGGAGTCCCTCTCTGTGGCAGCGTATTGGCTGGTGGGAGGCTATCGGTAGAAGAAGGCGATCTCGTACATACCCAGGTCCTAAGCCATGGAGCGCTTTAAAGGTGGTAACCAACACCTTGAATCGCCCCCGGAAGGTCACCGGGAGCCAGTGCAGCTCGCGCAGGAGAGGTGTTACATGGGTGTGCCATGTTGCCCCCATAATCACCCGCGCGGCCGCATTCTGGACCAGTTGGAGCCTCCGAGTGCTCTTCAAGGGGAGCCCCATGTAGAGAGCATTACAGTAGTCCAGACGGGACGGGACGAGAGTGACCATGCGCAAGGCGTCCCGGTCCAGAAAGGGACGCAACTGGTGAATCAGGTGAACCTGATAAAAAGCTCCCCTGGCCACAGCCGTCATATGGTCTTCTAAAGACAGCCGTGCATCCAGGAGAACACCCAAGTTGCGAGCTCTCTCTGAGGGGGTCTTGAGCCCTTATTCTTTATTATTTTTATTCATGACTTGGGTGAGGATGTGGAGGAAACCCTTATAAAATATACTGATATGTAGATAGAACAACATAAGTGGGATAGCTAATAAACTATAAAATGTATTAAAATTCAGTCTTTACAATTTATCTTCGAGACCACCTTCTACCACATAGCTCCCAGCGACCGGTAAGATCCCACAGAGTTGGTCTCCTCCAGGTCCCGTCAGCTAAACAATGCCGGCTGGCGGGCCCACGGGGGAGGGCCTTCTCTGTGGCTGCCCCAGCTCTCTGGAACCAGTTACCTCATGAGGTCCGGACCACCCCCACCCTATTGGACTTCTGAAAAGCGGTGAAGACCTGGCTTTTCCGGCAGGCCTGGGGCCCTTGATCTCGCTGTTGTGAGATCTGGCCATGAATGGTGTGAATGGGTTTTAATTTTTAAATGTTTTTATAATGGGTTTTTTTTAATGCATTGTAAACCACCCTGAGAAAGGCGGCATATAAATAATAATAATAATAATAATAATAATAATAATAATAATAATAATAATAATAATAATAATAATAATAATTTCACAAACTGACTACCTACAACGCCATGACCATGTTGCTAAGATCATTCACTGGAAATTGTGCCAGAAGTTTGGATTTGAGTACAGCAAAAACCACTGGGAACATCAGGTTGAGAAAGTTTTAGAGAATGAGAAACTCAAGATCTTGTGGGACTTCAGGATTCAGACTGTCAGGCACTTGGTCCACAACACACCTGACATAACAATAATTGAAAAGAAAAAAGTATGGTTCATTGACATTGCAATACCTGGTGATGCACAGACTGAAGATAAGCAGCAAGAAAAAATCACAAAGTAGCGGTACTTGCAAATTGAAGTTGAGCGACTGTGGAAAATCGTGTGTTGTCCCGATTGTAATTGGAGCCCTTGGAGCAATACCCAAAGGGCTACCCCGCTATTTAGAAATTCTAAATTTGCCAGACTTGAACATTTTGACTCTACAAAAAACCACCTTACTCGGAACAGCTTACATCCTCCGATGATACCTTAACAGTTCCTAGGTCCTTGGTTAGGACTCAAGCTGCTGAGCTATTAACCAGCCTCAAAGGCTGTGAATCTCACTAAAGATTAAATAATAATAATAATAATAATAATAATAATAATAATAATAATAATAATAATAGTAGTAGTAGTTGTTGTTGTTGTTGTTAGAAAGAAATGGGTTGAAAACAATCAAATGAACTTTCATAGAAATAAATGTAAAGTATGGACACAAAATATACAGGAATTCCTAGCATGGCAATTGTATTTCTGGAAAAAAAATGAAATAATATTTGATTTATATTAAATATACGTCACTAAATGCAATGTGGCTTCAAAAAATAAAAAATGACAGTTTAGCTGCATTGATACAATTATGTTTCTAAATTGCAAGGAGTAATAGTTCCACTTTATTCTATTTTATTCAAACCTACTGTAGTATTGTACCAAATTTGGAGCACTCCATCAAGGAGTCAAACAAGTTAGAACAGATGCAGAGAAGACCAATGAGGATACTTTGTGACTACAAATTCAAATTTATTTGTTTAAAAAAATCAAGGAGCAGGATATAGAATTGATTCTGTCAACTAGAGGACTGAACACACGATCATGAATTTAAATTACAAGAAGGCATATTTCTACTGAAATTTTGACTGAATGTCCTAAAACAAATAATATATTGTTGGTGATAAACACTCTTTCATTTAATGTGTTCAATTAAAACAAAACAGCTGTTGTTAGTGCTTTGTTTACCTACTCCAGTGAATAGGGAATTGAACATGATGACTCTTCCCACTTTATAATCTCATATTAAAATTATTCTAAAATTCAAGCTTCAATTAATTTTTGATGTAGCATTATCACGATGTATGTCTGAGGGTAAGAACAGGTACAGTCAAAAACAGACATTACCTAAGACTAGACAGTTCTGTAACAACAATACTGTACCAATTTAAACAGCTCCTCCTCCCCCAAAGATGCAACTAATTCTGCTCTGTTGGGAGACATAGGTAAGAAAAAAGACACACGTAAGATTTGATCCTTGGGCCTGGAATGCAAATGGCTTATAGTTTGCACTTGCTCATTTTTTGCTCTGATTATGCATTTTTTAACATCTGCAATAAAACTGGTTTATCAAGAGCTGTGTCCTTGAATTTCCACCTACATGTTTTCTATCTTAAGTATCTGGATGACGTTTGATAACAAGACATTACTTAATATTTATTTTAAAAAATATCAATAGAAATTTAAAGCTTGAATTTAGGAATAGTTAACTCCACCAAAAACTTCATTCTTATAAGTTAATATTTTGCCTATACAGGTAGTCCTTGACTAACAACAGTTCATTTAGTGACCGTTTAAAGTTACAACGGCACTGAAAAAAATGACTTATGACCATTTTTCACACTTAGGACTGTTGTAGCATTCCCCATGGTCATATGATCAAAATTCAGGTGCTTGCTAACTGATTCATATTTATGACGGTTGGTCCTGAGGTCATGTGATCAACTTTTTTAACCTTTTGACAAGCAAAGTCAATGGGAAAGCCAGGTTCACTTAACAGTGTTACTAACTTAACGATTGCAATGATTTACTTAACAGCAGTGGCAAGAAAAGTCAGAAACTGGGGCAAAGGTCACTTAACAAATGTTTCACTTAGCAATATAAATTTTGAGCTCAATTGAGGTTGTAAGTCAAGGACTACCTGTACATTCAAGAAACTGTACAAAAGATGCATTTTAAACCTTACCATTACATCTATTTTAACCTTGGAGTGTTCTCATGTTTGAATAAACAATACGATGTAGTTTATTAATTTTTTTAAAATACTATACCTATTCTGACATAACTAACAACTAGTGTAGAATTATATTCATTTAAAAAAAAATACATCTTCCACAACAGTTGCTTTTAAATGTGTTTGTATCAGGGGTAGGTTCTACTTACCTTTACTACCAGTTCGCAACGGGATCGCACGCATGCGCTTGCTTCGCGCACGCATGTGCAGATCACTTCTGATGATGTCAAGGTCAATGGGCGGAGCCTCCCACCAGTTTTACTACTGGTTCTATAGAACTGGTCCGAACTGGGGGCAACCCACCACTGGTTTGTCTGTATGTTTCTCATGAAGAATGTTGATGCACTATTTAAGATTATAGTCACTTAACTATATTTCTCTAAAATTCCACTTCAGTTCCTAGGCATGCTAATGTGCTTTTTAAAGAATCAGTGGCAAAAGATCAAGAGACCCCTATGGATGCTGTGAGCATTGCTACTGTTAATCCTATTTAATATACTCCTAATCTCTCCCCACTCACTGAATTTGGTTTAAATCAATTATTTTAATCATACCACTTCAATGAGTCACCTCATAGGAAACATACTTGGAGATTATTCCAAGATGAATCATAGTCATACCAAATTTTCTATTTTCTATAGATATGTATGTATTTCAATTTTAGAACTATATTTTATATTTATTTTATACAGCATGTCTTAACTGATGACATTCATTGATTTCAAATGATCTTACCTAATTGAGGTCAGTTACTAAAATATAATAAAATTTTGATTTTGCAGAACTATCAGGGAAGACAGGTATATCTTAAATCCACATGTCCAATAAATCCAAATGTATATAATTGATGTGTTTTACACTACTGATATATAATTAATTCATTAACATCAACTTATTCATTTAGTTACAGAAAATATGTAATTATTTCACAGAAATTTATACTGATTATGCAACTATGCAAATTATATAAACTTTTCTAAATGACAAAGATTATATCATCTATTTGTAATATATTAGAATTAATGGAATTAATTTTGAAAATTTGGAAGTCTAAACTAAAACTTTGTCCAATATATCTGAATACCACTGAATGGACATCCCTAAAATCAAATATTTAGTATAATGCTGGTTATTTTCTTTCTTCATATGGGTTTTTGTTTATTAAACTTATAACCTGCTGTAGTCTTGATTATTTTGGCTGCCCACAAAGTGTGTAACAGAATTTAAAATAGCCACAATATGGTTAAAATAGCAATAATAGCATAAAACCCCTAGCAAAGACAGTAACAACAAAAAAAACTCTAGAATTACACTTTTTCAATATTTTCTTGATGACCAAGAAGAAACTATCCTGATCCAGTTTGGATGCTCTGTTCTGTCCCCGTCCCCACACACACACACAAACAGCCAGCCAGGGGTTAAAGAATTACTCACACAAGGTTCGTTATCAGGAACTTGGCAGCAATACGATAACCGCCTGCCAAGTGCTTTACTACAAGAAGAGGGAGTGTTCCTCCACCAGATAACACCAATGTATACACACAGTTTTCAAAACAGTCCAGCTCAAACATGAAACCTTCAGCAGATTTGGCGTTGTACAAAGTGACTAGCCAGAAGTTAGCTTTGTCCGTCACAGAGTCTAAATGGCCACCACACTCTCTTATATAGCCTGTGGGGTGTGGTCCAGTGACTCAGCTTAATCCCTGGCACGCCTCCTCATCTGCTGCAAATGTTTATTTCGCCTTCGTTGGCGTGGATCCAGGAACGACTTATCACTCCCATCGCTGTCATCGGAGACACCTGGCTCCTGGTCAATCTCCTCTCCCTCAGCAGACACCTGAGGCATTGCCAGAGAGGAGGGGCCTGGAGAGGGAGGCCTGGCCGGCTACTCTCCTTCATGTTTGGAGCCTTCTTCCTCCGATAAGATAGGCTCGGAGGACAGAGCCACAACATGCTCATTCATTCGCTCAGAATGAATTCGCTCAGATTCGGGAAGGCTTTGGCTCCGACTGGGTAGGTTCAAATGGGGTGATGGAGGTGGGTCTTGAGAGTGTAATCTGGGAGGAGTTTGACCCTGTGACTCCCGACAATGTGGACAGGATTCTGGGTAGGCTTAGCGCTGCCACATGTTTATTGGACCCATGTCCCTCCTGGTTGGTGCTGGCCTCCCAGGCAGTCACACGAGGCTGGCTCCAGGAGATTATTAACGCTTCTCTGAGTGCTTCTCAATAAGCCTTCCCTGGACCCGGCCATATTAACGAACTATTGTCCAGTCTCCAACCTTCGCTTTCTGGCGAAGGTTGTTGAGAGTGTGGTGGCGTGACAACTTCCCCAGTACCTGGATGAAGCTGTTTATCTAAATCCGTACCAGTCAGGTTTCAGGCCTGGGTACAGCACAGAAACGGCATTGGTTGCATTGGTTGATGATCTCTGAAGGGCTCAGGACAGGGGTTGTTCCTCTGTCCTGGTCCTATTAGACCTCTCAGCGGCTTTTGATACCATCGACCATGGTATCATGCTGCGCCGGTTGGAGGGGTTAGGAATAGGGGGCACCGTGTTCCGGTGGTTCTCCTCCTTCCTCTCTGACCGTACGCAGTCTGTGTTGGCAGCGGGGCAGAGGTCGACCCCGAGGCGCCTTGTTTGTGGGGTGCCGCAAGGGTCGGTCCTCTCGTCCCTCCTGTTCAACATTTATGTGAAGCTGCTGGGTGAGATCATCCGTGGTTTTGGGTGAAGTTCCATTAGTATGCTGATGATACTCAGCTGTACATCTCTACCCCGGACCACCCCAATGATGCCCTTGACGTGATGTCCCGGTGCCTGGAGGCTGTGCGGATCTGGATGGGGAGAAACAGGCTCAGACTCAAACCCTCCAAGACCAAGTGGCTGTGGTTTCCGGCGTCCCATTATAACCAGCTGGTGCTATCACTGATTATTGGGGGTGAGATCTTAGCCCCCTCAGAGAGGGCTCATAACTTGGGTGTCCTCCTGGATGCGTGGTTGTCTCTAGAAGATCATATGACAGCTGTGGCCAGGGAGACTTTTTATCAGGTTCGCCTGATTCACCAGTTGCGTCCCTTTCTGGATCGGGACTCCTTGGGCACAGTCACTCATGCCCTCGTCACTTCCCGTCTGGACTACTGTAACACTCTCTACATGGGGCTCCCCTTGAAGAGCACCCAGAGGCTCCAACTGGTCCAGAATGCGGCTGCGCAGGTGATTATGGGAGCGACACAGCGCTCCCATGTAACACCACTCCTGCGCGAGCTGCACTCCAGGTGGTCTTCCGGGTGCAATTCAAGGTGTTGGTTACCATCTTTAGAGCACTCCATGGCTTAGGACCTGGGTACTTACGAGATCGCCTTCTGCTACCGATAGCCTCCCACCAGCCAGTGCGCTCCCACAGAGAGGGACTCCTCAGGTTACCGTCGGTCAAACAATGTCAACTGGTGACATCCAGGGGGAGAGACTTCTCTGTGGGGGCACTCACCCTCTGGAATGAATTGCTCCCGGAGATATGGATGATCCCTGACTTGCGCACCTTTCGCCGTGCCCTCAAGACGTTATTGTTCCAACAAGCTGGGTTGGCCTAAGCATTAATTTTAATTTTTGTTTTAATGACGTTGGGGCCAAATTATTTAATGTTTTTTTTAAATTGTTTTTAAATTTTATATGTACTTGCTTTATCTTTGGCTGTACACCGTCCTGAGTCCTTCGGAAGAAGGGCAGTATAAAAATTAGATTAAAATAAATAAAAATAAATAAAAATAAATTCCAAAATTTTAGCTTGTTCTTTCCCAGCCGGAACCTTACAGCCTCCAGGACACTAGCACAGGCATCAATGGCATTTCCCGTACAGCTTGTGACGGCATGGAATCGTCACATGATCTCTTCCTAGCAGTGTCATATACATGTTAAAAAACAAAGGAAAGAGAATATATCAGGAGGCACAAGAATGGCCTCCCACCTCCTACTCACTGAGAATGAAACAGAACCACTGCAGAACAATGCATGGTCAATGGTATCAAAACTTGCAAGAGGTCCAAACCACAAGAAGAGGAACATTGCTTCCATCCAGCTCATTAGATGTCAACTAAGAGAGCAACCAATACTTTCTGCCCCATACAGAATCTTGATTGGAAATGGTCAAAATAATGCATTTCTTCTAGGATGCTACAATTTGGCTCCACCCCCATTGTCTCAACATCCTTCCCCTAAAAGGGAAAGAACTGCAAAGTAGGTGGTAATCTAGTTATGATGTTGACTAGGTTGTCTTCTGACAGGACCGGCCTCTTTAGCAGAAGGCACAATTGCTCATAATTTCCTTTCCCAATAGAGGCTTTGGCAATATCTCAGAACCAAGTAGCTACCTCCTTACCCACTCCCAAGAGTAACTAGGACAGGCAGAGATCCAAACATTAGGTAGCAAGGACAAGCTAGACAGCACCTTATTTACATCCTTGCAGTTTACAGGGCAAAAGTAATCCAGTTAATATTGTAAGACAATGCCCTCGTCATGACCAATGCATCTACTGATGTAGAGCCAAGATTCCAGCCATTATAGTTACATGTTTACGTAAGAAAGTTTCATTTGAGAAGTAACTGATTATATATTTGTAATACTAGCCATTGACAACTCAATGGACAATATGATGGAACTAAAAGTTAACTTTCTAATAATTGTGTGCATCCCACAGTGAGGTTACATGATCTTCTGAATAATCCATAACTCAGTGTGAGACTTACTAGGGAGGCACAAATTAGAGGAAGCTACTCAAGTACTTAAACGAACAATTTAATTACTTAGAGATGTCCAAAATGAGCTACTGAAATTAATAATTCTCTGTGTTCAGAGCAATTCAATTGACTAAAAGCCATTAATTCTTTGTTTTTCATATGTAAAACAAATTCATTAAACACAGAAAAATGCAATCTATTCCAGGGAAACTTTCAAATGGCTTTTAAAATGTATTTACATGAATTAATCACTTTCTGTTATTATCAGGAAAAGCACCTAATATTTTTATATTAAATATCTTTGGTTATTTCAGCTGTTTGGAAGGAAGAATGAGTCTTTCTCAAGAAAAAGCAAAATGAAATTATAATAAATACTATATATTTATATGTGCGCATGTGTGTGTATATAATATGATATATAGCCATTAATATACAGTATAAACTGATTATAAATTACAGAGAAAGCTATAGACTTAGCACATTTTAGAATATACAATAATTAGGGTGTGTCAATTTCCAAACATTAAGGGTGCTCAAAAGTTGTGGCATGCCTTGGAGATTATAAAGATATTTTAGTTACTTTAATATAATTTAGATTTGCTTGGTAAATAACTACATAAATATCATAACTTTTTAATTTGTTTTATTTGTGAGGAGTTAAGAATAGTTTCTATTATTTTAAGTTAGTAATTTCTCTTCAAATTTTTAAAGATCAATATATTTTTGTCAAACCAGGAGTGCGCTGAAATATAGAAAATGTGATCTCTGAACAATTCTATCACTCTAATTAAAAAAAATATGTATTAGTCAGTTCTACTTGTCATCTGCTATAAAGATTAGTCACAATGTAAAAATAATTGCATTTTGTATGAGTAATAGATGCTCAATGAAATTTCTCTCTGGTCTTTAACATTGTTATATTTATGCACAATGAATTCTACAGTTTTCTAAAGTGTAGCAAATTATCATACATCTCTGCTATAAATGTTCACACAACGCACACAACTATTATAAGCTTTTAATAATGAAAATTCTCCATTTTCACATCAGAATGTTTCGCTCATGTCCATCTCTACTTTTCTCTCATGTAGAAAAATGAAATGTAATAAAAGTAATAAAAATGGTTTGAGCAATATTCAAAACTAAATTAAAACACTGAATTTTTACAAAACATTCAAAATCTGATTTATAAACAAGACAATTAACATTAAAAGTATCATAGAAAGTGATCTTCATTATTTCTTTAAACTAAAACTGAATTTTTAATAGCTTATTGGGTTTTGTGATAGAAATCAAGCTTGTTTAGCTTAAAATGGAAGCAAAAGCTCAAGACAGTCTGAAAATTACTCGTAGTTGCTGTATAAAAAGAAAAGATAGATAAAACTATCCTGAAACTAATTTACTCATACAAACTACATTGTAGTTTTTCATTACATAAGTTAGTTTAGTGTCTGCTGTTTTCTTTCTCCCGCTAAAAATCTCAGTATAATACTCACATAAATTACTAAGTCTTGGGATCTCTCTCTCTCTCTCTCTCTCTCTCTCTCTCTCTCTCTGTGTGTGTGTGTGTGTGTGTGTGTGTGTATGCGTACGCACCTGTGTGTGTATATGTATATGTGTATGATGTATGACGTATAAGTAAATTAAAAATCTTAGGCTAAAACAGCCTATACCTTATGGACAATCAATCTATGCATGGCCAGCAGCAGAATAAAGAAAGAAAGAAAAAGCTAACAGGAGGTCCATAGATATATGTCACATCATCCCTGACAATAATGATACTGGAAATCATAACACTGGCTGCAGATAGTAGCCTAGCAGTCATGCCAGGAAGGCATTAATAAATGCATATAAATAGCTAAGCAATCACACATTGTCACTCTTGGGAATATATACAGCCCTCCATAAACAGTGAAACCATAGCACTTATTTTCTATAAGTTTATTATTCAAATCTACAGACAAAACACAGCCAGATGCTTCCTAGGTAAACCCCAAAATGATGACACACATAGTGATGTCATGATGTAAATGTCGTGATTAAGTACATGCATTCTGATGTCTGACTCAAGTAAGTCAGTCACAGCATTTGTGTGATATATCCCACATTTCACCATTCACCATCTCCCCCGGAAGACGAATAAAGCTTATCAGCTTTTGTTCAATTTTGAAATGGAGAGCACATTTTTCCTTTGGTAGCTTGTGTGTAGTGTGCACCATCACAGCAAGATGAGTAGCACCAAGTGTTGCAATTCTATACATGTAGTGCTCAACTTATAACTAGTCATCTAATGACTGTTCAAAATTATGACAAACTTTATTGCTGGTAAAGCACTGTTAAGGATATTGTTGTGTTAACCAACCAGCAGAGCGTAGAGCACAGGGAAACGATGCTGAGAGCAATGAATAAAATACATACAAACTGGTTTATCAAAGTTTTTACTTTGTGGTGAAAAACAATCTCATAGTCTTTAATCAATCCAAGTCTTTGCCAGTCAAATCAGTCCAGTGATACAAAAGTCTTCTTACCATGCAAAACAGCAGTAGGTAATAAATAGCAGCACCTTCACGCTGGTAACATATCCACTCACGATGATAGCATCTCCACACACGATGGTAGCATATCATCAATGACTACATTTCAGCTCCCTTCTTAAATACAGTTACAACAGAGCTTATCCAATCAGGATACAATGACTCAGCATTACAATAACTTAGCAGTACTTCTTAAAGTCATATAATACATATTCATGTTAAAGTCATAGAACACATATATTGTCCATATATTGCCTGGACAACCTGTTAGGCTTACACCATATCCTAACATTCTCCCCTTTGGACAGGCTAATATATACCAGTTCATATTCTCAGCCATAGCTTTCGCAACACATCTTATGTTTGAATGCACCCTGCGCTTTGGTGAAATTATCGGCAATATTATTTTCAGACATACAATATTCCAGCTGGACCATATCGCTTTGAATATTCCGACAAACATTTAAATAACGAATATCAGTATACTTAGACCTTGTCTTAACAGCTAAATTGGTCACCATTTTTATAGCAGCTTGGTTATCTTCATAAATTACGATTGGATAATCTACCTTCAAGCAAACTTTATTGCTGGTAAAGCACTTCCAACTGTCATAAAAGATTGTGCTCACCCCATGGTCACATGACTACATTTGGGGCACTTTGCAATTGGTTGTAATTGTGAGCCGTTGCCAACTGCCAATCATGTGATCACCATTTGTAATTTTCTCTGCTGGCTTCCCCAAAAAATCAATTGGGAAGCCAGTGGAGGGAACTGACGGTAGCTGAAAACTTGTAGGCTCCAGGATTTCTCTTCTGTGTATGGTTATAAATGCGAAAATTGGTCACAAATTTATTTCTCCATCACCATCTTCATTGACAATAGTCATTGTACAAGGCAGTGACTAAATGAGCCTCACCAGCATTTACTGGCCAATGCAAGTAACTTGAAAGTTAATATGCCTCATTTATTGACCAAGTTTTAAAAATACAAAATCATAATAACAAAGACAAAACATATTAATAATCAATTCAACAAGAAAAAAACCATAGTACCAGAAGAATTACATAAGCAAAAATCATTCCCCTAAAAGCAATGTTCCTCATCCTTGGCAACCTGAAGATATGTAGACTTCAACCCCCTGAATTTCCTAGCCACTTCAAGTCTACATATCTCCTGGTTGCCAAGGTTGAGAACACTAAGAAAGGAAACTTCCTATCTTTGAGACTCCAAATGCTTGCTGAAACTAACAGATGCTGCTACTATCGCAGCACCATTGAGAGTGTCCTGACATATGGCATTCTTGCATGATATGGGAGCAGTTCTGCAGCAGACAAAAAAGCTCTACAGAGAATCATTAAAACTGCCCAGAATATTATCGGGCTCCAGCTACCAGCCCTGGATGACATCTTCAAATCTCGCTGTTTGAGGAAGTTGCATAACATTCTCTTCCCATCCTGCTTACAATCTTTTTGGACTGTTGCCTTCTGGCAGAAGATACAGAACAATTAAAACTCGGATCACATGTTTTCTGAAGTTTTTATCCCAGAGCTATAATTGCACTCAACAATGAACTAAAGGGCCACCATCAGTGAGCTGTTGGAGCCAAGGTGGCGCAGTGGTTAGAGTGCAGTACTGCAGCTACTTCAGCTGACTGCTAGTTCAGCAGATCAGCAGATCAAATCTCAATGGCTCAAGGTTGACTCAGCCTTCCATCCTTCCGAGGTGGGTAAAATGAGGACCCAGATTGTTGGGGGCAATATGCTAATGCTAATGCAATATGCTAATATGCAATATGCTAACTTTGTAAACCACTTAGAGAGGGCTGTAAAGCACTATGAAGCAGTATAGAAGTCTAAATAAATTTTTAAAAATTATTATTATTATTATTATTATTATTATTATTATTATTATTATTATTCAGTGAGATTCACAGCCTTTGAGGCTGGTTAATATCTCAGCAGCTCGAGTCCTAACCAAGGACTTAGGAACTGTTAAGGTATCGTCGGAGGATGTAAACTGTTCCGAGTAAGGTGATTTTTTGTAAAGTCAAAATGTTCAAATCCGGTAAATTTAGAATTTCTAAATAGCGGGGTAGCCCTTTGAGTATTGCTCCAAGGGCTCCAATTACAATTGGGACAACACACGATTTCTTTTTCCACAGTTGCTCAACTTCAATTTGCAAGTACCGCTACTTTGTGATTTTTTCTTGCTGCTTATCTTCAATCCGTGCATCACCAGGTATTGCAATGTCAATGAACCATACTTTTTTCTTTTCAACTATTGTTATGTCAGGTGTGTTGTGGACCAAGTGCCTATCAGTCTGACTCCTGAAGTCCCACAAGATCTTGAGTTTCTCATTCTCTAAAACTTTCTCAACCTGATGTTCCCAGTGGTTTTTGCTGTGCTCAAATCCAAACTTCTGGCACAATTTCCAGTGAATGATCTTAGCAACACGGTCATGGCGTTGTAGGTAGTCAGTTTGTGAAATTTTGCTGCACCCACTGATCAGGTGGTCGACTGTCTCATCTTTCTCATTGCAGAGGCGGCATTTGCTGTTGGTGGTAACATGTTGAATTTTTGCCTTCATGTAGTTTGTGGCTAGGGCTTGTTCTTGAGCTGCAAAAATAAAGCTTTCTGTTTCTTTTTTCAGTACTCCTGATCTTAACCAGTTCCAAGTTAGTTTCTGGTCAGCTTTGCCTTCAATACTTTTCAAGTATTGGCCATTATTATTATTATTATTATTATTATTATTATTATTATTATTATTATTATTATTTTGATGGTGCTACAAAACATCCAAAGTGTAGAGAACAACCTGATTTCTAAAGGAATATTATTGCCATAGAACATTGCTAGTGAAGGAGAATGCCCAGACATTCCCTAGATGTAGGGTCAAAAGGAGCCCCTCTTTAGATCCTAAAAGATAAACGGACAAGAAATATGGAGCATAAATTGATGGGATTGTTGTCATGGATAACCCTGTGTTCTTCCTCACGACCAATGTTTATGGTCCTGGGCTAAACTCATGTTTAGGCCAGCAATTTTATCCTCCAGATACTCAGCAAATTTCTCACAGAGGCCTAATAACCATTTGTCTGACTTGTTCTTCCCAGAATGGGTCTGGATCACCTTGCATAGGATAAGTGATGGCCATTTGCTTTAAGAACAGAGAAATGTTTAAATTGAAGCATGGAAACTGGATTTATTTTCCTGTTGGTTTGAGATGTTTCACTGCCCATCCAAGTAGCTTCAACCTGAAACAAGTTGATTAAAGGAATCTGAGTAGGTAGAGTTGTTTGAATGTGTCAACTCCTAAAATTCTTAGGGGTATTCCCAAACCAACCTCAGGATTTCTTCCCCAAAAATGACATACTGTCATTGTTATGAACATATTGTCTTTTGTTTCACCACACTGTAGGTTCAGATCTAACTCCATGTTTGATCAGATTCGGTCCTTGTCTTCTGTCAGCATCATTTTAGGTGTTTTCTCTTTCTCTTCATCTCTTAGAGTTCCTTATTAAACCAAGAATCCCTCTATATTAGCAAACAGGAAGAGATTGTCCAGATGTAATCATATCCAAGGATGCTACCATCACTATAGGAATCTATCAAGTTCTTAGCAGAATTGTCCACCATAATTGCAGGAAAACCCCCAAACACCTTCTGGAAACCAATAGATCTATTAGGACTGATCAAATAGAAGTTTATGGTAGGAGTTCATAGCACTATTGAATTCTACAGCAAAGAAGGAATGATTTGACCATTTATCCAAATGATAAATGAATACTTGATTTCTTGGTCTGCACTGCCTAGTAAGGCTGATATTAGTCTTGCAAGTCTGATTATGTTGTATTTCCTCCTGTTGCTTATAGTTCAATGAATTAGGAAGCTGCTTGTCTGATTCACTTTTGAATATTATCTGTTGCATATTTAAATTATTTTTCACCCCCCATCATCCTTGCAATGGAGCTTGCATGTCTCTGTCAAGGTCATATTCCTTACTCTACAACTTTCTGAAAATTCAGGTCATCTCCAAGTGCCTACCTTTCTGTAAAGTATTAATTCTGGCAACAAACCTTTGCACACCAGATTAGGTAACTAAGTAGGATCAGGCCATCAGGAAACTCAAGATTGTAGTATGTACAAGAAAGTCAAAGTAATATGCCAGAAGAAGGTACAAATCACTATCCGGAGAGAGGGCGGCATATAAGCTTAATTAAATAATAATAATAATAATAATAATAATAATAATAATAATAATAATAATAATAATAATAATAATAATAATATGGTTCCCAAGAAAAGCCAAATTTGGAGAAGTCATGCTTCTAATGATACATAAAAGTTTCTGTTCAAAACATATTATTGAAGAAGATATCTAGAAATAAATATAATTTACTCTTGCTGTGTTAAAAATGAAAGATGCATTTTTATTCCTTTTGTAGTTTATCATCATTTTGCCATCCTATTCTAATTGGAATATGAATATATGTTTCAGTAGAAAAACTGAATATTGGATATATACCACTAGCCTGTGAATGGCTTTCAGCTGTAGATGTGAGCAATTTCCACTGGAAAATATCAAGTGTTGAACTTACTTTAAGGTTATACTTTTAACTATCTACTCTAAAATATGCATAAAAGTACATAATACCTTTACATACTGAGTTTGAATCAGATTTAGGACGTAAAAGCACTTACAATTTAAGCTGCTCTGTCCTATGTTCATGCCATCTTAACTCAAAGCCAGCTTAAGAAAATACTATCCAGATTAGGACACTTTAGCAATAACTTGCAAGATATTCAATCTGGACAAGAGCCTACTATCGTCTCACTGGAAAATTCCTTTGCTGCTTTGTCCTCCCCCATTTCTTTTCCATTTGTTTTTCTTCTTGTGGGCAGATCTTTCTGAATATACATATATACTTTTATATGTATGTGAGTGTATACATATATATACATGTGTATGCACATATACATACATGTTTAATACACACAGATGTATATGTATATATATATATATATATATATATATATATATACATATATGTGTACATGTCTATGTCTGTGTGGTATGTGTGTGTGTGTATGCAAAAAATTAAAATCTCGGGTGTTTTCCTGCATCATTACAAATAAGTTGGTTAAAATATTTAAAATCCTGGTTAAAATCCGAGCTTAAATATTTTAACCAATTTATTTGTAATGACGCAGGAAAACACCCTAGATTTTAATTTTTTGCATATGCACACCCGCGAAAGGATAATATATATATATGTATGTATGTATGTATGTATGTATGTATGTATGTATGTACAGTTAATATTTCGGATTCCTTCCCGTGTAATTGTAAACATATCCTTAAAAGGGTAGTAGCGACGTTTCGACGAAATCACATTCGTCATCTTCTGGCTGAAGTTCTCGGTTTGGTGCTTATGGGCAAACTGTGTTACAAAACTTACATAAACATATATAGATATATATATAGATATATATAGATATATATATAATACACACACACACACGTTTAAATGAACAAGGTACAAAGCAACAATATGTACATACAATCTCCAGTACAACAACCTCCTTTAAAATAACATTTTCCCTGTTTCCATTTTTCCCCACCTTAATAGATTCTATACAGTCCTTTATTAGTGTTGCTGAAATAACCTGACCATTCTGTAAGGATAAGCTTTCTATTATGTTTCAAAAAGACTCCAAAAATCAGTGTGCCTTAACATAGTCATAATCAATTCATCCTATTGATTTCAATATATTAAACATGACAAAATCTGAATCCAGCACCCTGTAGACATGCATATTGTCTGAAGAAAAGACAACAGGAAAAGGAAAAGAAAAATCTCAACAGTACTTTAAATTTAAAAATAAGGCAGGTCTTAAAGAAACCACCAGGAAATTGAAAAGAGATACTTGTTACAGATAACCTCATCCTCACTACATTTACAATGGGACAGGGGGAAATTTATTAAAATGCATAATGTATCAATTCACTCATCTAAAAAAACCTAAGTAAAATAGGACACATGCATAATATTTTAATATATGCAATATCTTACTTCAAAGCAGTGGTGAAATCCAAATTATTTTACTACCGGTTCTGTGGGTGTGGCTTGGTGGGCATGGCTTGGTGGGCGTGGCAGGGGAAGGATACTGCAAAATCTCCATTCCCACCCCACTCTGGGCCCAGCCAGAGGTGGTATTTGCTGGTTCTTCAAACTACTCAAAATTTCCGCTACCAGTTCTCCAGAACCTGTAAGAACCTGGATTTCACCCGTGCTTCAAAGTCATATTGTCATCAAGTAATTGATGGTTTGTTGATACTCGTAATTATTAACCATAGAATACATGCTATTTCAGAGCATACTGTTTGGATTAGGAATACGTTAGAAGCTTTCCATTTGTGCTAGTCTGGGGACTAGGGAGAAGTCTTTTAAATGCCTCCTATTTGTGGAATACCCATGCTGGAAAGCTCCAGGCTGGCAAAGGAGAAGGGTGAAGCATGGAATTAGACTAGAGTCACAATAAAGTAGCTAGTTTGACTTCTGTACTAACACCATCTCTTAAAATCTTTATCTAGAGCACAGGAGGGAATCCTTCCAATGGGAATGAAAAGTGGTGAGGAGGAAGAGGAGTCATCAATGTTTGCTTCTCTTCATCCAGGGAGATCTATGCATTGGCACAAAATTAAATGCTTTGAATATTTGTGATTAGATCACTGTGAATCCAGTAATTGAATAGTATTTATTTGAAGGAAACCATATCAAGGCATTGTTGTTTTTTAAAAAAAGATATTTTATAGAAGCAGATGCCCTGGATGCTACAAGCAATATATTGGGGAAATGCAGCATTTCATAAATCACAGCACAACAATAACAGCAAGAGAACTTGAATAATATTTTTCAATACAGGTTCAATTTTCAATACAGGTTCAATTTAATCTAAAATTACCTTTTAGATTAAGCAATATTTCTACATAAAGATAAAAAAATGAACTAAAAACAAAGATTTTATGCAATAGTTTACATACATAGATAACACCTCAACTTAGCTTTAAGGGTGACATTTTAATTTTATTAAGATTTTTCTTTCTTGTGACCTTCCTATGAAATTACATCATTCACAGAACTGGGCTCAGGATTCAATTCAGAACTCCACAAATGATCTAGAATTAGACCAATCTAAATCTAAGGTAAGATTCAGAAAATATATTTTCCCATAATCTGTCATGGAAAATCATATCTGCCTTCCTATCTCTTTATCAGATTACATTTTCAAAAAAAATTACAATATACAGTAGGACATGAATTTTTTATAAAAATCAGTGGAGTAATCTATGCTAATTTGTCATCTACAAATAATTCCTATACTTTAGTAGTTTGGGATATGGTGTATTTGGAGATTTTCAAATGATGTGTATATGAGTTTGTGTGATAAGAGTTTAGAAAGTATAAATTTACTGTAGTTCCATTAACATTCTGAGGTGTTTTAGCAATTAGTTTTTAGCAATGATCCAATAAAAGAGTTTATTTTGGGTACTTATATATGTATATCTGTACAACTATTATTACATAGTCAGCAATTTAGTTGATCATTATTCTTGTTTAGGGGAAAAAAAGAACATCTATTGAATTGATTCAAACTTCTAGTATCATATATGATTGCCCCTAGCTTGAACCAATCACACAAAGTAATTATACATATAAAATTGTACACCTAATAAATCAGCAGATGTAAATCCCCAACTGTTTCCTACATCCAAAGAATATTTCACATTGTGCAAAAAATGAGAGAGTCAACTAGACTTTGTTTATATAACAAGATCCCCAACAATGGGGGAAACAGTATTTATTGTAAAATAAAATGAAAAAAAATTGAAAACCAATATAAATATAAATAGAGAACAATTCGGGGCAATATATTCTATTTCCCTAAGCAGATATATTCTAATTCCCTAAATATTGCTGAAGGCAATGCTCAAACCGATGTCATATCTTTCTATTATAAACTTCTATTAGCAGAAGGATAGAAAAGCTAAAAGAGATGTTAACTATTGAATAGTTTTCTGGTTCTATTCAAACCAAACAAAAAAAAAAGTCCTAGTGCATTATTGTGAGGAAATTATGAATATTGCCATGTATTCAAATTATATAAATGCAAAACTGAAACTCTCAAAACTAAGATCTATTCCATGATATATTGTGCCATCTTATAAATAAATTTTGGCTCCAGCTCAAAGTCTAAACTAAGTTCAATCATCTGTGTATAATATATATACATATATATATATATATATATATATATATATATATATATATATACATACATATATATATATATATATACATACATACATACATACATACATACATACATACATACATACGGATACAGTAAAACCAGAATTAAATCAACATCTGTTATGGTAACCTAAAATATATTAACTAGCAATGTCACAATTCTCCAGCTATCTGCACCCCATTTATCCAGCACAAAATATAGGTAAAACACCAGGTTGTTTGTTTTTCTAAAAAAAAAAAAAGATAATTATAGCACTCCCATAGATAGAACATCATCAAATGCCCTCATGTTTACTTTTAAATTGACATTCCAGTAGAATCTTTTTTTGAAAAAATGTTTCCCACAGTAAGAGTTTGTTTCCGTTCCCGGTTTGTAAAACTTCACCCCTTTCCCTTTCCAACCCCGGCTTTAATAACAATAATAAAAGAAGCGCTTCGTCCCACCTGTCAGTGCCTGAAAAGGCAGCTTCCTCCTCCTCCTCCTCCTCTTCCTCTTCTCAGAAGATCCGTGGAAGAGAAAGCGGGGATGGGGGAGGTGGGGTGGCCGCCTCGACTCGCCTCAAAGTTCACCGAGATCTTCTTCCTGCCGGGGCTTCGCTGAAAAGGCGAGAAAGGAGTTTTCAATCTGCCGCTCGCCAGACAGCTCAGGCGGAGAGAAGGCACTAGCCGTTCCAGCCGCCGAGGCACGTTTCCCGCGCAGATGGGGAGGCATTTTGTTTCTCTCTCTCTCTCTTTACTGGATTCAAACAAACCAACCGGTTACTTTTTTTTTTTTTTTTTTTGGGGGGGGGGGGGGAGGGGGAGAGAAAGGATTCACACAAACACGCGCGCGCGGGCGCACTTCCTTTTAGGTCGCGCTTTGCGACCTAAACGAGCGCTGCCCGCTCCCCCCCCCCCCCACACACACACACCTGACATTTCCCTCGACGAGGTATTTCTTTCTCCTCTTCCCCCCACCCAGCCACCTCTGCCCGTGAGGGCTGGCTATTACAGGACCCAACGCGCGGCCACTGCGCCTCAGTTGACGAAGGCGAAGTGAGGAGAGGACCCCGCAGTGTTGCTTTCCCTCAAAGGCGGACACCTGACACGCGCACCCCCCCCCCCCGGCCGGCCCTGGCCCTTGCGGCGCTCTTACCTTTGCCGATAGCCCGTCAGCGGCGTTTGTTTTTTCTCACCCAAAGGAGGCGCTGAGCCACGGCTGGGCTTTTTTATTCCCCTGACTGCGGCTCTCGTCCAACCTGTCGCTGCCTGGAGATGGGGCAGCCCAACCGTCTCCGTTCCCCTCAGCGCCTTTCCGCCTGCAGCAGCAGCAGCAGGCAGGCAGCTCTGCCTGCTGCTTTGAATGACAATGTTGCTTTGACTAAGTGTGTGTGTGCGTGCGTCGTTTCTCTCTCTCTCTCTCTCTCTCTCTCTCTCCCTCTTTCTAGTGTGTGCTTGTGTGTGTGTGGTGAGAGAGAGAGAGAAAAAACGCGGGCCACCACCTGTCGATGCTGCCAGCTAACCCAGGCAACTCCATGCGTAAGCAGACCCCACGCCAGATGCCCTAGTTAATGGGAAGGCAGCATAAATCTCTAGGGAATGGAGAGGTGGGGAAATAAAGAATATTAATCTCTTGGGGAGTGTGGGGGGAAATGAAAAGATTAACCTTGAAGATCAGTGGAAAAGAAATGATCCACATCAGTCTCGTTCCCACTATTTCCCCCCCCCCACTCCTCCCAATCTTCTCAACGAGCCTGAATATCACCATCGCTCAAAGGAAGAGGCCTTTTATGATGCTATCCAATATTAACATCTAGCCATGTTGGCCTAAACAGATGTTTGGGGTTTTTTTTTTAAGAATTTCTCCACATTTGAAAGTCGTCTGCTTTTCTATAAAAAGCCCCCATGGATAATATTAGCAATAGCATTGAGATTTCCCAGGTCTTCTGTGATTTATCACAATGAAACAATATTACACTGGGATTCTTAGAATATCATCTGAAGAGCATCTGCAGACCCTTTTTTTATATCAAGCACTTTTATAGCTATGGGTAGGTTATGGGATTGAATGCAGATTATTTCCTAATTACATATCTGGTGTAATATGAATTCTCCTAATGTTACATTTAATAAGTTACTCTAAGGAGACATTTTTCAATACAAATGTTGAGACAAAATATTTCTAATAAATAAAATCCTGTCGTTGGGTGGGGAATATGAATATTCCTTGTTGGGTGGGGTTTTTTTTATCCCATTAAACAACTATTATTCTTAGGGCTTTCATTTGATGAAGAATCACATGAATTTCATAATTGGAGATAGAAATATTAGTTTCCAGGAAAAAAAATATTCTTTTTGTGGAGGAATTTATCTTTCAACTATTCTACAATCAGTCCTGGGGTGAAATTATCAAATTTGGGGTTTCAGATCGAAAAAATCCTTTTATGCTGATATTAAAGGTATGCCTGTGAATTATGTCTGTTGCAATATTTTCAGGATCAGACTCAATAAGATTAGTGAGAGTTAGAGGTTTGAATATATTTTCTTTTATTTACAGCAGGCATTCTATATTCACTGAATATTCTCAGATAGAAGCAATGAAAAAGATGTAGACAGCTCCTTATATATACAATGGGAGGAGCTAGATGTGGGAGTGGTGAATTATGAATACATTAAGGAGTGAAGAATAAATTAACCCCTGATACCCCGTTCATATACTATTTACACATTGGAGAATAAGGCATTTACATCTGACAAATCCCCCTCTAAATGCCGATTCGTTATGCAACACCAATTACATTCAGATTCAGGACAATACAAAACATACAATTTAGAAGTTAAATATTTGTGCTGCTTAGAAGGTAAAGGTTTTGTCAATATGTCAGCTAATTGTTCTGAAGTATCACAATGCACTGCTTTAATAAATCCATCTTGAGATAATTGTCTTACATGTTTAAATTTTATATCTATGTGTCTGGACCTTTGTCCAATGGCGTCAGATCTAGATATTTCAATGGCTGCTTTGTTGTCTTCATGCATAACAAAAGGCAAAGCAGGTTTTTTCCAAACATCTGAAATTAAATCATTAAACCATACAAGGTTATTTGCAGCTTTGGATAAACAAACATATTCTGCTTCTGTCGTTGAAGTGGCCACTAGTTCTTGTTTACCAGTGTACCAGTAAACTGGACAGTCATTTAAGAGGAATATATAGCCAGATGTGCTTTTTCTACATGAGGTGTCTCGAGCCCAGTCCGCATCTGCGTAACATGTAAGCTTTGGTTCTTTATTATCGTTAGGTTCTAACATTAAACAAAAGTCTAGTGTACTTTTCAGATATCTTAAAATTCTTTTAACAGCTTCCCAGTGATACATTGTTGGCTTGCTGACATGCCTGGATAATAAATTGAGTGGTAAAGCGATATCTGGTCTTGTCCAATTAGATATATAAAGAAGTGAACCTATGATTGATCTATAAAATGTGTTATCTTTGAATTCGGGAGAAGATTCATCAGTATTTCTTAGAAAGTCAGTTTGCATAGGAGTATCACAAGGTTTGGCGTTATTTAGATTGCATTTATTTAAAAGTTCTATGATCTTATCTCTCTGAGTAAGTTTGAATCCTCTTTTAGTCTTATTAATTTGAACACCAAGATATTTGTTTACTTTGCCTAGAGATTTTAACGAGAAATGTTCATTTAGCTTAGATACAAAAGTTTCTCTTCTCTCTTTATGTTTTCCTATGTATAAAATGTCATCCACATAAATCAATACAAATTCTATGTAATCATCACCCTTTTTTACAAAGAAACAGTTATCAGCAGTGGTAGCATTGAAGTCCATGGTTTTAAGTACTTTTACTAAACAATCATACCATTGTTTACCAGATTGTTTTAATCCGTATAAACTCTTGTTTAACAACCAAATCTCATTTTTGTTTGTGTATTGACTGTGAGGTGCTCTTACATATATTTCCTTATCTAGTTTGGCGTGTAGATACGCAGTCTGTATGTCATATTGGAATACATCAAGATTGAGTGCTGATGCTACCACTAGAGCTGTTTTGACACTCTCTGTTCTTACTGTGGGGGAATACGTGTCAGTATAGTCCTCCGGATATTTCTGTGCATAACCTTGTGCAACTAGTCTAGCTTTGTATAGGGTATTACCTCCCTCTAAGTTCTTAATTTTATATATCCACCTGGTACCAATAATTGTTTTATCTTTAGGTGCAACTGCAGGTGTAAATACATTTAGTCCTTGTAAACTTTCCATCTCTTTTTTCATCGCTAATTCCCATTTTTCCTTTTCTTTACTAGGGAGTTTTAACACTTCCTCATATGTATTAGGTGTTGTTGGCTCACCATCCATATGCATTATATAATCCTTGTATTTATTTGGTATTTGATTTCTGGTATTTCTAATAGTTCTTTTAGGTTTACTATCGTTATCATGCAAATATCTTGCTTCCTTTTTTGTTAGTGTATCAGTTTTTATTTTGTGTTGGCTATTTGTCCATGTTTTGGTTTTGTTTTTATATTTGTTGATATCTTGCTTTTCTATAGTCTCTTTCTCATGAGATTTTGTATCTTTGTTGTTATTTGGAAATATTTCATTAAGATGTATTTTAGACCAGTTGGCCTGTTCGTGGAACACAGCTGTTCTGGAGACTATAAATTTGTTATTATTATCAATGAATCTGTATCCTTTAGTGCCTGTCTCGTAACCCATAAATCTGAGTCTTCTGGATACGTTTTCTCCCTTTCTTCTTAATTGCTTAGGTATGTGTACGTCTGCAGTGACTCCAAATATGTGCATGTGTGCTAATTTTGGTTTCCTATTATACATCACTTCATATGGTGTCTTATTTACAATGCTGGACCAGGTTCTATTCTGTGTGTAATTTGAATAATGTAAGGCTTCTGACCAGAATTGTTTGCTTAAGCCAGCATCTTCCAATGTGCATCTAATCATGGTTTGTAATGTTGAGTTCTTCCTCTCCGCAATCCCGTTCTGGAACGCAGAAAATGGGCTAGATGTGTAATGTAACATTCCTTTGTCTTTTAACCATTGGGAGAATTCTTTAGACATGAATTCACATCCCCTATCTGTCATAATTTGTTTTATTTTGATGTTGTGTTGTGTTTCTATGCGTTTATAAAATTCTTTAAATTTTTGAAAGGTTTCATCTTTGTGTTTTAATGTATAAACAAATCCATAGCGGCTATAATCATCTACTATTGTCAAGAAGTAACGTTTTCTATAAGTGATTGATGGAGTTAATGGACCAACTAAGTCCATGTGTACTAAATCAAAAATTTTGTTGGTTGATCTAGTAGATTTTCTTGGTCTGGGACTAGTTTTTAGTTTTGTAGATTTACATACTGAGCATTCCAAATAGTTTTCACAATTTTTTATTTTAACACCTTCTGCGTGTTCAGTCATTTTTTGTACTACAGGAAAACTGGCATGTCCTAACTTCCTATGTAAGATGTGAGCACACTCATCATGAATTGGCTTACCTATTTTTGGTTTTTTTTCATTGTGTGTATCTACGTGATCATGAGATATTTTACATTCATCATTGTCACTGTTGCTAATATTTTCATTATCTACTTCAATACAATCTTCCATATTTGAATCAATGTTATGCAACCATTTTTCCTTTGTTATCAGATAAGGTAGGCCTCCTTTAATCATCACAGTGCCTATATTTATTTTATTCTTCTCCAAAGTCGCTTTTCCTTTAGAAAAAACAATGTTAATGTCAGAATCTCTACTTAGTTTTATGGCACTTAGTATGTTATGAGGTATTTCAGGTATTAACAATACCCCCTCTATTTTTCCTAGACCAGGCAGGGTTACATTTCCTCTACCTAATACTTGAACCTTTTCTTGGTTAGCTACCTTTATTACAAATTTATCTTCTATAAATGAAGACAATATATTTTTGTTATTAGTGGTGTGATTAGTTGCTCCAGAATCAATAAGCCAATTATTGTTCTCATTTTGCTGTATGTTAGTGTTGTCTTGTTTATTTAATCCATTTAGTGAACCAGATTTTTTATCCTTTGAATTATCTCTGCCCCCTCTATTCTCTTTGTAATTTGGTGGGCTTCTATATCTATGTCTATCTATGGAAGACTGTTTATAATTGTATTTGTTTCTATATTCTGACCTATGTCTTTCCTTTGAAATTTTGGGGCAATCTCTCCTATTGTGTTCCCTGGATCCACAGTTATGACATTTAAATGTTTCATTATATTTTTCTTGGAAAGCTACTTTCCTATATGGTTTGTGTTCTATGTGATTGTTAGAACGATTCCTTCTTGAATTGTCTTCTGCTATTAATTTATTGGATAGACTTTCTATGGATAAGTATCCTAGATTGATTGTGTCTAAATGTGTTATATAATTGTCCCATGATGGATCAAGTGAGTTGATAATAACACTTTTCATTGTTTGGTCTGAAATCACCTCCCCCCTCAAATGCAGCTCAGCTCTTATTTTGTTTAAAGATATTAAGTGCTCACTTATGGAAACCCCTGGTTTTATCCTAGATGAAAAGAAATCTTTAGACATCCTTGTGGTGGTAGCTACACTGTCACTGTGAAACAAATTAAACATGCATTGAATAATTTCTGAAACAGTCAGATTTGGCTTAATGCTGTGATACATTGCAGGAGACACACTAGATATTAATAAGAAAAATGCTCTATGGTGTAAACAATCTATTTTTAGAGTCCAAGGTCTTTTTGGGGGACTAGTGATAAAAAATAGTAAGTTTTCCTTCATAAAGACAACCTGGAGCTGTTGATACCATTCTTGCAAATTAATGCCATCTACCCTTAGCTTTGGGAAGTCACTGGGTAAATTTCCGACATTATTAGGTCCATTACTTACAACCTGAGGCAGTCCGTGGTCTCGTAAATGCAGAAAGTTACAAAACGGCATGGGGATGCTCGCAACGAGCCTGCACGGTCTCCTCGCCAGTTCATGTCTTCCCGGGCCGTCTGCGTAGTCTTGTGCATGCGCGTTGTCCATTTCTTCCTTGAAGTCGTCGTGAAAGGTTCTCCTCACCGCGGCTCGCTCGTTCTGCTCCTCCTCAGATGAATCGGTCTCTGGTTCGATTTTGGGAGTCCTGACGGCGGCGGCTGTTCTTCCTTTTCTTCTGAGGGCGTTGGTGCTTGCTTCGGTCTGTGGCGTGGGGCGGTATCGGCAGGGCTCTCTGGGTTCGGGCGTCGGCGCTCGTAGTCAGGATGGGAGCGGGCAGGTCTTGAGGCATTGGCTTGCTCGCTCGTTTCTTCGTTAGCTTTTTAGTAATTTTTAGTTTTGGCCCAAATGCAGCAAAAAGCGTTTTCATTGCTGATTTTATTTGGTAGTTTGTTGAATCACCTTCACTTTCTGATTCTGATTCTTCTGAGGAGTTTGAATCTTCTTTTTCATTTTCGTTGTCTGATAACGTTTTTCGCGCCAGAAATTTTGAATTGAGCTTTTTGATTGGCTCTGCTTCGCTCACCTTGGAGGCCTGAAACCAAGATGGCTGCCATTCAAAATTTCGCGCTGGATCACCGTTTTTCTTCTTCACAATATTTTTTTCTTCAGTCATATCACTCACTGTTTTTGGGTCTTTAGACTTTTCATTAGTGATGTTTTTCTCTCTCGCTGCTCCGCTGTTCTTCAGCATATCTTGGAGGTTCGCGATGAGGCTTTCATCATTCTTCTGGCTCTTTAATAGTTTTAATATTTCTGACCTGAGTTCGTTATTCTCTATTTCGATTTCCTCCTGGTCATCATTTTCATCTATAATTTCTTCGTCTTCAGTGGTGTATTCTTCGGATTCTCTCGAAATTGCGTTTGTGGATTCGTTGAATATTTCTTGTTCTGTTTCCATTTCTTTGCTGTATGCCCTGGTGTTGGGCCTATCTTTCTTAGACATTTTTAAGTTTTTATTGAGTCAATTAACCATCCTCTGCTACCAGCTTGTTGCAATATTTTCAGGATCAGACTCAATAAGATTAGTGAGAGTTAGAGGTTTGAATATATTTTCTTTTATTTACAGCAGGCATTCTATATTCACTGAATATTCTCAGATAGAAGCAATGAAAAAGATGTAGACAGCTCCTTATATATACAATGGGAGGAGCTAGATGTGGGAGTGGTGAATTATGAATACATTAAGGAGTGAAGAATAAATTAACCCCTGATACCCCGTTCATATACTATTTACACATTGGAGAATAAGGCATTTACATCTGACAATGTCAAAGCAAGATCTAATTCAGTTGTTTTTATCAATGTACACAAAGAACTAGGCACATTTATCAGTGACACAGATTATTTTTAGTATCACTTTGAAATAAAATCAAGGGTGGAACCGATTACTTCAGGGTCTTACCTGGATCTGATTTCAAAAAGGTATTGCAAAGTGAAATGCCAACTATCAAAATTACATTTATTTACTGTGGTGGTGCAGTGGTTAGTGTTATGTATTGATACTTTTAAGCGGGAGTTTCAAACCTGCCTACGTTTCTGATTGGCTGACAGTCCCTCCAGGATTGTATATAAGGAGGGCTGCAGCCTCTGAGTTTTTTGCTGAAGTCTCACTGTAAATTAAAGAGCTGTTGTCACTTGCTTGGTTGTGCCTCTCGTTATTCCCGAACCACTTCATTGGCGACGAAGGTGGGATAGAGGTCACAAGAAGCGAACCAGTGAGACCACGAGCTTCAGCTAGGCGACGAGGCGAACTACAGGAGGCATACCGAACATGTCTGCCTACGTTCCGCCCAAGCCTTTTGATCCGACCCGCGAAAAATGGGTCTCGTACCTCACGAGGTTCGAATGCTCGCTCGAAGCCAGCGACATGCAAGGGCTCTCCACTAATCGGAAGAGGGCCCTCTTCCTAAGCCACTGCGGACCGGACGTGTTCGAGATGGCAGAGTCACTGTGTGAGCCAACGCCGGTTCAGACCGTCTCCTGGGACACCCTGATGGCCACGCTCTGGGCTCACTACGCTCCCGTGCCCTCCAAGTTCGTGCAACGATACCAACTCAGACAGCGCATTCAGCGAGAGGGAGAACCGGTCAGCACATACATGGCCAGCCTGAGAAAAGCCGCAACCCATTGCGACTATAGAGACTTAGACGATGCGTTGCTTGAGCAACTGATCTGTGGTGTTCGGGACGTTAGGCTGCAACGGCGCCTGCTCGCCAAGCCTGATCTGACACTTGCTGGAGCCCTAGACGAGGCCAGGGCTCATGAAGCCTCCACAAAAGCCGCAGAAACGCTGCAGCGTCCGCTGACCAGCAAAGACAACCCCAAGTCTGCCCCGGTGCACAGAGAAGACGCCGGATCCAGCTCGGAGTCCGAGTCGGATGAGGACGTCTTCCGAACGGAGCACCAGAGAAAAGACACAGGCAGCCCTCGGCGAAGTTGCCCCAGCTGTGGAGGGCACCATGATAGACTGTCCTGCAAGTACAGGGAGGCTATCTGCAGGCGTTGCGAGAAAAAAGGGCACTTGGCGCGAGTCTGTAGAGCCATTCTGCCCAGAAAACACCAACCACGTGAGCGCCGCAGCCAACCAGAATTAACGCGCCAGAAACAGCCAACGAGAGAAGGCGGCGCGAAAAAACGGCGCGAATTTGAACCTCGAGATGGCCGCAGCATTCACATAGACCAGGCCAGCGCGGAAATCGAGGACAAAGTCAGCACGGTGGTCGAAATCAACGGCAAGCCATGCTCGATGGAGATCGACACCGGATCGGCTCTCTCCATAATGTCTTGGGCGACCCTAAAGACCCTCCTGCCATCGTTCCAGAAGGACCAGCTCTCCAAACAGAGACTGTGCATCCTAGACTACCAGGGGAACCGAGTCCCCCTCGAAGGCGTGGGCACGTTCCGAGTCACCTACGGAGACTACGAAAGAGACCTGCCACTGACCATCGTCACGAAGCAGCTTCCCAGCCTTCTCGGCATGGGGTGGTTCCGAGCCCTCGGCATGGGCTTCACCGGCGTCCACCAGATGCTCAAATCATCGTTAAAAGACAGTCTCCTGACCGAGTTCCAGGACGTTTTCGGGGACACGTTGGGCAAGTATGTGGGGACCCCTATCTCCCTTAATTTAGACCCCAACGTAGCCCAAATAAGACTCAAGGCCAGACGGGTGCCTTTCGCATTGAAACCAAAAATCGATGCGGAACTGGACAAACTAATTAAACAAGGGGTGTTGATTCCCGTTGACCATGCAAAGTGGGAAACCCCTATAGTGACCCCAGTAAAGTCTGACGGCTCAATTAGGATCTGCGCCGACTACAAGTGCACGATCAACAAGGCTTTGCAGCCGAGCGCCTATCCGGTGCCGATCGTGCATCATCTACTACACTCCCTGGGGCCCGGAAAATTTTTTGCCAAATTAGACCTGGCTCAAGCCTATCAACAATTACCAGTTGATGATGCCACGGCAGAGGCGCAAACGATTGTAACTCATAGGGGTGCATTCAAATGCACCAGGCTCCAGTTTGGGGTGAGCGTTGCACCCGGCCTGTTTCAAAGCACCATGGAGCGCCTTTTGCAAGGGCTCCCCGGAGTGGTGCCCTATTTTGATGACGTTCTAGTCAGTGCTCAGGACGAACGTCAGTTAGGGGACAGAGTAAGGAACGTCCTTTCTAGATTTAGGGAAGCGGGACTAAAGTTAAAAAAAAACAAATGTATGATTGCTGTCCCCTCCGTTGAATTTTTGGGGTACAGGGTGGACGGCACAGGCATCCACCCTACCGAAAGCAAGGTGAGAGCGATTAAGAGCGCACCTGCCCCCACGACCAAAGCAGAGCTCCAAGCCTTCCTTGGACTGCTCAATTTTTACTCAACGTTCCTGAAAGGCAAAGCGACCGTCGCAGATCCCCTTCACAAACTATTGGGGAAGAATGTACCATGGGTCTGGGGGAAACCACAAGCAGCCGCTTTTGAGGCAGTAAAGAGACTTCTATCAGAAGACAGTTTCCTAATCCAATACAACGCAGCGCTACCGCTTGTATTGGTTTGTGACGCCTCCCCCGTAGGAGTTGGTGCCGTCCTGGGCCATAGACTGCCGAACGGCCTAGAGGCGCCCATTGCGTTTTACTCTCGCACTCTGTCAAGCGCAGAGCGAAACTATAGCCAATTGGACAGAGAGGCTCTGGCTGCAATTGCGGGGGTTAAAAAGTTCCACGAATACCTTTTTGGCCGGCAATTCGAACTTGTGACTGATCACCGGCCCTTGCTAGGACTTTTGGCAGGCGACAGGCCCACCCCCGCTGCTCTTTCCCCACGTTTGACTAGATGGGCTATTTTTCTTTCGGCCTATTCATATCAGCTGGTACATCGACCCGGACGGACCCTGGGTCACGCGGATGCCCTCAGCCGCTGTCCCCTGCCTGACTTATTGACCAATCCAACACCAGAGGCCTCCGTCCTTCTACTGGACACATTAACTTTGGGACCTATTTCCTCTGCCGAAGTGGCAAAAGCCTCAGCCAGGGACCCGATCATTCGTACTGTGATGGGGTGGGTGCTGAAAGGGTGGCCGGTCAAGGTGGACGGGGGGGACTACCAAGGTTTTGTAAACAAACGAAACGAACTGTTTACGCAAGGTGGTTGTTTGTTGTGGGGTGACAGGGTGGTAGTGCCAACAAAGCTACAAACAAGGGTCTTAGAATTGCTGCACGAAGGGCATCCGGGCATTGTCAGAATGAAAAGTTTAGCCCGCAGTTATGTATGGTGGCCCAACATGGACCAAGTTATCTCCGAGTGGGTGGGAAAGTGCAGACCCTGCCAGGAGTCTCGCCCTGATCCCCCGGTAGCACCCATCCGAGAGTGGGAGAAACCAAAAGGGCCATGGGGGAGGATCCATATTGATTTTGCTGGTCCCTTCCATGGGCAAACATTTTTAATTGTAGTAGATGCCTTTTCGAAATGGCTTGAAATAATTCTAATGCCCTCTACCACAGCCGAGGCAGTTATTAAAGCCCTTCGCAAGCTGTTTGCCACACATGGCCTACCGGATACTCTAGTATCAGACAACGGCCCTCAATTCACAGCAACCCTGTTCGAGGGTTATTTGGCCGGACTGGGCATCCGCCATGCCCTATCGGCCCCGTTCCACCCGGCTTCTAATGGATTGGCCGAACGTTTTGTAAGAACGGCCAAAGAGGCCCTATCCAGACTAGATAACGGGGACTGGCAGGCCAGGATAGACCAATTCTTAGCTGTCCAGCATGCCACACCATGCACAGCCACAGGGAGAAGCCCAGCAGAGCTCCTCATGGGCAGGAAGCTTCGGTGCGTGTTAGATAGGCTTCACCCCAACTATTCGCACGAAAATTTCAAGGGAGAGACCTCTGGACTAAGACAGTTTCAGGTTGGGTCCCCGGTGTTCACTCGAAACTATGCCAGCGGACCGCTATGGGTTGCAGGAACCATAGTGGGCATAACAGGCCCGAAATCTTATACGGTAGACGTAGGGGTAGACCGACTCTGGAAGCGCCACATAGACCAACTGAGAAAAAGGGTAGTCGGCGAAGCAAACATTAATTTAGACATCTCAGAGCCTAACTATAACAACTTTCCCAAAACAGCTAACTCAAGCCCGGGTTCGCGAGAATACTTAGCTGACAAGCCCTGGTTCCAGCGCTGCCCCAGCGAGTCGCCACTCCCAACCGGGGATAACCACGCCCCGGACAAAATCCAGGAGGTTCCATTGGCGGAGCCGGGAGAGACAGAAAGTCCCTCCGACCAGCTCGACGCCCCACCAAACACTGAACTGCGCAGGTCAACTAGGACGAGAACTCGGCCTGGGCACCTGCGAGATTTTGTGTGTACTTATGTAAATTTTTGAATGTTAGTGCCTTCTGGGAAGGGAGGGGTGTTATGTATTGATACTTTTAAGCGGGAGTTTCAAACCTGCCTACGTTTCTGATTGGCTGACAGTCCCTCCAGGATTGTATATAAGGAGGGCTGCAGCCTCTGAGTTTTTTGCTGAAGTCTCACTGTAAATTAAAGAGCTGTTGTCACTTGCTTGGTTGTGCCTCTCGTTATTCCCGAACCACTTCAGTTAGAATGCGGTATTGCAGTCTAATTCTGCTGACTGTCAGCAGTTCAAGTCTCACCAGCTCAAGGTTGACTCAGCCTTTCATTCACCAATGAGGATCCAGATTGTTGGGGGCAATATGCTGACTCTGTAAACTGCTTCAAGACAGCTGTAAAGTGCAATATCACTTTTTGCCCCATCTCTCATTACTGTTGCACCATAAAAACAATAATTGAAAAACATTCAAGCTGTTTCTATATTCTATCTAATTCAATATTCTATATTATGCATAACCAATAACATTCTGTTGGGAAAGACACAAGCAAAACAAGAGTTTGCTCCACTCTTAGCCAGGAACTATTGAAAATATTGAAAATCAACTGCTAATTCATTTAGTATAGTAGCTAGTAATAGGTAATAACTAGTAGACATTGCTGGCTTTATATTCTGTATGTTTGTCCTATCCAATTAAATCAATATTGTTTATTTGATTGATTATGTATATTTAGTCATTTAAATATGTCTTATCTTCTTTTTCTGGTCTTGAATCTCTCTACATTTAGTAACCTCTGTTTAGCTTCAATGGCCAAATCTAATATTGTAAGAGCAAGAAACCTTTGAAATATCTTCATTTTCCATATGTCATGCCATATATTCATATTATAGTGTTTACTTTATGATATTGGTTGCCTTTTTCCAACTAATCAGAATTATACGTGGGAGATGTGTGTATGGGGCCCTGGTGGCCTTTTAATGATGGCCTTTCATTACTCATTCCAGTCCCATGAAGTGGAGAATTTTTTCCCCTCAAAATTAAGTCTCAATTATGAAGGGAGGGTATTTCTAAAAAATACTGATCAGAGCTGAAAAAGAATTGTTTTTCCTTTACTGTGCATTGCTTCATCCAGTATGAAAGCAATTGTATGTTCCTAACTGTTGGGGTGGAAAGATTATTTCATCGATATACTTCAAATCCCCTTCTGTGACTTTAAGTAATAAAAGATAAAAACAAAGATGTAACTGCATCATATACATTCAGAGGAACATGCAGTTCAATCTTAATAAGAAATAGAAAACCAGTTAAGGGAAAGTTGTTGAAAACCATCTACGTTATGCAATATTCAACCTTGACTTCACTCAGCAGTGAAGAAATTGTGCAGTAAGTAATAAGGATCTCAATTTCTAAACTAAAAGCAGAAATGCAATACTAACCTACTTTCATAGATTGGTAGTTTGGTTTTATTTGTTTATTTACATTTATTGGCTTACCATTTCCAGTGAACTCTGGATGGCACACAAAACTAAAAGAAGCATTTTGTTGTTAGTTGCGAAGTCATGTCCGACCCATCGCGACACCATGGACAATGTTCCTCCAGGCCTTCCTGGTCTCTACTATCCTCTGGAGTCCATTTAAGCTCACACCTACTGCTTCAGTGACTCCATCCAGCCACCTTGTTTTCTGTCATCCCTTTCTTCTTTTGCCCTCAATCTTTCCGAGCATTAGGTTCTTCTCTAGTGAGTCCTTCCTTCTCATTAGGTGGCCAAAATATTTGTGTTTCATCTTCAGGATCTGGCCTTCTAAAGAGCAGTCAGCAGTTGATCTCCTCTATGGCTGACCGGCTTGATTGCCTTGCAGTCCAAGGGACTCGCAGGAGTCTTCTCCAGCACCATAGTTCAAAGGCCTCAATTCTTTGGTTCTCAGTCTTTCTTATGGTCCAACTTTCACAGCCATACATTGCAACTGGGAAAACCATAGCCTTGACTATATGCACTTTTGTTTGCAGGGTGATGTCTCTGCTTTTTAGTATGGTGTCTAGATTTGCCATAGCTTTCCTCCCAGGAGCAAGCATCTTTTAATTTCTTGGCTGCAGACCCCATCTGCGGTGATCTTGGAGCCCAGGAAAATAAAATCTGTCACTACCTCCATTTCTTCCCCATATATTTGCCAGGAGAAAGAAGCATAAAAATAGCTAAAATACTAAATCAACAGACAGCCCAGGCTAACAGTAAAAAAGTAAAAAAAAAACAAGGGCCATTAAACAAATAACAAACACCTTCAGCTTTGATTTAAGACCAAAACAAAGTTTTCAAAGCTTTCTGGTATCATGGGAGAGCAGATGCCGTTTTATTCTGGAGGGATTGGGATGGGGTCTAATATGCATCATATTATACTGGAATGATGTCTATCTTATTTTACAGCTCAAGAAGAAAGAAGAAAGGCACAGTCCTTGGAAAGCTCTTCCCAAATTGGTGCCATTTCATCTCACAGAGTTTTTGTTGTGTGGAAAATAAGAGGAGGAAGGAATATTAGGTATGTTCATTAGCTTGAGTTATTTATAAAAAATAACAAAGGTGAGATATCAATCAATCAATCAGTCCCAGAGGTGCTGATACAGCAAAGGCAGCAATTAATTCCTTTTCTTTTTAATTTGTCTTGCACTATGGACTCTTTCTTTATAGTGTTCATTATTAGGTCTCTCCTTTTTGCATTCTGAATATAAATGAGGCTGGAGTGATATGGATTTATGAGGAGATGACTGCTATATCATCTGAATGGTAGATGCAGTGTGTTGTGGTTCGATGCAAAGTTGGACCTGGAAGAAATGCATAACAGAAATTACAATAGCCACATCCTAGTGTGTCAGTATTGCTAAAGCAAGGGAATCCATACAGTGGCAAACGGCACAACAATAGCACTTCTGCCAGGCACAGAAGTTTGTTTTTTTCTGTTTGGCATGGCAAACCCTGAACTGCCACAAACGAGTAAAGACAAAATCAAGAAGTAGAAGGGAGCTAGGGCAAAAATTAAATTCATTAGATTTTATGTTACTTTTAAATGTTATTAATTTGATGCAAATCATGAAATTGCAAGCATATTCTTTTAATGCTTTGCCTGTTCTCTTATTATAAAAATTACAACTGGGATGGCAAGTTACACAGGAGATTGTGCAGCATACCTAGGTTTGTGGAAAGTGGGAGTATACAATCTTGCAATTGTAGATCAGGTAACTTTACTATAGTCCCTTAATTGGATTATACTCCTTGATACTTACTATAATTCTTACTTCAAAGTCTTCCTATATGCTTATTTATTTATTTATTTATTTATTTATTTCACGTATTTATATGCTGCCCTTCTCCAGAAGGACTCAGGGCGGCGAACACAAGTTAAAAACATGTACAACAAAATCCTATTTTAAACCAAATTAACTAATAAATAATATATAATAAAAACCAGAATCAGAGTCAGCCTATTTGCTTGAACAGCCAAGTCTTCAGGTCCTGACAGAAGGAGCGGAGATCAGGAGCCGTCCGGAGCTCAGTAGGCAACTCATTCCAGAGGGTGGGAGCACCCACAGAGAACGCCCTACCCCTGGGCGCCGCCAGACGACATTGGCTCGCCATCGGAACCCTCAGGAGAGCAGCCCTATGTGAGCGAACAGGACGGTGAGAGGCAGGCAGGAGAAGGTCCTGCAAATATCCCAGACCTAAGTCATGTAGGGCCTTATAGGTGAGAACCAGCACCTTGAAGCGGACCCAGAGAACCACTGGTAACCAGTGCAGCTCACGCAGGAGAGGTGTTATATGGGAGTAACAAGGGGCTCCCGTAACAATCTGTGCGGCTGCATTCTGGATCAGCTGGAGTCTCCGGGTGCATCTCAGGGGCAGGCCCATGTAGAGGGAATTGCAGTAATCCAAGCGGGAAGTAACCAGGGCATGAGTGACAGTGTGAAGGTCATCTTGGTCCAGGAAAGGGCAAAACTGGCGCACCAGGCGAACCTGTGCGAAGGCCTCCCTGGTCACAGCCATCAGGTGGTCTTCTAGGGATAGCCGAGCATCCAGGAGGACACCCAAGTTGCGAGCCCTATCAACGGGGGCAAGTTTTTCCCCACCCATCAAAAGTGATGGGATCTCTGAAACCCGAGATGCCGGCATCCACAGCCACTCAGTTTTGGAGGGGTTGAGTCTGAGTCTGTTTCTACCCATCCAGGCCCGCCTCCAGGCAACAGGACATCATGGAAAGAGCATCTCTGGGGTGGTCTGGGGTGGAGATGTATAACTGGATATCATCAGCATATTGATGATATCTCACCCCGAAGCCACAAATGATCTCACCCAGCGGCTTCATATAGATGTTAAAGAGCAGGGGGGAGAGAACCGATCCCTGAGACACCCCACAATTTAGGGGCCTCAGGGTGGACCTCTGCCCCCCCATACAAACTGCAAGCGACCTGAGAGGTAGGAGGAGAACCACTGTAAAACAGTGCCTCCCACCCCCAACTCCACAAGTCGCTGCAGTAGGATACCATGGTCGATGGTATCAAAAGCCGCTGAGAGGTCAAGTAGGACCAGGATGAAGGAACAACCACCATCCCGAGCCCACCAGAGATCATTCACCAGAGCGACCAATGCCGTTTCCATGCTGTGCCCGCGTGGGAAGCCCGATTGGTATGGGTCTAGATATTCCATTTCCTCCAGGAACTGTGGGAGCTGTTGTGCCACCACAGTCTCAACAACCTTTGTAATGAAGCGAAGGTTGGAGATGGGACGATAGTTATTAAGTGAGTCTGGATCCGGGAAAGGCTTTTTGAGGAGAGGTCGAACCACCATCTCCTTAAGAGAGGCAGGGAAGATGCCCTCCTTCAACAAAGCGTTCACAGTTGCCTGGATCCAGGCTCTAGTCACCTCCCTGGCAGCCGAAACCAACCAGGAGGGACAAGGATCCAATAAGCAAGTGGAGGAACCAAGTTTACCCATAATCTTGTCCACTTCCTTGACAGAAACAGGGTCAAACTCAACCCAGATATTACTCTCAAGACCTACCCTAGTCTCCCCATTGGATTCTGCCCAGTCAGAGTCCAATCCGATCCGGATGGGAGCAATTTTATCATGCAGAAACTGTACAAAATCCTCAGCTCTGCCCTGTAAAGGGTCTTCCCTCGCTCCCTGATTGAGGAGGTAGCGGGTCACACAAAACAGGGCCACTGGGCGGTTTTCTGCAGATGCAATGAGGGTGGCGAAGTAATCTCGCTTCGCCGCTTCCATCGCCACTAGATAAGACCTAATATGGGTTCTTAACTGTGTTCGATCAGACTGGATTCAGACTGGAAGGACCTCCAACTCTCCTCTAGGTGTCTTTTCCAACGTTTCATTTCCCGCAGCTCCATGGAAAACCAAGGAGCGACCCAGGATCTGCGTCGGGTCAGAGGCCGCAAAGGTGCAATTCGGTCCAAGGCGTCGGCAGTCGCCCGTTCCCAGAATGCCACCAGAGCCTCAGCCGAATCGCAGGATTGAGAGGTGGGGAATGTCCCAAGCTCCGTCAAGAACCTCTCTGGTTCCATCAGGCGCCTGGGGCGGAACCATTTTATGGGTTGGCAGCAGCAAGGGTTGGCAGATTGAAAGTCTAGTCTAAGGAGGGAATGGTCGGTCCATGACAGGGGGGCGATGGAAAGTTCCCTCCTACCACGACCATTTATCCACTGCCCAGAGAGAAAAACCAGGTCAAGTGTGTGTCCTCCCCTATGAGTTGGGCCCTGAATAACCTGAGTCAGGTCCATGGCTGCCATGGAAGCCATGAACTCCCAGACTGTCTTAGATGATTCGCCGATCAAAGGCAGATTGAAATCTCCCACAACCAAAAGCTTGGGGAGTTCAAGTGCCACTTCAGTCAAGACATCGAGCAGTGTGGGCAGGGCTGTGGCAATGTAGCTGGGAGATAGGTATGTGACCAACAAGCCCGACTGAACTCCAGGGTCCCACTTCAATAGAAGAGACTCACACCCGCCTATCTGAGGGACAGTGACCTCCTTAGGACTAAGACTTTCTCTAACAACCACCGCCACCCCTCTGCCCCTTCCCTGGTGTCGCGGCTGGTGCAGCACACGAAAGCCCGGGAGGCATAAATCAGAGAGAGGGCTTCCCCCCTCCTGCCCCAACCAGGTCTCCGTGATACAGGCCAGGTCCGCACCCTCTTCATCAATAAGATCTCGTATGAGGGGGGCCTTATTCACCATGGACCTGGCATTCACATACACCAGACGAAGACCAGGGTCCCTTGCTCTCGCATCCCCAGGAAAGCAGGGTGAACAGGAGACATGGGAGCAAGTCACCACCTGAATGCATCTGGTGTGATGCTCCCGACCCCTACTTCCATTTCTTCTGCCCCATCCCACCATCACAGGTATAAAATGTCCCACCTGTCAGCTTCCTCTGGAACCTCTCCGAACATCCTCTATGACTCCCAACCCCCCCAATCCGCTGGGACCATCAGAATGGCATGGCTGCTGATCCTTAAGAGACCCCCCCCCAGTTTCATTTTTGTTGTTAAAAACCACCCTCCTCCCGGATCCCCTTAAAATTGGATCTAAAAATCTATTTAAAAAACCCCAGATCCTCTGTTTTTTAGCATACCACCTCTCGGGGTTCCAAAACCCATCATCAAGGGCGGCCCTCGATAGTTGAGAGGGCCAAACCTGCCACAGGGGGGAGTCTCGCAGTGCAAGGATTCCACAGCTGAGTTCACCGTAAATAGAAAAAAAGGCTGGAGGGGATGAGAGACAATCTTCTGAAGGTGTTGGAGATGGTCATAGTAGAGGGGAAGAAGATGTTATGTAGAGCACCAACGTACTAGAACAATAACGGCCCTCTCATAGCGATGAGAAATCTGAAAATTACAATTCTGTCCAGGGGGAAATAAAGGTTTTAATGGCCGCCTTCTCATGATGATCAGTCCAGAATCCAAAAGGATTTAAGAGGAGATGGTCCGTTCCCCTACAAAATAAACAGGGGGCAAATAAGGATTCACAGTGTCAGTGTCTTCATTCCCTTCGATATCCGTGGAAGCCGGGATGGAATTAAAGGGGTAGGATGATATATCAAAGAGCGGAGTAAGTGCTGATGGAACAACAGCTGATGGGGTAACACAGCGAGGGAGAAATATTCAGGTGGGGGTGTCAAAGCAGGGAATCATTAAATTGAGCTGAGAGGCCATACTAGGCCTAGGCCTGATGGGGGGGGGAGAGGTTTATCGAAGGGGGAAATCAATCAACATCCCCTTCTTGTAGTCTTCCGCCCACTCAACCGTACTCCTCCAGACTTCTTTTTCAAAGGCCCCTCAGCCTTAGATGACTACTAGTCCCCCTGCAGATCAGAAAAAGGGGGTATCCAGATCGCCCTAAACTTAGAGCAAATCCTGAGCCTCCTGCATCACCAACTTCTTCTATGGCAGCCTCCAGATGTCTCCACCCTCCTCACTGCCACCATCATATGTGAAACCTGACTGTGTGATATTATCAAAGATTATAATTATACTAAAATATTTTCTTATACTGGTCCCTTGATTATCCCTATTAAGCCCTAACCAGCCAACATGATTATACACTTCAAATTACCACCAGACTTATTGTCATCAAAATAACTAGAAAACACCATGGTGTTAAATGTGAATAATCAATCTGACGTTTTATGTTGGCATGAATACAAGGAAATCTAACTTCCACTCATAATATTTTATCAATGTAATTATGAAATACAAATGTGCGTGATATAGCCAGATAATTCTGTTTCATAAATGACATTTATATTTGTATTTAATGTATTTATCAACAGTAAACTATGCTCCAAAATATTTTAAAAAGCACATGCATTTTATTATAAAATCTACGAACTAATTTTTTCCTTGAATGCTATAAAATTGGCATATAAAATCTTTTAGGTCTCACTTATTCAAAACCAGGCCCTCAGTTTCTCATTAGATATGAATCAAGAAAGTATAACAGGTATAGGTTTAAAGTATAAATGAAATAAATGTTGAGTTCATTTTGAGTTCATCTATAATTTAGTTAATAATTTGCTGTATGTGTATACCAATCTGGAGAGGCCCAACTAGATTTTATTTTATTGGTAAATCTTATAATAGGTCATATTGGGTTAATACTTAAAAACAGAAGACCATCAGAAAATCTGAAGATTGTGGGTTAAACTAGAAGTCACAAGATTTGAGAAGAAGTCAATGGCAAATCACTTCCATATTATTACAATGAGAAAAATATGAACATATCCATCAGGGATGGGTTCTACTTAGCATTACTACTGGTTCGCAACAGGGCCGCGCCTGCGTGCTTGCTTCGCTCGCACGCACTTCTGCACATGCGCAAATCATCATTTATGACGTCCGGGCAGGTAGGTGGAGCCTCCCGCCGATTTTTCTACCAGTTCTATAGAACCAGACAGTGGTGGAGCAACCCATCACTGATGTCCGTACACTCAAAAGCAGTCACTCAATTTGTGAGAAATTATATCTACAATGACATGGATGCAAAAGCGCAAATAAATTATGACAGTGTAGAAAAAGTCACTGAATTAATTTCTTAAGTTACAAACATCTTTTTTGTCTCTATAATAATTTAATTGGAAGCTGTGAGACAGATTCTCACTAATTTTCCCAAGTGAAACCCTGCTGTGGTTATCTGGGTTATGTACATCAGTGAATAAGCAAACAAACTAAACATAATTACAATTCAGGAAGTCATGCTATTAAGAGCACGTTATGCTCATTTAGATTAGCACCAATTAGTCATGTTGATAAGTAAATGTATTTATATGTTGATAAATACAATAGACTAAATGTTTGAGGATGTCACCTATTATGTATTTGAAAAATAATTTATTTGCTTTTAGTTTGCTTATAATTTTATATTATACTATTACATTATATATAATTTGTTGTGAGCAGAGAATAATAATACTTTAATTGGTTGGCTTAGTTTGCCAGCATGGACTGTGTATATTTCACCACAAAATTTGATAAAGTAAAGGAGTAATATTCCTGCCATTGAAGTAAGATTTAAAGTGTTCAAGCAATGTCAGATGAAATCTTCAGAGACACTGCCTCCAACTTTAGAATGTTCTATCTTGCCATTATCCTCTCTCAAGCATACCCACCAAATGCATTGTCCCCCAGTCCCACAAACTGAACAGCAAATAAAAATTCCCCCACAAAGAATGTTCCAAAATCTAATGTTCAGAGAAACAGTGCCTTTGTTTGATCCTTATGTCTTATCCTACTTTGATTTGTTTAATCTTTTTTAGTGTCATCTAAGCCAATAACCAGCAATCCCTTTAGTCTTAACATATTCCATAAATTAAATATATACTACAACAGGAATAACTTTCTCCTTAATTTCATCAGGTGACCTATATAGTGTTATATCAGTCAGATCAATCTTTCACATAAAACTAAATCCTAGTTTTCTCTTTGTAAGACATAATTTAATTACATTTAATAATGTAATTTGTTTAAATTATATGGTATATCATATTCCATTTTAATACTTTTAATAGGAAAGTGAACCCATTTTTGTATTATTAGGATTTTATGTGAGTTCTGCAATCAATGATTTAATTAGGTTGGCAAAAATTGCACACATTGCCTCCCAAGTGACATCAGTACAGATTTATATATGATCCTAGCAACTTTGTTTAACTGCTGATTATCAAATAACCCAGAGTTAGCTGAGATTGCCTGATAAGACATAAACTATAAACCATGGTTTATTGATTACTACTTCAGAACAAAACATATTTGAATCTCCATCAAAGTACTGAGGTTTATATAAACTCCAGTTTTGAGAAGTTATTTGTTTTTTTAAAAAAAAAGTCAAGAGAAACAATCAGACAAATAACACCAAGTAGCAGAGATTCAAAGCAGCAAACTTCACAATGGTACACAGAATAACAGCTGAGAAAGAGAAGAAAGAACATGAAAGCAAAGGTTAGTTTGCTTTTTAAGGAACACAATGAAGAAAATGCAGAAGGCTGAAGAAAAGAGTCAGAAGCAAAAGGAAAGCCAGTGTTTCCCAAATGTTGGCTTGGCTTTCAAACCTCCTGTCCTCCTGTATAACAGAGAATCAGAGATTGTTACTGACCAATGTGTGTCTCAGTCAGTGAAGACAAATAACACTCACCAGCTTGACCACTCAAGCATTGATCTCAGACAAAGCCCACTTTAGTGAACTCCTGAGTGCTGGTGAAAACAGTTCTGTTATTATAGAATGGATCGTGCCAGCCAGACATTCCATTTAAAAAGGTCAGTGATAAGAGAAGCTTTTAAAAATCTTATTACATAATCAGAAGCAAAGTTGCTGTGCAAGTCCAATGATAATGACATCACTATCTCTAACTATAGGTCAAGTCATACTGGTTTTTTTTTTTCAATCAGGGATGGAATTATTAGTGGCAATCATGACTAAAAAGCAAAACCATGCAGTTTTGATTTTGTGTCCCAGGTAAAGATAGTCTTCTCTAAAAGGTTTTGGCTTGGCTATCAGATTGTGCTTCTTAGCATTTGACCAGTCAATACATAACATGTACAAAAGTTCATCCAACAGCAGGAGGGATCCCATCCATCCTACCCCACAGTCTGGGAGAACATTAGAGAGAGGAGAATTGTCATAGCATTCAGTAAGAAAAGCAATCTTGCAAAGTAAGCTTTCTTTAATCTATTACTGCAAATAGTAAACTCAAAAATCTCCCAAGGCCCAATTGTAAGCATTCAGATGCAAAGCTGACTGCTATATTTCAGACCAAGTTCAATCATTTGTTTTGTCAATGTTAAAAATACTGTGTAACACAACCCAGCTGTTATTTTAAATGCCAAAGTATTTTCTTTAAGAATACAAATTTTAAATATTGGAGTTTTGCTGATGCTTTATAGGTCTGAGCATAAATTTGATTAGCCTGCCTGGAAGGCATCATTTTATATTTTAGTATGTTTGTATTCTATTTTCGTCCATGTTACTTTTCTCTAAATTGCACAGTTCTAGACATGTTAACTTTTCACACAGAGAATTGCTTTAAATTTGTGATATTTTGGCTAACTATTTATTGTTTCTTTATCTTTTCTGGTTCTATAAGATCTATGTCGAAGCATAATAACAAGAATTGCCCACAATAGGCCAAGTACTGTATAATACAGTTGCTTTAGATCAGGTGATTCTTGATCATTTCTCCAATACATTCAAGGTTTCATGCAATAAAGACAATAGATGTCTAATTTTGCTGTTGATTTTGTTAACTGATTTCTCCTCCAGAAGACTATCATCTATGAAAGAACATTTATGCCAACATCATGTCAAACTTTATTGAATCTGAAGCTCCACTGTAATGAAATTATGGCCCTTCTAACACAACTTAGCAAAAACAGATGTTTGGGCCACGATAGCTTCAAGGGATTTTTAACATGTTCTTTTAGGCAGCATCCTGCCTCTGATGTAGTTTGTAAAGTGTTGTTGGAGAAAAAAAGACTACTTTTGTATATCTCTTATATATAAACAGAGATGAGAAGGATGGAATTATTACAGTGCCATGTGGAAGCTTTCATCTAAGAATTGAGATTCCTAGAAGTGGAAGTCAGTAACTGGAGAAGAAAATTCAATTACTAATGTCCAGTTAGTACTTGGGTCAGTGAAAGAGTAAAGAAGTCAAGCCATGCATCAGCAATAAAGTAAGCATTAGGTTTTACGGTACTTTGGATTCAAACGAAAAACCTGCTAAGAACTTGAGTGGCATTTTTGTAACACCTGCCAATTGTATCTTTTCCTGAGAAGTCATGGCTAAGCTGCAGACCATTTCCAGGAAAAGGTTCATTGGGTTTAAGGAAAGATAGGTAGAAGTAGCTCTATTTGCTGCAATGCTCCATTTTTCCTTTGAGTTTGCACTACACAATTTAGAACAGTGTTTCCCAACCTTGGAAAATTAAAGATGGACGGACTTCGACTCCCAGAATCTCTCAGCTGGCTGAGGAATTCTGGGAACTGAGGTTCACCCATTTTCAACTTGCCAAGGTTGAGAAACCCTGGCTCAGAAGAATGGTGGCTTCATTCCTTTGCTCTTTTCAGGCAAATGTCTCTGCTATAACTTTGCCATATTTTGTTAAGTTCATACCTCCCTTTTTTTTTCAATAGACTCATTGGGAAGGAAAATAATGTTTAGCGAATATGCTCTATAGCCCTTTTTTTCTATGTTTCTAGCAATAACAAACAGCTATATTAATTGCCACACACAAAATAGCATTTAAAGAGGTTTTTGTACTCTCCTCTGGAGCTTCCCCCCAGAGTGGTCTCTTGCAAACATTTTGTGGAAAGTAGTGAAAAATGCTGCAAGAGCAGCTTAAATTGTAATTCAAACAGATCAAGCCTAATCGCCTTTGGTAAAATAAAAATGCCATCAAGCAAAATTGCATCAGAAAATAAGGTGAAAATTACTTGATCAACACAGTAAAGTCTCCTAATCTAACAAAAAGCTAGGAGGCATGTAAACTGAAGTAGGATAGATCAATCTTCTAGCAGAAATAACTCCTGGATCTTACTATAGTAGTATATAAATGACTTTGGTGCAGTCAGTGATTCTCCATCTTCTTTGATAGGTAGCTTTGCACTAACCAGGTTCTTTGGCAAACTCAATATTTTGTCCCTTCTGATTAAATAATAATACAATTACTCAAAGTCCAATTTAACTGTTAATTTCCAGTTTTAGAACTTTTTTTTCATTGCTAAACTGAAATACTATCCAATCCTCCTTAAATCCCCAGCAAACAACAGTGGCATTAATTTTTTTATTCCCACTATCTTGTTTAAGCCAAATCCCAATGCAGTTGTCAGGAAAAGGTTGTGCTCTAATTAAGTGCTAATTAGGACCCGGCCTTATCACGAACTCTGCTAGTACTTTTCCCACAGTAGGTTCACATAGTATGGTTGAATTTGTGTTAACATGCAATATTGACCCAGCCTTTATATAGTTTTTAAATTGTTGTTTATCATTAACATATATGAAATCTGCCAGTGTGGTAAATCAGTGTTATAAAAAGTCGTAGTCTAATGTATAAGCATGGCTATTGTATTATCATGGTTGATCACACAGTAACCAGATGTTTACACTGGATGTGGCATTTTTATCCACCTAAAGTCAGGTGTTTTTTAATGGTGTTAAAAGTACTGTTGTAGGGACTTCCGGTTGATGTCGTGGCAAGACAGTCAGGGAAATAGCGGGCTCTTATGAGTCCCGCGAAAACCCCTGTTGCCGAACCGCTGCCGATGGGTCTGCGGACCGAACCTGTCCTGCAGGGACGGGGGAAGAAGAGGGGCATCTCGGAAGACCGAGAGGAACAGGTAAGTTCCTCAGAGGTCAGAGGGAACCCTCTGTGAATCGGCGGCGGGGGGCGGCAGCCATGTCAGCTGCCATGAAGCTGGGACAACCGGGCAAGAAAAATGCTGGAGGAAAGCGAAGTAAAACGGAGCCTTTTGAAGCCGGGTGAGTGACAACAACCCAGGCTTGTAACAACGTTTGGAGCTATATCAGTAACTAGAAGACCCCTAACCTAAAACAGCAGCTAAGTAACAAAGGGGCTTTGAAAAAAATTTTTTAAACTGCAACTTTAAAGAACAAAGACCCGAGAAACAACTAATTTTGGAACAAGATTTAAGAGACTTAATTTAGAGATTTGGTAAAAGGACTAAACACTTTAAAATCTGAATTGGATTAAGGGGGGGGGAGAAGATTTGATACTTTGTTAACCAAAAGAAGAAAATAAAGTCGATAGTTATATAATAAGAAATAAAATGGAGTCTTGCATGACTAATGGGAAATGTGAATTATAGAGAGACACCATCTGGCACAAAGAGGAACTTTGTAACCTCCCTTTGTTATGAGAACTTTGAGCTCTACAGAAAAAAAAAAATTCTGAACTGTGGAGGAGAATTTTTCTTTCCTGACTGCAAGCAGCTGGACTTGGGTGAAAAGAAAAGGAATTTACAATGGAACTCCTATGGTTGAACTTGAATGTTGGCACAGGAATAGAAGAAGGATTTAGCTCAGCCCCAAAAGAAAGAGATTTGATACATTATATCCAGAATAAAAATATGAAAAGAGATCTAATTGGATTTATGGAGAATAAAATTAAAAACTTGGAAAATGGAAAGAAATTTAATAATAATAATAATAATAATAATAATAATAATAATAATAATAATAATAATAATTTTATTTATATACCGCCCTTCTCCTGAAGTCAGAATTAAAATATAAATATACAATATCATAGTTAAAATTAATTAAAATCATTAAATAGTTTTGGCTGAATTTTAAAACCCAAAATTAAAACCCAATTTAAAATCATTCAGTTAGACTGCCCTGCCTGTCAGAACAGTAGGGTCTTGAGGGCACAGCGAAAGACCCGGAGGTCAGAGATGTTACGAATATCCGGGGGCAATTCATACCAAAGGGCAGAAGCTCCGACAGAGAAGGCTCTCCTGGGTTTCGCCAGCCCACATAACTTGGCCGACCGTACCCTGAGGAGTCCCTCTCTGTGGGAGCGAACTGGTCGGTGGGAGGCTGTTGGTGGCAGAAGGCGGTCCCATAGATATCCTGGTCCTATGCCATGGAGTGCTTTAAAGGTGGTGACCAACACCTTGAATTGCACTTGGAAGACCACTGGGAGCCAGTGCAGCTCGCGCAGGAGAGATGTCACATGGGCGTAACAAGGTACGCCCATAACCACCCGCGCGGCCGCATTCTGGACCAGTTGGAGCCTCCGAGTGCTCTTCAAGGGGAGCCCCATGTAGAGAGCATTACAATAGTCCAGACGGGAGGTGACGAGGGCATGAGTGCAAGGCGTCCCAGTCCAGAAAGGGACGCAACTGGTGGATGTTCTGTCCCCGTCCCACATGCACACACACCAACAGGCGTTCAAGAGTTAAAGACCAAACCAGCTGGTAAAATCCTTTTCCTTAGGATAACGGAACTTGGCAACAACCTAGTGGCTGCCTGCCAAGAGTTTATTACTTACGAAGAGGAGAGATAACTTCTCCCCACTTCTGGTACATCAAAAGAGCTCAATAATTACAATCAAGTCCAGAGATAATCCAGCAAAGTCTATAGCAAAAGTCCGGCAATGCAGAATGGCATGGAAGCTTTCAGCTTTGTTCGTCACAAGGTTTGACTGGAAACCATGCTCCCTTTTATATCCTGTGGGGTGTGGTCCAGTGACTCAGCCTAATCTCGGGCACGCCTTTTCTTCTGTTGCGCGCGCTTATCTCTGCGACGCTGGCATGGATCCAGCCAAGACTCATTACCCTCATCACTGTCCATCTGTGGCTGCGTGGACATGCTTGGCCCTGGCCCTATCTCTTGCCCTTTGGTGGACATCAAAGGCATTGCCAGAGAGGAGGGTCCTGGAGAGGGAGGCCTTGCCAACTCCTCTCCTTCACTCTCGGTGTCCTCTCCTGCCGATGACACAGGCTCAGGTAACGGAGCCACAACAGCAGATCAGGCGAACCTGATAAAAAGCCCCCTGGCTACGGCCGTCATATGATCTTCTAAAGACAGCCATGAGTCCAGGAGGACACCCAGATTGCGGGCCCTCTCTGTGGGGGGCAAAGATTCACCCCCAATAGTCAGCGATGGCACCAGCTGACTGTACCGGGATGCCAGGAGCCCCAGCCACTCAGTCTTGGAAGGGTTGAGCTTGAGCCTATTTCTCCCCATCCAGACCCGCACGGCCTCCAGGCAGCGGTACATCACATCAAGGGCATCATTGGGGTGGTCTGGGGTGGAAATGTACAGCTGGGTGTCATCAGCATACTGGTGGACTCTCACCCCAAAACCACGGATGATCTCACCCAGCATCTTCACATAAATGTTGAACAGAAGGGGCGAGAGGAGCGACCCCTGCGGCACCCCCCAAGCGAGGCGCCTCGAGGTCAACCTCTGCCCCCCTGCCAACACAAACTGCGAGCGGTCGGAGATGTAGGAGGAGAACCACCATAACACGGTGCCTCCAATTCCTAACCCCCTCAACCGCTGCAGCATGATAACATGGTCAATGGTATCAAAAGCCGCTGAGAGATCTAATAGGACCAGGACAGAGGAACAACCCCTGTCCCGAGCCCTCCAGAGATCATCAACCAAATTTATGTTTGCAGACGAGGAAATGAAGATAATGTGATTAAAAATAAAATAAAGTAAAGATGATTGTAATAAATTAAAGGAAGGCTTTTATAGAAATTAAGATTGTTAAATGAAACTAATTAATACATGTAAAGATATGTTTAATGCAAGAACTATGTTTTAATGGTAAAATGTCAAGATAAAGAATAAGGGTGAATATGATTAATTGAAAATGTTAAAAGAAATTTAAAAATATACTTAAAAATATGTTTTAAGCAAGAACCATGTCTCAAGGTTAAAATGTTATGATTGCTATGAAAAAAGATAAAGAAAAATATGACTAATGAAAAGCAATGCATAGATGGAGGGAAACAACAAAGAAAGGTTTAAGTAGAGATTGTTAAATGAACTATGAATATACTGTATTTAACAGCCAAAAAGTTATAATATGCTGTATAGAACAGCCAAACAAACGGTCATGCTGGGTATCAGCCAAAATGAAATTTAATATGCCGTGTAACAGCCAAAAAACAAAAATAGAGATGCTGGGTTCAACAGCCAAACAAACCTGAAGATGCTGTGTAACGGCCAAAAAACAAAACTAATATGCCGTGTTCAATAGCCAAACAAAGGGCATGCTGAGTAATGGCCAAAAAATAAAAATATGCTATATTTAATAGCTAAAACAAAGGGTTATGCTGTGATTAACAGTCAAGAAGTAGAAATAATTGGTTTAACATCAAAGATAATAAAAAGAGATGGGATGATCAAAACGAGGTGCATGTTGAGAATGATAGTTAAGATAAAATGCATAAATTAGGTTAATTAAATAATGAATGTTTAATTTGTCTAATATAATTGTATGATTTATATTGTCAAAATATCCATCTAAGCAAATGAAAGAGAAAAATGAATTGTTAACTGGATAGGATTTAAGATTTAAGTAACGGGTTTTTGGGGATTATGGTATAGATAGATAGATTTGAGGGAAATATCTGTTTAAAATATTGAGTTGTATTAATTGAAAATAAGATTTGTTAATGATTTGTTTCAATTTGTGACCAGAGCAAAAGCTTCGTTTTGAAAAGATGTGTTCTATTTTTTTTTTGTTTTAAAAAATAAAAAAAAATTATCAAAAAAAAAAAGTACCGTTGTAAGATGTGCGTTTTCAAAGTAAAACTGACTTTTGCAATTGACTGATGGTGATTCGATCACTGCAGAGGTATTCAAGCGGTACTCAGGACATTATTTTGGAATTGTACCAATGTACCTATAACTATTAGTACCAGTTTTGCTTTCTTTTGTCATAGATATTTTATTTCTATTTGCAGGTTTGCAGGTTTTTATATTTTGTGAATTTATCTCTCTTCTCTTCTGTTGTCCCCAGATGCTGCCATGTCCACCATCCAGTCATTTTTGTCCTTATTATCAATAGTTGTTAAATCTAGGGTGTTATGTGGCAGATGCTTATCTGTTTGAATTCTAAAGTCCCAGAGCATCTTAACTTCTTCATTTTCTATTGCTTTGCAGGGAAATGGAATTTCTTGCACCATTGTAATGGTTGGTCGCAGAGTTAGCCAGAAGTTTAGACTGGATTTGGCATTTTTATTCATTTATTGAGTCCTTCCCAAGGACCTGGTATATAGATGTTAGTATTATTATTATGGTCCATCACACAGTCAGATGTTTAGACTAGATTTAACATCTTTTATCATTATGTCTTTGTACCATTTTTATTTCTGCAGCCACCAACATGCTATCTGGACTTATTTTCCTGAGGCCAAAACAAATCCCATGAATGGAGTTTTTAAAGACCTCCATGACTTTTCTGAGGGGAAAAAAAGGGTTAGGGCCCTTGTGGGCTAATTTCCTGAAATCTTCATGGTCCAGTAACATGTTATTTCAGTGATAATTGTAATGAAATCATGTAGATAACTCGACTCATGGTTATTAGTCAACTTCCAAGCCCATGGAAGTTACCCTTCTACTGATGTGCCATAATAAGAATTAAGAATCTCTTATTTCACCCAAAAAAACCCATGAGGACACTTGAATGATTTATTATTTTATTGAGTTAACAGGCACTCTAGATTGATGCAAGTACCACAAAGAAGCAAAAGAGCAACATGCATTTATAGGATTTGCTTTTATGCTTCCCTCCCTCTCCCTCCCTCTCTCTCCCTTGTTTTAATTAACAATGTATACTTTGTGATTGAAATCTTATAAAACTAATGTGTCATATTGACCCTGAAAGTTCACTAGAAATGTGGGTATTCCTATTCCTAATCTTTGCCTCTCTCTTCTTTCTCTTGCTTTCCTCAGTTTTGTATGCTTCAGAACATTAAAGCTTAGTTATGCTTTTCCTTTAACATTTAGATTGTCTTCAACCACTAGATCTAAGCCAAGAAATTAATGCCCTCTTGATGATCTGCACTTTGATCCATCCCCCAACTCACCTAAAGGCAAGGGAACAGGGAAGAACAGCCCATATTTTTAGAGGATGCCAGGTTGCTTGCCTCTGTTCTAAAATCTAACCTAGTAGAGAAGCCATCATAAAGACAACCTGCCAGGCTTCTTTTTATTCATTGAATATGTCAGTACTGTCTTATTATAGAATTTGAAAGCAAGTTAATGTATTCAACAGATCAGGATCACTGAGGAACTTTTATGAGCTAAAGAAGAATATTGTAGCAGGTGACTCAGAGGCGGCTAGGTAGGTGTTGATTCTAGCCTCTTACATTATGAGGTATATGTGAGTGGGTTATAAAGTAAATGACTAATCTAGGCTGAGCCTTCACATAGTTGGTTATGCAATAAAAGCTACAGTGGATTTCTTGGTTTTTTGTTTATTTTGACTCTACAGTCACAGCATATGAAATTGTTCAATGGTCTCAAATCTTTAAAAAACCCTATTTTTGTACACAAGTGCCAAGTTACATGTTGAACATAGTCTGGAATCAATTCTAGATCTGGAAGAATCAGACATATCACATTATTCTTAAATCTGGTGCTTTATTTTGCATTGTGTGGTCCCCATTTCTTTTTTTCCTTTTAAATTATTTTTAAAAAAATCATACGGAGACAGGAAAGCTTGAAGAAAACATCTTCAGGAAAATGATACCCAAGACTTTCACACTGGGGACTTAGGACCTGCAGTATTAAAATAACTTCAGTTTGTCTTCATCTTATGGACCATGAGAATTTTGACAAAATCTTTGCAATATTAATGACCCACATCTTTGAATATTAGTAGCTCAGGTAGGTAGTTATGTTGTTGGTTTGAGCTCCAAGCTTAGCAATTTGGTTGCAAATGTTTCATCACCATTCGAGGAGACATCTTCAGGGCACTTTGGATTGTGTTTGTCTGTGGGAGCACTGGCCTGATTTCTGGTTGTGTAATTGGCTAGCTGTAATTGCTGAGGTCTATGATCTGTAGTTGCTCTAGGTCCATGACCATGACCATGACATCATCAGAAGACATCCGAACAACAACACCAGCACTAATTTACATCACACAGACGGTACTTAAAACCAAGGACTATAACTCAGTAACTATAGCCAACCAATCACACAGCCAGAAATCAGACCAGGACTCAGCAAGGTACTTAAAGGCCAGTGCTCCCCCAGACAAGCACAATCCGAAACAAACGTTTGCAACCAAATTGCCAAGCTCAGAGCTCAAATCAACAACATAATTAATAACCCACATTTTATATATTTTTATATTGGAGGTGTGAATCCAGTGGCATAGAGTCTTTAGCCTTTCATGACTTACTGATCATAAGGGAACAGTAGAGCCTAAATAAAGGGTTACATAATAACTCTGTAGCCTGTTTTTGCCTATCATCCAGTGAACTCTGTTTAAGAGTCTGCTAATCTGAGGACTTTCTTTTGCCTTCCCATTCAGGCACATGCACACAGAACACTTATTTTCTTTTTTATTCTTCTCTTGATAAGGTATAGATAGCTAGATGCTTGGCTTGGCTTATCATATATTCCATGTAAATAAATCTCATTTCTGTTAGAGTTATAAAATCTGCTTCATTACTGTAATAGAATATGTACATGACCTTGAAGGGGAGTGATGCTACCTAGGAAACAATCAGACAAGAGACATAGGAACCCCCAGTGGCTTAATGGATAGAGAAAGTAACTTAAAAAGGACCCACCCTAGTTGATCAAGCAGTGGCAAGGAGTTTGTACTTTCAGACTTGCAACATCTGTTAATGTAGCCTTATAGTAAAGTATAATTAGTTTGTCTACTCAGGTTGCCTATCTGGTTTACATTCCTGGGATAACTAGTAATTATTATGTGTCAAATTGCTGGTCTCAAGAAAAGGAAGAATTGCTGCATTTAGAGTGGCATGGGTCATTTGCACCTCAGTTATCCTTGGAAAAGTGACGAGAAGGTTACATTCCAAAGGTGATATTTCACTTAGCTCAATATAAGAAAAAGGCTAAAAAGAACATAAAACAATGAATGCAGGAAAAAATGGGCCACCAGATGGTGTCTGTTTTGAATCTGCAGAAACTTCTGTTTTTAGTAAAGAGAAAGACAGGTTTGCTGAACAGAATGATTGTAAATCTATCTTTTACTTGGCTAAACAAACAAAAGATCACCTCAACCAGAAGAAGCTCTGTAAAATTCTACCGTTAGGCAAAGAAGAGATACTCATTTTAAGAATCAAAGATCCTTTATATGTTTCAAATCTGGAATCAGGTCTGCCCTCAATAAAATAGATCACAGAGAATAGCTGTGATTTAAGACTAAATAACAATCATTTTTATACAATCAACAATTGAAAATTGTTCATGAATGGTATTCTTAGATTTATTTGAATTAAATTGTGAGAAGATGCACCAAGAGCAACAAAGAATTGCAATCACAAAAACTGTATAACCAAATGCACTAGAGAATGGGGCACAGAGAACCAGATGCATTTTTAAAATTAGAAGTCTTAGACAAAGTTGCAGCCATGCGTGAATTATTCCAAATATTCATGTTGTATAAAGGCCAAAGGCACTTATTACTATTTTGCTATCATGTTTTGTGGTTAGAGGATGTTGGGAAGTTCAGATTGACTGTTGGAATGGCATGCAAGTCATGGGCACCCCATCCTAGTACAAATGTCTATGCTGGATCACCAATGATGATGGTTATGTCTTTTGTAATAAATGATATACGGATACCGTACTCTTACTATAATTATCAGTTACATTGATTGTGAAGACTATCTTTTCCAAATTCTGGGTTTTGACATAGTCATTTGTGTGACTCAGTCCACGATGGAACGCTGTTGAAAAGAATTTGGAATTTGCATCTGGTGCAAAATTTAGTAAGGAGTCCAGCTATTTTAATTCCTAGATTAGCTGAATTGTGCCTGTTGTAAGCATGGATCATGGTTATTTAATATTTTAAATTGCTGTAATCTGGGTTTTTTTTTAAGGGCTCCATTCATGAGCATCTGTGTGGAAAGCAAATGTTGAAAAATGTGCATCATCATGCAAATGCTGTGAATTATTACTGGCACTAGGCACTGGAACACAAGTACAGAACTTTTTACTTTTGCATACTTGGTATATACTAGCCCCGTGATGGCGAACCTATGGCACGCGTGTCAGAGGTGGCATACAGAGCCCTCTTTGTGGGCACGCACACCGTTGCCAGTTGCTCTTCTGGTTTCTGTAGTCACTGTAGTCAGCATATACAACAACATTACAGATTTTTTTTCAAGATCCTTATCCAATAAACCTAAAAGGAAAGTTTAAATTTTATATTCATTTTGAAAATCTTGAGAATGTTCTACATTAAAATATGAACATTGACCCAATATTTTAACAGCATCTTGTTATCATCTAAAATTCATATTCATCATTTCTTGAAGTGCAGCCACAGATCTAGAGCTTTTTAGTGGTGCTACCTTACATAATACTGTTTTCTGTTTTATCTCATTGAAAAAGGAATCATTCCTTTTTATAATTTATAGATAAACTTGACTGTTTGACTGCAATTCTGAATCCCCCCTTCTGCATAATTGTTCCTGAGATCAGTTCTCGGGATAAGAATAAGTAAATTCAATATTTCAAGTGATCTACACTCATGAAATGTGTTTCACACAAAAGCTTGCTGCGTTGCCTTTTGCAGACCAGAAGAAATTTATTTTCACAGGATAAAACATGTTCCCATTTATTTCAGCATAGATGATAATCAAAACTTTTAGAGTCCACTAGATGGCAGTCCAGTGCAGAAAACAAGAGGTAGAAAAGGAAAACCCATTTTTTTGCTTAGTAACTCTGGAAGAAGATGAATTACAGCAGCTCAGACTCAAAACTTGCTTAAATGATTCCTCTGCTGGAAATCTCCTGTTGTTTGACCTGCACTTATTTATAAAGAGTGTTAAGCTCCAGCTGAGATATAAAAGGCAGTGTGGTGTTTGGTCATAATTAATGTATCCAATATCTGCCACTGAAATAAGTCACTGCTCCTCTGGGAAGTTTTGAATGAAGAACAAATGCCAAGAAAGGCATAGCAGACACACAAAAAAGATGACACTTAAAATGTCACTATACAGTTGGGTTGGGTTGGTTTTAAAATCAAGACAGTTGTGGGAAGGGGCCTGGTGGCTCAGCAGACTGATAGCATTGTGATTAACACCAGCTGTCTGCAATTACTGTAAGTAATCTCACCAGGCTCAAGGTTGACTCAGCCTTCCATCCTTTCTAAGCTAGGTAAATTGAGGACCCAATTGTGGGGGCAATAAGCTGACTTTGTATAAATATACAAAAGTATGAAGGCTATTGCTTAATGCATTGTAAGCTGCCCTGAGTCTCCAGAGAAGGGCGGCATATAAATCAATTAAAAAAAAAAAAGGCAACTTCACTTCTACTTTTCTGATTTTAGCGGAGTGAAATGTAAATACACAATCTATGTAGGTATACAGTACTTGCAAAAAATATAAGGCAACTTCGTAAATTCCAATAGTAGCAAATATCTATAGTTCAAGGCTGAATAGTGGAGTCTGTGGTGCTCTATGAGTTTGGTTGTTTGCTTGCAGATGTTTCATTATCCAACTCAGTAACGTCATCATGAGTGTGGGTTTTGCTCCCTGTTTATATACAAAGGTGCCAAATTACAGAATAACAACAGGTAGGCAAAAAATCAGTGGGAGCAGGAAAGAGTTCCAACTTCTTGTTGATTTCATCAGTGAGTTTGTCTGTGGAAAGCTGGCAGTGAAGGAATTCATTCCTTCCTTCCCTCCATATTCCTATATTCCTTCAACCATCGCTCTACGGGACTGAATCCTCCACTGGATTCCAGGTTTCTGTGAATGAAAGGAGCCCTTTCATTTACAGAAGCATCAGGCTGAATATCCAGAACTTTCCAGGAAAAATAGAGCTTAACATTAAACTAAGCTTATTCCTGGAAATTGTTTTGAATGTCAGCTTCAGAGCATATAAAAGGAAAAATGTGTCTATGGGGACATAGCTTTTTTTCACCACCAAATGACTCAAAAAGTGTCCTATATGTTTGTCTTTTGATGATGAAAGCACAATGCCCAAGTGATTTTGAGTTTTCTCATGATTCAATTTCAACATCTGAATTTTGAGCAAATCCCTGATGTGAGTATGGGATACTATCCCTTTCTCAAGCACATGTCTACATGCTGTTCTTAGGGTCATTTATAGCTTCCACACCAATCATTATAGTGAAAGCCCTTCTTCAGATCCCTGTTCAGTAGGATTTATTCCCTGATTGTGTTTCAGATACAAAAATCTGGATGGCAATTAGATGGCACTCAAGACAGGCAAAAAGTGTCACTCTTTGTTGCCACCTAACAATTGATATGATTGACTAGTAAACTCAAATATTTTTTTAAAATTAAAGTTCGTTCTATTAATGGTTTAATGGGAAATAAAAAATGCAATGTATGAAGTAATCAGTGAAAAAACTGAAGGCTTTTCCCATGTTGGGCAGGGCTGGAAATTCAGCCAAAGGATCCACAAATTATGGCCTTAGAATGTTGTGATTCAACAATACTTGGAAAGTCACTTCTGAGAACAAATAAATGACAAGCTGTTATATCTCACTTCTTAGTTCAAAATTAAGCAAGATTCTGCAAACAATGCCCTAGCCTAGCATAATTTCTAAGGATTTGGTACAATGTTATATTATTTCCCTTCTTGTGTCTCTTATTCTCTTGGCCGTTGACGAATAGGATTGGCCTAATCCTATTCGTCAACTCCAGTTTTATAAATATGCTATGAATCATATTCCAACAATTTGGTGATTACCACTTAGAAACACGGTCTTGAAGAGCAACATAGCAATTCAGCTTTAGCCAGGGCATTATGTTCCCCTATTCTACCATGTGCTAATTCAATATATTTATTGGCTCCTGTTCTTTTTTGTAATTCTCAAATTACATTTCGCTGAAAACATTCAAACAAAGATCCCATGCACAAAAGATTACAAAATACAGTTGCAATGCAACTTCAACAGTAAACCTTTTATTCACAAAAGTAGATACAAAATTACTTTGGCAAGTATTTTAAAACATGAACTCAAATTGTGTTTGAACAGTTAAGAAATTATGGTTGAAATCCTAAAGCCAACATTTGGCAGGAATAAAGTTCAAAACCCATTTTTCATTCAAATTCAAATTCAAATACTAAGACTAATCAAATAGCATAATGTGAGAGGTAATAATTCTTTGGACATATATAGGATATAAAAAGCAGAGCCACCCTTGATACAAATGTTATTCGTAGTTTGAAAAATAGTATGTATTAAATTCATCCAGAGAAAAAGCTTTTTCAAATGACCCATTAATATTAAATATCACCCGTGAATTCAAAAGCACATATAAATTCAAACTGAGCTCTGTTTTTGAAGATAGCAGAAATTATTATGAACATGAATTCCACCTATATATACTGTATATTCAAGCATAATGTAGATATACTGTATCACCCCACAAATAAGACAACTATACTACCAAAATCATAAAAACCTATCTCTTCTGCACTCAGCAGTATAGCTACTGTTCCATGAATACCATTGACAATGGTATTGCCATCATTTCTAATTGGATTAATCAGTATATTCTTTATACTGGGCGAGCTGGACAAAGTAAATATAGCCCAAAATTAGTATGAACCATTTTATCAGCATCTGGTCTATTTGTATTATGTAAAAATAATAATAATAATAATATCAGTTTGCTGGTTTTGTTGTGAAATCAGTGTGCTGTACCAATGAAAAAAGAATAGCACCTGTTGGCTCAAATTAGCCAAGCTATTTGCTATTGTAAAGGTGCTGTTTTCAAGGATCATTAGTTTACTAATCTGCACAAAGGTTCTTTCCCAAACATAAATATGTAATTAACCAAACATTGGACAACTAATTCATAGAGCTCTTAGGTTAATTTCTGTGAATAGGATACACAAGCACACACAGACACACACTCACACACTGTATGCATGTGTGTTTGTAGGACAGGGAGTATATCCCTGTTAAATTTAGAAGCATTATGTGAAAGAGAAGACTAGTGATTAAGTTCTCTTAAACATTAGCAGAGAGTGGATCTGGTGTAGTAGTTAAGACATCAGAGTAGAAAGTGGGAGTCTGTGAATTCTAGTTCCATCTTAGACAGAAAGCCAACTAGTGATCTCGGGGCCAGTCACTCTCTCAGTCCTAGGAAAGAAGCAATGATAAACTATTGCTGAAAAACCTGCCAAGAAAACTGCAGGGACTTGTCCAGACAGCCTCCGAAATCAAACATGGTTAAACAGAAGGGGGGGAAACCATTTGCAACTAATAATGGACCTATGAGATAATATTAATTTATTTGTAAAAGTGTGGAAATAGAGGAATAATATTTCTTTCAGATCTTGCCCAAGATCTGAGAGGCTGCATGAAGACATCTAGTTTTCTTGCTGAGAATTTGGAAGTAGCTTCTCAATGCTGTTTTCCAGAATATTTTTCAATGTACCACTCTAGCCTAAAGTCCTATTACAGATAGTCTTCAGATTACAAAGGAAATTGGGACTGGAATTTCTGTTACTAAGCAATGCAGTCCCTCAACCAAATGCTAGCAGATCCATCCCTCTTAGTTTTTTCCAGAATCAACCAAGATCTTGTAAGGAAAGGCTGTGCACTAAAGCTGCAGTGGCCTATCTTTAAGAAATCATATGGATAACGCTCTTAGTTTGGGATTTCATATTTGATGAAATATGTTTCATTTTTCCTATTTCTTGCTAGTCTCAGAAGTGTTGTTTTGTGTTTTAAGTGCCAAAGAGAAAATATCAGTGTTGTTCTGTTTAACAAGTGGGACATTTTTCTCAGATCTTATCCCCAGCGTACCTTGGCTAAATTAAAGGCTGGGAAAGGTTTTTGCTTAAGCTTTGGGAAGCTCTAAGATAGAATAAACACTATTAGAACAAAGTGATTTATCAATAGACTGTAGAGTCAGCTAGAAAAGGTTTGTCTTATGTCAGGGTGCCTTGATGACATTAAGTATCTTTAGGAAACTAGAAACTAAGTCTGAGGGGAAGGGAGACAGAGAAAGATTGTATGTATTCAGCTTTAAGTAAATGTAACTGAATGTGGTAGCACTCTTTAATACCCAAATGTTTACTTCATTCCAGAATTCAAGATATGGGACAATGAATTAAAATTAACAAGAACACAAATTCCAGCTGAATATTATGGAAACCTTCCTAGCAGTAAGAATCATTCTGCATTGGAACCAATTTCTTGAGCAATGCTAGCAGAGATTAGATAGATATTAGGAATAGCAATAGCACTTAGACTTATATACTGCTTATATAGTACTTTACAGCCCTCTCTAAGCGGTTTACAAAGTCAGCATATTGCCCCCAACAATCTGGGTCCTCAGATATTAATCAGTGCTTTGGATTCTTGATCTGGGCAGATGACTATATCTGATGGACAAACTAAGTAGCTTCCTTCAACTGTATGACACTATCACTTTATTATTCCATATATCTATTTAAATACAGTTAATGGATTATCCTCTATGAATTTAATAGTATTCCTCTGTTATGTTAAAAGTATAAAACAGTAATATAGAAGCACATTTCACTTCTATAGTGAAGAGTCAATATCTGCACTTTCCTGAACCACCCTGTATTACGTTCTGTGGATATCTAGGCTAAATTTGAATAAGCATGCAGCTAAATACTATAAATCAGTAACCTATTATTGAGACTATCCTATCCTTTGGATCAAGTGCATTGTCCTTGGGATCAATGGACACTCATAGAAATTTTATTTAAATAAAAATTGCTTGCCATTTTCACATAACCAGCATTAATTTATCCAGTTGCTACTGTACCTATGACAATCTAGCTTGCTATATTGCATCTTTCTGATAAACAGACTCCTTGCAAAACTACTGTAAGCTTATCTAAATACTTTTAAGAATATTTCAGAAGCACATAGAAGGAGAACATACTCAGATGAATGGATTGTAACTGAATGAATAGTTTATATATCTTACAGAAATAGGGTTCTGGTTTATCATAGCATAAAAAGTTATACCATAAATTTCATGGTATATGTACTGTACACTTCATTAACTGGTGCCTACATTATTGTAAGCTAGGTTTCAAAATACTACAATGAAGTGGCAAACAAACACATCATAAGGCACAGTATTAAGAATTCAGAGACAACAGCAGTTAGAACATTTAAAGTGCTACTAGCAAATAGTACAATTACAATCAAAAGACTCCAGAATAGTTGCTATGGCATAACACATAGCATATAGCTAAATTTATCCACATTACATCATCAAAACATATTTATACATTCAAATACATGACATTGGCTATTGATACACAGCTTTTCCAGGATAGATAATACGTATTTATTATAGATAATAGCAATCTGTTCAGCCTTTGTAAAAGCAAACTTGCACTGGACGTTGATGGTTAAAACTAAGCTGAGAAAGGAAAAGAGATAATTCTCCAGGAGTTTGCATAACATTAGGAAATGTATCTGAGTATTATTTTTTCCTCCTCCTCCTCCTTCTCCTCCTGCTTATAGTATAAACTAAATAATTCATAATTGTTGTTCTTGTTTAATTTGGAATGTTCATTTTGTATGTAAGTCATCATTTTAATCTGATTCTAATTATTATTATAGAACAAAAAGCTTTAAAATAAGTTTGAATTTGGATTTCCCAAACTGTAAAACCTAAAAAAGAAATGACAAAAATATTTTTTCTCTACTAAATGTTTTTTATGGGGTTTTTTTCTGGGGAAAACCAAAAGTTAAAGTTAAAGGATTTATGCGAATTATGTACCTGTTACTTACTTAACAGAATCTGTTAAGTAAGATATAATGCAGAATAGATATATTCTGTTTCATCTTAGTTTGACCACATTCAGTTTCACCTATCATACTTTTTAAACCAGTGATTCAAGCACATTTTTAACCATTTATATACAGTTGATTGTTTCAAATATTTTTCAGCAGTATTAATCTATAAAAGGAATACATACCACAAATCTCCAATTTAATGCATTCAAGATTAGAACTCTTCTACATCAGTTCCTTTGTCCATCATCTAATACTCAGAAACTTTGCTATTATTGTTTATTTAACAGTTAAAATTTAATTAGAACAATTAATTTGATATCAGAAACATTTCTAACAAAATTTATGATGGAAAATTACTTAGGAAATATCTAGAAGCTGTCACAAAACTGTACATGGACAAACACTGTTCATTTTTTATGCAAATCATGAATAAAAGCATGCCAACTTTCTAAATTTGGTTCTGAAGATAATACTGTTCATTCTCTTGCAAATAAAAGTCTGAGATACAATACTGTGTCAAAGGGTGAACATGTGCAGTTTCATTCATAAAGAGTATATTCAAGGGCTGCATAAATATATTACCTGTATCAGTATTCATGTATTGGAAAAGGTTTCCCTCTATGTAATAAGATAATTGTAGCTATGCCCATTGACCTGCTATGGTTCCTATGTCAGTAGAGAATAATACACTGATATTAAACTTGCAAGATTAGAGATTTAAGACATGCTGGCACAAGTTTGGTTATTTCAAGCTTTCATTGAAGCCTCAATCAGAAAATAGTACAGACATCATCCTGAGAATATTGCTGAAGCTCAATTATCACTCAATTAATTGCAGAAATTTGACAATACAACAGCAGTTTATTCACAAGTGCAAGTTAACTATGGAAAAAAGAACCTTCTTATTTGGAAAGATAGAATTTACTTTGTCTTTCCAGATAATCAAGCATATATTAAAACTGTCTGGTTGTTCTCCTTCAGGAAAACACAATATTGCACTACTTGGGAATTAAATAATATGGATTATTAATAAAACTTGAACATCTAGCTATTCACTTGCAAAATACAGAATTTGCCAAAATGTTCCACATGAAGAAAACTTGTTGGACATACAACATTATAATCAAAATAAATTAGACGTATGGATTAATTAAGCTTTGCTACTAGCTGTCTCTTGTATTTTAACTGTCAATGTTTGAAACTGTGGCATATATGGTATGAAAGTTTGAAGGGGTCTCTCACAGTTACAGATAAAAGGATTTAGATCAGCTGTTACATTTTGAGAAATCCTCATGCTTCTAATGAGAGTATTGGTATGAAAGTTACATGGTGCCACATTTGAATTTTCTGTTAAAAATATATCATTTTCGTTATTTTTGAGTGGGCCCATGCCTAAATAGAACAAACTTCTCTCTGGACTGTCACCTTCAGTGAAAGTTTTATCCTGTTCTGAAGATTCTGAGAAACCTTCAGAGGAAACAACAGACAGAGAGTGAGTTTTTCTGGGAGGGTCTTGAAAATATTCAGGTAATATCAAAAATGCTTGATTTCCTACTGCCCAAGAAATGCTAGAGAAAGAAGCTGGAACTGAAGACTTAAGGTTCACAAAACTTCTGTCAAAAAGACTACTTGAATCCTTTGGAGGCTCATAAAGCCCACTTGACATGGAGCCACTTATAATAGTTGCATATTTTACATTACATTGTTCTGACATGCCTCTTTTATTTTTAGCATCATGGACATTCTCAGAGAGACTGTCGCTATTGAAATGACCACTAGAGCAAATTGAGTCATGCTCAAAGTCCTGAATGGTTGAAAACAGTGAGTCAACTGCTAGTAACTCTTGTTTATCTTCATGTTTCATTGCTTTATCAATACTGATATCTTCCAATACTATTTCTGATTCCAGAAGTAGCGGACCAAATGACAATGCTTCAGGATGCTTGAGAAAGAGATGCTCAAAGGTTTCAGGCTAAAAAAACAAGACACATTGTAAAGCTCATTTATCAGTTAATTGTTCATACTGAAAAGAATACAAGAATAAGAAAAATTAAGCAAATAAATATTTTATTATATTTGAATCTGGTTCTTCATTTTCAAAACAAGATGAATTACATTTTTGAAATAATCTCTTTTTGGGAGGGGAACCAAATTATGGTATTGAATCTGAATGTCTTCACCTATATAGTTCAGATTAAATAAAGTGCATTAACATAAGGCAAACACGTTAAAGTAAACAAAGATATATCTGCAAGTTTTAAATATGCCATTTTAGATATTTAATTTTTATATGCTTTAAAGTAATTGTTTAAACCCTAGCTTTAGAGGCATCTGTTTTCTGTATTCTTGATTAGAATTATGGATATAATTCATCTTCCTTTCAATAAAGAGGAAATTAAGAATACAGTGGCTCTAAAAAATAATTGATAAATAAAATAAGTCATAATCAAAATAACTACAAAGCAAACCTGCAATTCTATGCACACTTACCTGTCAATAAAACAACTGAAAATATTTTATTCTGGCCAAAGTTTATATTCTATGATACAGCTGTGTCTCCAGAAATCATTACTCATTGATATGCAGTACAAGTGTTTATCAGGTTTTGCTATTCCTCTCCAACATCCAGAAGGAAGTTAAGTATATTTCTCATGTAGACTACATCAACAATATAGGGTGATATTCCCTAAGTTCAAAGATACTCTTTATTGTCATATTAAACTCTTGTTCAGTTCAACTGCTGGAAAAATTTTCTGCCTTTCTTAGGGAGTGGTTAAGGAGATCTCCAAAATTGGGAGATGTTTTGCATCTTGGAAATATTGCTTCTGTCACCATTCCCTAAAAAACATTTTTCTGGGCAATTTCTTAGCTTAGCTTTATTGAACTTTATTTAAAATGTATTATGGAGCTGACCTTTCATATTTTTTTTGTTGCTGGAAAGTTAGTGCCTAGTGACCTAATCCAAATCAGGATCAGCATACATTGAGATGGAGAAGGCCTATGAGGATTTGATGCAGCTTCTGTAGTGGCAATGCACATCTTTGTTTCCAAGTTATGTTAGCATCATTGGGTAATCAAGGGAATCATTGCAATTTAAATTGAGTTCTAGAATGCTTGGAGGTAGCTTTTTCATTCATAAGAATTTCTATCAGTGCTCCATTTCAAGTTCTTTGTTCTCCCCTCCCCATTTACAATGTCTCTAAAGCAACATAGTGCCCTTGTATAAGGTTCTGGGGCTCTTGCAACAATACCAGGTATCTGCTTTTCTTTGTCACAAACCTGTGTGAGGAAATTAATGTGGGGGAAATGGGTGGCAGGCTGGATATTGATTTCTTTGTTCCTTTACTGGCCAACTAGAAAGAGTTCAACCTAACTGCCAAGGTTTTGGCAAATGGATCTTTTTAATGGATACTCATGGATCTTTGAAAAAATGATGTTCAGTTAACAGCAGGGAATTTGCACACTGCCCACATGGAGTGTCTTTAATATTCTGTTTGTCACAACCCTGCATAGATATGCTGCTAAAATATGCAGTGCACAATGAGAGAGAGAAAAAGAAGGGGAGGATTAACAAAGTTTTGATAACAGCTGAAATGGGTGAAGAGGGCCTACAATGTAAGACTTTCAGAAATACCTTGGATTCTGAAAGTTTTTGAGGGTGGCCAACAGCTAATGTGACTGAGGTATGACATACAGTATTCTATTACAACATTGTAATGAAGAGGGGTGTTTATATTTATTCATATGTAAGTCCTGTTCTGTGCTGTTTTCAGTTAGGATGGACAGACAGACACAACGCTGGCCTCCTTTGCAGAATTTGATCCCAATATTCTGTTGGGTTGGAGATAATGAATTAATGAAAACCTTATGTGTTAGACAAATTATTATCTGATAAAATATAATACTTTGATTACAGAATAGGTTTAAGTTTACCTGCTATACTTGAATGTGGAATCATTTATGACGTGACAACTGAAATATATTTGCAAGAGACAGCCAAAAGAATCTATAAGATTCTATTTATATGTCTGAAATAGACATACACACAAACTATAGCATGTGTGTATATGTGTATGTGGCACATGCAAACATACACAGGGCAACAAATACTAAGAAAATAAACTATTTTTATTTCTTACGTAAAAGAGGTTAAGAACTTTGTGTCTGTCAACAGGATAATTCTCTGTAAATAGAACAGAATGAAATCAAATCTGCAGCAGGGAAAATTTAGCCAAATAAAGAATGAGATGGAAGATGGATTATGGAGACAAGGATTCCAGAAAATTTTCCAATGAATCTCATTTTGAAAGGCAGGTCAGAATACTGGCCAGCACTTCACCCTAAAATCCTCCTTTTGGTCATACGACGCAGAAGAGGATGTGTGTGGCCTGTCCCTTCCTTCCCACTGCACACATATTCACATACATATCGAGATACCCTACCTGAATACGGTGTCGTGTTCTGGGCTCCACGGTTCAGAGAGAACAGTGACAAATTAAATTCATAGAAAGGCTGAGATAGTAAGGGATCTAAAATAAAGCTTTATGAAGAAATGCTAGGGTATGTTTGACCTGTACACAGCTGATGAGTGGATATTAAATCAGTCTTCAAATATCTGAAGAGTTGTCACATAGAGGAAGGAACAGAGTTATTCTCTATTGCTCCAAAGGTCAGGATGAGAACTAATGGATTAAAATGCAAGTAAGTAGGTTCAGCCAGACATTAGGAGGAACTTCCTAATTTTATAAACTGTCAGCCCATGAAACAGGCAGCCATGTGAGGTGATAAACTTTTTGCTATAGGGCTAAAGAGGCTCCAGGCATGATCAATCAGAGATGCTTTGGTGCAGTATTTTCAAACCTTTTTTACAGAACCTGTAATTTCTTTCTAAAGAAATTCATGGAATCTCTAATCAAGAAGCAAAGCTCATGATAGTAAATTCATTGTGTTTGAGTGATGTCTTTTCCCTTTTGCACTTAGTTTCTCATGGAATCCCATCAAATTGTTCCAGAGTTTAGGGTTCCGTAGAAAACAATTTGTGAAACTTCTTCATTCAACCCCTTGTCCCATGCATACAACAATGGTGTGCACATACCCTGATTAGTTTCTGGGAAGAAAGTGCACATACACAAACACACACACAATACTTTATTACACAGAACACATACAAATACTTATGGCCACTGCTGCTAAAGGTGTTGAGAAAATTCCAGAAACTATCCCCCTGAGCTTGTCAAATATTTATCAAGGAATAATTTCTGTCATTCTTGCTTATGCTGCATTTTTTTTATTGTTTGTAATTATAATATCCAGACTAGGTTGTTTATCTATTCATTTTTTTTCTCCTAAAAATAGGATAGATTTCTTACTCCCTATGATTTGCTGGTGGTCTGCCTGCTTGTGTTTCTCAAGTTTGCTGAAAAGTGAGAGTGGACAAAAGACTGTATTGAGTTTCTATCATTCGTTTGATAATAAATATTATGTCCAAATTAGGAAAAATACTTGTCTTTTGATAAATACTTTATTAATTTTTCTTTTATAGCTTTAGGAAGTTATTTCAAAATATACAGCTCTTTTCCAAGTGCCTGAACAAATTAGAAATCAGGACAAGGAAAATCCTGCTCATTTATATTCATTTTAATGAAGTAAACAAGCTAAAACAGAAGATAAAATTATCATTGGAGTTAGACTAAATAAAAGCTAAAATGTTCAGAAATAAAGCTTTCAGAACGTTCATAATTTTCATTTCAAAAATAATTTGAATATGATGTTAAATGTAGTAGAATAATCTCAGCAAAAGCTACATGGCGCTTGTATGTATTGCATTTAGCATTAAATTGGACAGAATAAGTTTGTACCTTCTAAATAAGCTCTTAAATATTTCTGAGTTTTCAAACTTTCTGTTATATTAAGATTGAAAATTCATAGAATATAAAAGATGCCATTAACATATGAGACTTGAGTGCATTTTAATAGAATTTTATGTCGGAGTTCTATTCTATTGAATTTCCTGTTTCCCAATTCTGACTGTAATTTCAGAGACAGTTTCTACTAACTAGAGCAGATAATGCAGTCTTTTGGCCTCTATCCCCTTACCTAATCATTTTAGGGGGGGAAATCTACTTTGTAATGGATGCCATCGTGTAATTTGTAACTTTTTGTGGTAGCTTTCACCAATAGTAATCTGAAAGTTCATGACCTTCTGAAAACACCAAGATATGTCATGTTGCATAAAGCAGGAGTCCCCAAACCCCAGGCCACAGCCCAGTGCTGGGCCACAGCTCATTTGGAATCAGAGCATGGAAGCAGTGGACAAGTGTGTGGTTCGCCGCTGCATTTGTGAAAGCAATGCGCCCACACAAAACCATTCCCCCTTCTCCCCACTGCCACCGCAGCCTCCGCCGCCTCTGCTTGTCCACTGAGCTGGAAAGGTTGGAGACCACTGGCATAGAGCCACTGACATTATTATACAATTTCACTTTTATTGGAAAATCTGATAAAATGATTCTCCCACTGATTGCAAATATAGGAGAAATTTCAGAAGGCCATTTACACACACTTTAAAATAAATTAAATAGGGTTGTTTTTCCTGATAATAATTTTCATTGTCTCGTCTGTCTAAAACATTTACTCTATTCTTCCCTGCTTCTTGGCACAATTCAACTAAAGGCACATCAAAGTCATACTGTTCTCACTTCCAAAGCCCCCTGAAGCAATTTGTAGGCCTAGCTGTCTTTCCTTCTGCTAATATGAAACACAAGTATTGCCCTGACCAAACTGCTGCAGTCCTCCAGTTCTTTGCAGGCATTTTTCCATCTGGGCTGGAGAGGAAATCTGATTAATCTCTTGTCAATGTCATCTTTGTTTATTCGCTGCAAAATCATTAAGCCAGCATTCCCTTTGTAACTAATTTCTGTCAGGAATCAGAAGGAGGGATGAGGTAAGTGTTTCCTCTCACAAGAAATTAAAAAGCAAAAAAGCAAAATAGTAAGCTAAATTCTCCAATCCTGTTGAAACAGTGAGAATATGGAGATCAAGAGTGGTTTTTAAACTGGTGCAGCAAATGTGAAATTGAGAGATTAGATTACAGGTAGTCCTTAATTTACGACCACAATTGAGCCCAGAATTTATGTTACTAAGTGAGAAATTTGTTAAATGAGTTTTGTCCCATTTTACAACTTTTCTAGCCACATTTGTTAAGTGAATCACCGCAATTGTTAAATTAGTAACACGGTTGTTAAGTGAATCTGACTTCCCCATTGACTTTGGTTCAGAAGGTCGCAAAAGATGGCCACATGACCTGGGACACTGCAACCATCATAAATGTGAACCAGTTGTCAAGCATTTGAATGTAAATCATGTGATCTTGGAGATGTTGCAACAATAAGTGTGGAAAATGATCATAAGTCACTTTTTTCAGTGCCGTTATAACTTTGAAGGTCACTAAATGAATTGTTAAGTCGAGGACTACCCATAATCAGGAAAAGCACCTACACTGAGTATGTCTTAGGTACATATATGTGGCTGTTATGAAATGATTGCTTATAAAGATTCAGCATATGATGCTCCAAATAAGAAACATGCTCCATAATAAGTACCTGCTTATTTAGAAAACAAAATAGTTTTAGGAAAACATGTAGAATTAAAGACACCTTGATATCGCTGGCTTTAAGGACATGATGCTTTATATCTATATCTATCATTCTAAATCAGGTGCTGGGAACATTCCCCGGCTACCACGTAATCCCAGCTTTATTCATTCAACCCAGTCATAAAGATAGTTTGCCTGGACTATTCTTTCATCTTAGGTTACTTAATCAGAGTTTTCTAAGGGAACTTAATGTATTAAGGAATATAACATAGTACCTACTGTCCTTGAATCCTCAAGTGTTCCTCTTACACAACAAAACCTGTCCTTGCTGAAAAATAGTATTCTTAGAATGATATACCATTAATATAACCTTTGTACAAAATTATTTCCAACGCTATTATGTACGAACAAAGTCAGCAGACAATGAAATGATAGGAAAGTAATTCTGTCTTCTGAATTCAAATAGATAATTCTTCTAACAACTTGTAAAGGAAGTCTGGGAGCTGGAACAATGGTTCAGCGGGCAGTGACCAAGATTAGACTTCAAAGAATGTCCATTCTCTGTTTAAATGAAATGAAATAAAATTAACAATAAAGATGAGAAAGTAAAGTTTAATGGAAATGAAAACTGAAAATAATATATTAATTTTAAAAAAATCATTTCCCCAAATGGTTCTTTCTACCTATTAGAACATTTAATTCAACTTCTATAGTTTTATTCACAAAGTATGTAATGGTAAACTTAATAAAACTGCCATTTGCACAACGTAAGAATCAAGAAATCAACAGAAAGATTTATAGAGAGGGATGAGATGGAGATAAGTGGATTAGATACATTCATAATGCTTTGTAGACGTTATGACCTGCTCTGTCAGAATGACCAGTTTTCTTAGACAATGTTCTAATGATTGAAGATCCATGGTTCCAATAGAAATGTTGAATGCTTGTGGCATATTGTCCTAGCAGAACATGGAATCTCTACATTTTATTTTGAGCACTGGAGCTTGTATAATAGTAATAATAATAATAGTATTCTATAATAGTAATAATAATAAAAAAACTGGAAGGATATTTTTAGAATATACATGTATATCTACCTCTGAAGGGATACCTATTCAGGTGGATTTATTTTTGTCAGTGTACCTGAAAACCCATTAGTAATTTAATGGTAGTAATCAGATTCAGTTTTCAAGTAAAATATAACAATGAAATGCATTAAAATAGAATTCCATACCTTTTGGAAATTAACTCCTTGTGCCCAAGAACAATTCTTCGGGTTTGGGACATCAACCCACAATAATTTCTTAATTCTGAAAAAATGCAGATAATGAATTGATTTGGTTCAAAGGATAAGCAAAAGCAAATTAGGTGTAGTGTCTAAGGCTGTGAACCAGGACCTGAGAGATCCTAGTTCAAGGCTACCCTCAGCTATGAAGATATACTCTATGGTTTTGTACCAGGCATTCTCTCTCTGCTCATTCTTTCCTATATGAAAAATTATAGAAGCAGTGCTATGTATACTGTATAGTCTTTAACAGAAGCTAAGATATAAATCTAACAAAATAATGATGAGAAAAAATATTACAGCTTCTGGGTTGCTGCAAAGAATAATACTACAATGCAAACTCTAATAATTGGTAAATATTTCATAATTTTAATTTTTAAATTTAATTTATTCTCTATTCATCCATTTAAATGGATGATCATATAGATTATTGTATGTAATATTCTCCTACTAGGAACAGATTCAACAAGCGTCATGAAAGAAAACTTTACCTATGCTGCAAAATCAACAATGCTCCAAGAAGCAGAAATGAGCATGAAATCATTAAGGGTAGAATCACATAGAAGTTCACATCGTGCTGCTTTTCAATCCTATCTGGAAAAATAATTTATTTTAAAAAGTCATTACCATTACATTCCAAATACACTTGCAAGATATTACTTCAGTGACATTAAACTGAATGGGTGAAGATTATTCTAGACAATATGCCTAACGAAGTCTCCTAAGATAAAAACTGAATATCTTTGTATTCTAGATTATATTTTTCAAGTCAGATCCTATGTACAGAATGGGAAAGATAAATTCACCAGGCCTCCAGCTTAATTAATGCAGAATAAGATTAAAAGACTTTAAACATTGAATCCTTATTTACTCAAAGTTAAATCTTAATCGGTTTGAATTAATCAGATTTTTTTTAAATGTGTAAGTTTGAATATATAGTTTAAAATACATTGATTGGCTAAATTAGCCATGCATCCCAATTCTCTGTATGAGTACTCAAAAGAAGCAGCATTAAACATCATTAACAAGCAGGAAATACTGCTAAAGAAGCATGACAATGACTGTGTAATTTCATTATCGCCCTCCACGGCCTCCTGCAGCAGTCTGCTAGCTGAAAAAGGGCCAAAAACAACCCAAAATGGGCCAAAAACGAGCTTTGTGGCCCATTTTCTGCTTCCCCAGCCTCCAGTAGCACTCTGCTGGCCAAAACTGGGCCGCAGGGGGCTGCACGTGGCCCATTTTAGCCAGCAGCGGCACTGCGGGCCAGCCCTTTGATATTTCCAGGCAGGCCCCATGGGCCACATTTAAGCATCCCAGCGACAGAATCTGGCCTGCGGGCCTTGAGTTTGACACCCCTGTTCTAAGTAACGCATACTTAATAGGGCTAAGCATTCAAAGGCGCTTCAAACATATATCAGCAGAAATGAAATGCATCCTAACCCTATATAAAAGTATTAATAATGTATATTATACAAAATTATATTATATGAACTAAAAACAATATTTAAGGCAGATACAATTTCCTGCTCTGCCATTGTAAGTAGCAATCACGTCCCATAATACTTGGCAAAATGTTTATGTGAAATAAAAAAAAATTCTATACTTAAATGTAAACTATTACTATGCTGCTATCTGTTATGAAGGTTTGGTTGTGTCCATAAATCCTTCTCAAATGTTGTTGTGAATTTTTTTGTTTTGTTTTGCATTTTCAATATAAATAGTTGAACCGAAAAAAGAAAAAGACCAAAATTATGGCTGAAGCTGTATTTCATGGCAGGATTATTATTTCGAATTAAAAGTTAATAATAACTTGTACAAACATACATACCCATTACACTGTTGAGATGAGTGGCTCTATAAATCAATCAATCAGTAAATCAATCAATCAAACAAGCAAACACTCCAGCTCAAACTAAGCAAATAAGCACAGAACATGAATAAAAAATAAAACGCCAAAATGCATGATATAAGAAAAAAAAAGTTAGTTAAATCTAGTTTCCATCAAAATCAGTCACTGTATTCATTCAGTTCATATAATTCTACCCTTGCAATCATTCTTGCTTCTACAATTTCCGTATATCACTTCATACATTGGCTTTTGTTCTTCCAACTTAATCTCTCTTATTTTGAGTACAGGTAATCCTTGATTTACAATCATTAATTTAGTGCCTATTCAAAGTTACAATGGCACTTGAAAAATTGACTCATTACCTTTTTTCACACTTACAACCATTGCATCATCCTCATGGTCATGTGACCAAAATTCGGACATTTGGCAACTGGTTCATATTTATGAACATATCCCCAGGTCATGTTATCACCTTCTGTGACCTTCTAACAAGTCAATGTTGAAGCTAGATCATTTAACAACTGTAGCAAGAAAGGATGTAAAATGGGGCAAAGCTCACTTAACAACTGTCTTTGCTTAGCAATGGAAATTTTGAGTTCAATTTTTGAAATTGTGGCTGTAAGTAGAGAACTACCTGTATCATGCAACCATGATTTTCTTGGCCTTCTCTTTCCTCTTAATCTTCTTCCATATTTTTGTTCTGTAATTAAATCGTCAATCATGCTCTTTATACCACAAACTCTCTCAGTATATTTCTTTTTTTTTACTAATTATTCATTACTATCTTTTAAATGTTTAACATATTTCTTATTCTTGTATTCAACATTCAGTTTCTTTTCACCTACCAAACTCTCACTTCCACATAAATAGAGTAGAAGTATTTTATATATAAGTGTTTTATTCTGACAAATAATCATTACTCAAAATAGACCATACACTACGTTTATACCAGAATTATCATGTTTTAAAATTTTCTCCATTTTTCAATCTTTAGCACAGATTCTATCAAGTATACAAACATATCAACCTATTCTAGTTTTTTCTATGTATATATAACTTTCACTTATTTAATTGATTTTTCTGTTAAATACCACTGGTCTCAGATTCCTTGGATTCTGAATAAAACATATCATCTACTTAGAAAAATATATCCCCAACTATATGAATTGAGACTGGTAAGGGAGAACTAACTGTTTTCTCTGCCAATAAAGAGAACTGTTATATAAACATCCTTCAGCTACCTCCCAAGGCCTTCACAAGACTTGCCAAGAATCCATTTACTGTGAAGGATGAAAAAAAATTAGAATTTAAACCCTGTAGCACAGATATGTATTAAAAGTTTCTGATTTCTTTGTGTTTAACTGTTAATCAACTGTTGTGTTTAAGGCTTTATTCCTATCTGCCCTAAAGATTATATATAAAATTTATAAACTAGCTAAGTCATTTTTTAGTGTTTTCTGCCGAAGCAGGGACCAAATAAGGAGTTAAGAGACTGGATAGCTATAATTTATTTTATTTATTTATTTATTTACAAATATTTATATGCCGCCCTTCTCCCAAAGGACTCAGGGCAGCGAACACAAGTTAAAAACATACAATAATGAAGGAAAATCTTAATTAAAACCAGTTAAAACAGGGACAAATAAATAATAATACCCAAGAATCAAAATCAGCCCATTTGTTGAAACAGCCAAGTCTTTAGGCCTCAACGGAAGGAGCAGAGATCAGACGCCGTCCGGAGCTCGGTGGGTAACTCATTCCAAGGGCAGGAGCGCCCACAGAGAACGCTCTACCCCTGGACATCGCCAGCCAACATTGTCTGGTCGACGGTACCCTGAGGAAGGCAGCCATGTGTGAGTGGGCAGGATGGTGGGAGGCAGGTAGGAGATGGTCCTGCAAGTACCCCGGACCTAAGCCATGAAGGGCTTTATAGGTAAGTACCAGCACCTTGAAGCGGATCCAGAGGACCACTGGTAACCAGTGCAGCTCGCATAGGAGCGGTGTTACACGGTAGTAACAGGGAGCTCCCATAACAACCTGTACGGCCGCATTCTGGACCAGCTGGAGCCTCCGGGTGCACCTCAAGGGCAGCCCCATGTAGAGGGAGTTGCAGTAATCCAAGCGAGAAGTAACCAGGGTATGAGTGACCGTGCGAAGGGCATCTCGGTCTAGGAAAGGGCGCAATTGGTGCACCAGGCGAACCTGCGCGAAAGCCCCCCTGGTCACGGCCGTCAGATAGTCTTCTAAAGACAGCCGGGAATCCAGGAGAACACCCAAGTTGCAGGCCCTTTCAATGGGAGCAAGTACCTCCCCCCCATCAAAAGTGGTGGGACCTCTAGAACACGAGGTGTTGGCATCCACAGCCATTCAGTCTTGGAGGGATTGAGTCTGAGCCTGTTCCTACCGATCCAGGCCCGCACTGCCTCCAGGCATCGGGACATCACGGAAAGGGCATCCCAGGGGTGGTCCGGGTGGAGATGTATAACTGAGTATCATCAGCATATTGATGATACCTCACCCCGAAACCAAGAATGATCTCACCCAGCGGTTTCATATAGATGTTAAAGAGTAGGGGGGAGAGAACCAACCCGAGGCACCCCACAGGTTAGCGGCCTTGGGGTGGACCTCTGCCCCCTGCCCATACAAACTGTGAGCGACCTGAGAGGTAGGAGGAGAACCACTGTAAGACAGTGCCTCCTACCCTCAACCCCCCAAGTTGCTGCAGTAAGATACCATGGTCGATGGTATCGAAAGCCGCTGAGAGGTCAAGTAGGACCAGGATGGAGGAACAACCTCCATCCTGGGCCTGCCAGAGATCATTCACCAGAGTGACCAATGCCGTTTCCGTGCTGTGCCCATGCCGGAACCCCGATTGGTACGGGTCTTGGAACTCAGTTTCCTCCAGAACTGTGGGAGTTGTTGCGCCACATGAACTCAACAACCTTTGCTATAAAGCGAAGGTTGGAGACAGGCCAATATTTATTTATTTATTTATTTATTTATTTATTTATTTATTTATTTATTTATTTATTTATTTAATCTAATTTTTATACCACCCTTCTCCCGAAGGACTCAGGGTGGTGCACAGCCAAAAATAAAACAAACACATATATAAAATTTAAAAGCAATTTAAAAACATATTAAATAATTTGGCCCCGACATCATTAAAAAAGAAAGGCAACCCATTAAAATTAATGTTTAGGCCAGGCCAGCTTGTTGGAACAATAACATCTTGAGGGCACGGCGAAAGGTGCATAGGTCAGGGATAATCTGTATCTCCGGGGGCAATTCATTCCAGAGGGCGGGTGCCCCCACAGAGAAGGTTCTCCCCCTGGGGGGTCGCCAGTTGACATTGTTTGACCAACGGTACCCTGAGGAGTCCCTCTCTGTGGGAACGTACTGGCCAGTGGGAGGCTATCGGTAGCAGAAGGCGATATCGTAAGTACCCAGGTCCTAAGCCATGGAGCGCTCTAAAGATGGTAACCAACACCTTGAATTGCACCCGGAAGACCACCGGGTCCAGTGCAGCTCGCGCAGGAGAAGTGTTACATGTTACATAATCACCCACACGGCCGCATTCTGGACCAGTTGGAGCTTCTGGGTACTCTTCAAGGGGAGCCCCATGTAGAGAGCATTATAGTAGTCCAGACAGGAAGTGATGAGGGCATGAGTGACCGTGCGCAAGGAGTCCCGATCCAGAAAGGGACGCAACTGGTAAATCAGGCGAACCTGAGAAAAAGCCCCCCTGGTCACATGATCTTCTAGGGACAGCCGCGTATCCAGGAGGACACCCAAGTTGCGAGCCCTCTCTGAGGGGGCCAAGATCTCACCCCCAATAGTCAGCGATGGAACCAGCTGGCTATAACGGGACGCCGGAAACCACAGCCACTCGGTCTTGGAGGGGTTGAGTCTGAGCCTGTTTCTCCCCATCCAGATCCGCATGGCCTCCAGGCACCGGGACATCACATCAAGGGCATCATTGGGGTGGTCTGGGGTAGAGATGTACAGCTGAGTATCATCAGCATGTTCACATAAATGTTGAACAGGAGGGGCGAGAGGACTGACCCTTGTGGCACCCCACAAACAAGGCACCTCGAGATTGACCTCTGCCCCCTGCCAACACAGACTGCGTGCAGTCAGAGAGGAAGGAGGAGAACCACCGCAACATGGTGCCCCCCACTCCTAACCCCTCCAACCGGCACAGCATGATATTATGGTCGATGGTATCAAAAGCTGCTGAGAGGTCTAATAGGACCAGGACAGAGGATCAACCCCTGTCCCGAGCCCTCCAGAGATCATCAACCAATGCGACCAATGCCGTTTCCATGCTGTACCTAGGCCTGAAGCCTGACTGGTACGGATCTAGATAGACAGCTTCATCCAGGTACTGGGGAAGTTGTTGCACCACCACACTCTCAACAACCTTCGCCACAAAGCGAAGGTTGGAGACTGGACGATAATTCGCTAATACAGCCGGGTCCAGGGAAGGCTTCTTGAGGAGGGGCCTCACCACTGCCTCTTTCAAGGCGGAGGGGAAGAAACCATCACTCAGAGAAGCGTTAATAATCATCTGGAGCCAGCCTTGTGTGACCGCCCGGGAGGCCAACACCAACCAGGAAGGTCCAATAAACATGGCAGTGCTAAGCCTACGCAGAATCCTGTCCTCATCCTCAGGTGTCACAGGGTCAAACTCCTCCCAGATAACACTCTCAAGACCCATCTCCATCACCCCATCTGAACCTACCCAGTCGGAGTCCAAGCCTTCCCGAATCTGAGCAATTTTGTCATGCAGGTATTGCACAAAATCCTCAGCCCTACCCTGCAAGGGGTCTTCCCGCACTCCCAAATGAGTGGGAGTGGGTCACCCTAAACAGGGCGGCTGGGCGGTTATCTGCAGATGCAACAAGAGCGGAAAAATAATTAGATTTTGGAGCTCTTATCGCCACTACGTAGATCTTAATATGAGACCTCACCAGTGTTCAGTCAGATTCAGAACGACTGGCCCTCCAACTGCTCTCCAGGCATCTTTTCCGGCGTTTCATATAACGCTTCCGGCGTTATTGAGTCTGGATCCAGGGCAGGCTTCTTGAGGAGGGGTCGAACCACTGCCTCCTTAAGAGAGACGGGGAAGACCTCCTCCCTCAAAGAAGTGTTGACAATTGCCTGGATCCAGTCTCCAGTCACCTCCCAGGCGGCTGAAACAAGCCAGGAGGGATACGGATCCAACAAACATGTGGAGGCACCCAGTCTACCCACAATCCTGTCCACTTCATTGACGGAAACAGGGTCAAACTCAACCCAGATACTAGTCCCAAGACTTACCCAGTCTCATGGATGGATTCTGCCCAGTCAGAGTCCAATCCAATCAGGATCTGAACGATTTTATCTTGCAGAAACTGTACAAAATCCTCAGCCCTGCCCTGTAAGAGGTCTTCCCTCGTTCCCTGATTGAGAAGTGAGCGGGTCACTCTAAACAGGGCCGCTGGGCGGTTTTCTGCAGATGCAATGAGAGCGGGGAAGTGATCCCGCTTCGCCGCTTTCATCACCACAAGATAAGACCTAATATGGGTTTTTAACTGTGTTCGATCAGATTCAGACCGGGAGGACCTCCAACACTCCTCTAGGCATCTTTTCCGATGCTTCATTTCCCGGAGCTCCATAGAGAACCAAGGAGCCACCTGGGATCTGCGTCGGGTCAGAGGCCGCAAAGGTGCAATTCAGTCCAAGGCCTTGGCAGCCACCTGCTCCCAGGATGCTACAAGTGCCTCAGCCGAATCGCGGGATTGGGAAGCGGGGAATGTCCCAAGCTCCATCAGGAATCTCTCTGGGTCTATCAGGGCCTGGGGCAGAACCATTTTACTGGTTCCGCCTCCCAGCGGCGAGGGTTGGTGGGTTGAAAGTCCAGTCTAAGGAGGGAATGGTCGGTCCATGAGAGGGGGGCAATAGAAAGTTCCCCCCTACCCCGGCCATTTATCCACTGCCCAGAGAGAAAAACCAGGTCAAGTGTGTGTCCACCCCATGAGTTGGGCCCTGAACCACCTGAGTCAGGTCCGTGGCTGCCATGGAGGCCATGAACTCCCGAACTGTCTCAGATGTCTCGCCAATCGATGGCAGATTGAAATCTCCCACAACCAGAAGGCTGGGGAGTTCAACTGCCACTTCGGCCAAGACATTGAGCAGTGCGGGCAGGGCAGTGGCCACACAACTGGGAGATAGGTATGTGACCAACAAACCTGACTGAACTCCAGGGTCCCACTTCAATAGGAGAGACTCACACCCGCCTATCTGAGGGACAGTGACCTCCCTAGGACTAAGACTTTCTCTAATAACCACCGCCACCCCAGCCCTTCCCTGGCATCGCGGCTGGTGCAGTACACGAAAGCCTGGGGGGCATAAATCAGAGAGAGGAATTCCCCCCTCCTGTCCCAACCAGGACTCCGTAATGCAAGCCAGGTCCGCGCCCTCCTCATCGATAAGATCTTGTACGAGGGGGGCTTTATTCGCTACGGACCTGGCATTCACATACACCAGCCGGAGTCCAGGGTTCCCCACTCTCGCACCCCCAGAGAGGCAGGGTGAGCAGTGAGAGCGGGAATGCGCCACCACCTGAATACAGCAGGTGTGGCGTCCCTGCCCCCCCTACTCCCATCTCCTCTAATTAACTTCCAAATCCTGAGTGTAGTGTGAAAACAACCAATATACTTCTAATGTCACAAGCATTTATTGTCATCCATTAGTTCCATCATAAAGTCCTGCAAACTTTACATTATATTGTGATGGAATGCCTCCTCAGAAGGTACTCTGGATCCCTGCATGAAATATACCATCTCAAGGAGACTCTACCAGTAGCTAAACGATCTAGATATCTCGCCTGTAGATTTAACCACCTTAGTAACTGTTCATACATAATTTAATTTTATTTGTAATTTTATTCATCACTTGTTCTGTGTGTTTTTTAATGGTTCGTTGTTCTGATATTTTATATTTACACATTTTGTGAGTTTTTCTGCATTAAGCTTGTATTCTGTTATGTCACATGAAATAATAATAATAGCTTCATCATAGAGTGTTCTTAATATATTCGACAACTGCCAGCTTGTGATCATCTTCACACAAAACATTTCATTACCAAAGCCAAATTCATGTTATCATGTGGTTCCTCTAAATCAGCAAACATAAAAATAAATTATCTCAAATTCATACATTTTTCAACAACCTGCTGAAGAGCAAACATCGGATCTGCAGACTCCCCCGCCCAGTATAAAGGTACACTGTACTTCCCACATTTTGTTCATTGTCACACCATCACTCTTTCAAAATCAGAATTCAGTTAAACACTTTCTCAGGAACATTTAACAGATTAGTACCCCAGTAGTTTTTAAATAGATTCTAGGTAATTTGCCTTTTCTATAGAAGAGCCATAGTACAATCTTGCAATCGTTATGCAAACATATTTAAGTCTTCACACATATTAAATAAGTCACACAACCCTTTCATAAGCAAACCATATCTGTATTTTTACTTTCCTTGGTATTTTAACATTTCTGTCTTCTTATGATTTGTCAATATTTTCACTAATTTTTTCTTTCATCACTTTTTTCTTTGACTACAAGTAGTCCTCTACCTACAACCACAATTTCATTTGTAAGTCATCAGAGTCATAAGTCAAGGAACCATGTGACAAACTTGATTTTATGACCATTTTACCACCAAACATTTTGATTTGCAATGTTTTTTTCTGAAAAATGGCAAAAAAACCCAAACCACTGCAAATCATAGTCACGTAACCATGGGTTAATGCAACCAGTTATAAATGTGAGCTGGTTGCCAAAGTCCCAATTGTGATCACATGACCATGAGGGGGAAAGTGCAGCAGTCATTACTTCGGCAACAGTTCATAAGGAGCCTTGGTGGCGCAGCAGACTAAAGTGCTGTTAAGTAGCAGTTAGCTGCCAGCTGCCTGCAATTACTGCAAGTTCAAATCTCACCAGGCTCAAGGTTGACTCAGCCTTCCATCCTTCCAAGGTAGGTAAAATGATTGTGGGGGCAATAAGCTGACTTTGTATAAAAAAGAATACCGCTTGGGAGGGCCGAAAGCCCTACTAAGCAGGTATATACAGAAGTATGAAGACTATTGCTTAACGCATTGTAAGCCGCCCTGAGTCTCCAGAGAAGGGCGGCATATAAATCGAACCAATAAATAAATAAATAAATAATAAATAAATAAATAAATAAATAAATAAATAAATAATAAATAGGTCTTTTGAAGTTTGTTTTAACCGACCAGTCATAACTTGACTACCCGTACATTTATATCATTTGTTTTCATTCTACTTTTGATACCTACTTATCATTCCCATGTAGATCTCTAGACTGCTTCTAGCATTCCCTCACTTTATTTTCATCCCAAAACATTTAATCACTTTTAATTCCATTAGTTCTGCTAATTAGTTCTTAACAATTTTCACTTCCAAGTTTTTAAATTGCCACCAATTTAAGTATTTTGTTTTTCTCTACTCCTTTTAAATTTAACCATTACTTGCTCTAGTTGGCTATATTCTTCACTACTCTTTTTCTCTATATTATTTCTATCATTCTCTCTTTTTTTTTTTTTGCCAGTCATTCTCTTATATAAACTTTTTCTCATGCACAGCCTCTTCTTTCACTTTATCATGTAACTAAGCATACTTTTTACACTCCCCATAAACATTGTACAACTGATGGAGCACAAACATCCTTCCAATTACTTTTTTTGTGACCACATTAACATGAAATATCCACATTGCCACAGAAATTCAGTGCAAAGAACTTGGTTGTGGTACTGAAATATAAGGATAATAAATGGAAAAAGGAATAAAACCTGAGTTATTATGAAAACCTACTACAAACAACTTAATAATATTAATCATAAGTGATGTTTTCATATACATGAAGTTTTTCAATTTTTGAGTCTTCAAAGAGAGAAGGAATAACCGATGGACACTTTATTGTTCAGACATCTGTTGGTAAACAAAATAATCATTCCAAGACACCCAGGAATCAGCTTGGAATATTTTTCTTCAGAGAAGGGAGAATTAAATTCCTTGTCTTGTTTCTAACTAACATGTAACTAATGATTCAGTATACAACGTAAACAAAAGTAAGAATACTGGGCTAGGGGCAGAAAATATAGTGTAGTGAAATACATATCTTAGACATCAAGAAATCTGATTGTAAAAACTTTTAATGATTATATATAGGACTCCACAGTAGTAGGAGAAAAATGGAAAAAGTATGCACAGATTAATGGGAGTACCTGAAAACTGAGATTCTAGAAAGAACATTTGGAAATCATTAAAATGTGGAAATAAAAAGAAAGGAGCAGAAGAAACTAATGGGGTTGTTCATAAAGTGAAAAAACTGAAAATCCAAAAAGGCACATATAAGAGGTAGAATGAGAGACATATTACCAAGAAACAGTACACGTATACCTAGATTGGTAGAGAGATGTCAGAAAAACTAAGAGCAGAATGTACTGAGATTAGCAAAAGGGCTTATTTAGAGATGTTCAGAGTAACAAAGAAAACAATCGATATACCAGCTGCTCATTGAGGAGGGCAGAACAGATAACAAAGAAAAGGCAGTACTACTTAAATCCTATTTTGGTCCCCTCTTCTCAGAGAAGATATGCATTCAACTAGGCAATTTTGAAGAACAGATTGAAAGAGCAGCATTTTCGCTTCAGTTTAATCAAAATAATCAGGAGAATTTATTGCCCATGAACGAGTTCACATTTCCATATGAATTGTTTCTTAAAATATTGAAGAAACCCTGTTTCCTGTTTGGTTACCTGTATTAAATCAGCCAATATCAGGTTTACCGTATTTTTTTCATGTGATATTTGAAACATTAAATACAATTAGCCACTCTCTTTTTAATTAAAAAAATGCTACCACAGAAGCGTTTTCCTGCAAGGATTAAGCCATGAATTGTACACATGGATAATATCTATTGTTTTATTGCTGCCTATAGGTGTTTCTTTTTTCAAGTGGAACAAGGTGGAGAATTCAGTCCAGTCCAGTATACTTACTAATATGGTTTTGGCTGCTCTAACACCCAACAAAATTAGCTAGTGCCATCTTGTGAGTTTAACTGGAGAGCATATGTTAGATATGACAGATAGCAATTTTCATGATGAATACTTGATTGTTCTCACATGTGTCACTTACATGATCCTTTGTAGTCTGAGTGGCAGCCGTCATTAACAACAAAATCCCTTTCAAACCATTTATATTTTGCAAGCATGTTTTATATTCTATTTACTAACGGGAATATAAACATAACTGGAATATAAATATATTCTGTTAAACTCTGTAAAAAAGTTTTTAAAACACATTTATGTTATGAAGTGTGTCCTAGTATTATTTGTATTCTCATTATTATTTAAGAAGTTATAAGATAACAGTTCACTAAAATCACCTTTGGAAAATCCTTCTGTTATCGCAGGTTTTGTGACTCCTTCGTTAATGACCGGATATAAACTAAATCTGTATTTCTCAATGAGTACAAAGTTATCTGGAATGAAACAATAATGTTTAATGGACAAGTACCAGCAACTCACAGTTGGTCAGATTCATAGAAGAGACACACAGCTACATAAAACATCAGAGCTAAAAAAGTTAAGCACCAGTTTGAGACTTACAAGTTTAGAAAACTGGCACTTTCCTATATTGGAGAACTACAAATAGCTTCTCAAAATCACAAATAAAATGTTACCACATATAACAATAATATTCTTCTTCATCTACCATAATTTAAGTTGGGGCAATCTGCAGTTGCTTAACTTCTTATATATGGTTCCCCAATATTGCAAAATCATGTTGCAACAATATTAAGGAAGGAAGGGTTTTTTTAAATTATTTTTTTTAAAAAATCAATGCAACTATATTAAATATAACTTAACATGACTTTTTAGGAATTTTTATTTTTAATTGGTTTTCAATAAATCAATATACACACAACATTCCTTATCCTTCTATGTTTTATCTCATGTTCAGGTAATTCTTTTCTTCCAAAATAAGTATTGTTGTAACAACAACAACAAAAACACAGAAGCATATGTTTTCATATTCAAACTCACCAAATATATGATACCTCCTAACATTAGAAGGAACTGTTATCCATTTAATTTGTTCTTCTCCATTTAGATTGGTCCATTCAATTACAAAGGATGTAACCACATAATCCATAGGTAAAAGTGTCCAGGACATTATTACACAACTGCTGTTCATTGGGTAGATATTCAGAGACTGCAGAATGTTTACTAATTCAAACCAATCAAGAAACAAACAAAAAAATGGTAATCAGATAGAAAATTGGAAAGAATTCACCCAATCTCTTAAAAAAAAAATACAAAATTACTTCATTTTATTTTGTAGATTAGAAATATTGTAAACTTCATAAGTAAAGAAAAGAATAATATTACTAGATTTCCAATTAGAAGAAACAAGTTTAATTCACATGTATAATACAAGTAAATTTATTTGGATAAAAAAAACTGTAAAATTTAGATCAGGAAACCCAACTTTAATTTCCTTGGCCACATGTCCAAATAGCTATACTTCATTATTTTTTGTAATGAAATAGGTATTAAAACATAATTAGAGACTATAGTCAACAATATTTAATATTTATTAAATATAAATGTAGTTTTGTAAATCAAATGTAGATCTTGCCTTGCCTCCTCCACTATTCTGGAGGGAATCAGTGGAGAGAGAGGAATCAAACATGTCAAAATGATGTGTACAATTGGGCGATCAAATAAAATGCACGATATCTGCATTGCTTGGTAAAAAGGAGCATGACTTTATCACCCAACTTCATCCATTGTTTTAATGTATGATGACTCCATTGACACTTTTGCACGCTTTTGGATGGCCTCTACATGCCATCCAAAAGTGACATATAATCCTTGGCTGAGGAAAATACAGATCACTGTATAATTTTAATAAGAACACTGTCCATATATTTTGGCTATTTTATATATAGTACATGTATCAGCATTCCAGCATGAGAATAATAAAAATGAATGTATTCAAAATTTTGGTTGAAAATCCTACATTCTTTTGGAAGGACTTTCCAAAAGATCAAATACCTTCTGCATTAAACGTATAGTCATACATTAAAAGGGTTGTGTGGGAGCAAGAATCCAAAACGGTTGCTCTTACCTGTGCTTATTTGTTGTGAAAGAGTTAAAATAAAATTCACAGAGGAAGGTCCAATTGAGTTGATTGCTAGAATTTTAACAGAATGTATTTCTTCGGACCATGAAAAAGTGTAAGTAGTGTCATTTTCTATATAGTCAGACCAAGCAATATTTTCTGAGGTATTATGCTCTACTACATAGTCTAGAACACTACATAAAGAAAGATTCTTCATCAGTGGCTGTAAAAAAATACACATATATTAGATATTTTGTATTGCAGTTGAAACTAAAGTTTAGATTTTTTTTAATAATATAGGAGAAGATATTTGATTCATTTCCTACAAATGTTAACTTTCACAGTCTTATGTAGCCAATTAGGTCAGAAATTAAACTAATTTGCTGAGAAATCAAGAATTTTAAACTGATTTTTTTCAAAGTGCACTGGAGGTTTTTAAAGTGTGAAAGCAATTAGATGGATTTCTAATTTAGTAAACTATCTGTGCTGGTTCCATATTTCTAAGAATTCTGATTGGAAACACTTGTTAGTTTAGACAGACAGACTGTTTTTGGTTTAAGGCATTGGGTAGAATCCAGTAGCATGGGAACAGACTTATGCTCATACAGGAGAATATTCTCTCCTTCTCTGTGCAACAGCTCATGTATCCTCAGGATCTAATCTTTATACCTGGAATCTTCGGAGAAAATTTTGAAATCATGTAGAATATTGAAAGGAGAAGGAAGAACTATTTGGCTTTAGGTTTTATTTGCGTTAACTGTTGACATTGCAAGTACAACTTTTTGTACTTGCAATGTAAAAGTTGTTCAACTTTTTAAAAGGTTGTAGGACTTTAAAGAACCATGCTATAAATTTGCTGATGCGCTGATTTTGATAATAAAGTTGTTTGGATCATGCATCCCTGAAAGGCAGTGCAAACTTGAATTATGCCTATCACAAACAGAAATGCAAAAAAAATCTACCTTTAATTCCTTTGAAAACAAATTTAGAAATTCTATTCCAAGGCAACTTTTAGCATTAAAGCCTACTAGGATTTATTTTTTCCTGAATCAAAGCTTAATCAAGAAATAGTCCTTAAAAAAAGATACACTTCTGAAAGTTGCATGTAAACAATAATAATTACATTATGGAACTTCAAATTTTTAAAAACTTCCCCTTTTCTATTTTTAAAAAGGCTCTTGATTAATATATGTTAAGAATTGTGTAAATCAGGCCAATATATAAAATGTCTTCTTTATATTTTTAACTAATTGAAAGAGAAAGCCAAATTGACTATTACCCCACATACATTAACAGTAAAGGAACTGCAGTTTTAGCTAGTTTGATATAACTAATTGTAAAGAATAATAGAGCAATACAAAAAATTAGATGTTGAGCATCTTATTCTTCTTCTCAGAATTACCTTCCAAAGTAAAGTAACATTTTTGTGGTTCATAATGGGATCTTCATTAATAACTCTCCAGAATTCAGGTCCTCTCAAAGGAGCTGAAAAAATAACGCATATTTCAAATTGTTTACATACAACTTGTTCTAAATGAAAAGCATACAGGTAATAGCCAAAAGCATATAGGTAATATACTGACCTTTGATATCCTTAACAACTGTATAAGCAGATCTGCTCCAATCACTCCAATAGCCAATTCCTTCAGTCATCCTGCAGCGCACCTGAATAATGTAAACTATACAGGGATCTTGTACAGCAATACTCACAGAGGTAACTGATACAACAGGAACTTCCTGAATCTATAAAAAAAAAGCAAAGAAACCTAACCAATAATAATAAAATAATTTCTGAATGGCTAAAGCCAAGATTAGAAAAAAGAAAGAAACATATCAAAATTGTTCTTTTTCCTCCCAAGATGAACCAGACACTAATAAAACTAACAGAAGAATCCTCAGTAAAGCATTAGTTTGCATTAAATCAGAACATACCTTCCAGTTAATGTCTTCTCCGCTAGCCACATATCGAACTTGAAACTGAAGGTCATTCTTTGGAAGTTCAGGGTTCTTCCAACTCACATTCAGTTGCCCAGTGTCCTCTGTAATTTCAGCTTTGACACTGAAGGGAGAGAATGGCTTCACTAGAAAGGTAAACAAAAGAAATTTGGCTGACTTACTGGATATCTCCCTTGGATATCTATGCATTGGTTCTTCCCTATTACATTTCACCAAAATAATGTATCTTGCAATTTATAAAAATGTGTCTTTGTCATACTTTAATTGTAAGCAATTGCAGTAATAACCTGTTGCCTTAAAAAAAAAGTTCCTTCTCATGAAAAACTGCATCTGTGATTCTTTCTTACCCAATCTAGAATTAACTCATGACCACTGTGTTAAGCTTGTCCTGAAATCCAGAGGACAGCATTGCTCCTCCAAGGTTTTTCTGGTATTCTTACATTTTTGGAAGAAATATAATATCTAGCTTCTCAATAATCTGGTAAAGACTGATAGCTGAAAAATACTGAGTGGCCCAATTCTAAAGATTTTATGGAATTGGATTTCTGATGTTAAACTTCCAGGAAGAAGAGTGATTACCAAACTATTAACATATAGGCAGGATAAGAAGCAATGGATGGAAACTAATCAAGGAGAGAAGCAACCTAGAACTAAGAAGAAATCTCCTGACAGAACAATTAATCAGTGGAATAACTTGCCTTCAGAAGTTGTGATTGCTCCAACACTGGAAGTTTTTAAGAAAAGATTGGACAACCATATGTCTGAAATGGTATAGTGTTTCCTGCCTAAGCAAGGGGTTGGATTAGAAGACCTCCAAGGTCCCTTGCAAACTGTTATTCTATTCTATTCTATTCTATTCTATTCTATTCTATTCTATTCTATTCTATTCTATTCTATTCTATTCTATTCTGTATGATACAGATGCAAGACAGGGGTGGTATTCACTTACCTTGGCTACTGGTTTGCAAATGTGAGTGTGCTCGTGCTCGTGCTTGCTTTGCTCGCGTGTGACAACTGTGCATGCACAGGACCTTCTGTGCATGCGCAGAGCGTCAAAAATGGGACGTGATGTCGTCCAGGTGGGTGGGCGGAGCCTCCTGCAGCCGCCGCTACCGGTCACTCAAACTGGATAGAACCAGCTGAATACCACCACTAATGCAAGATCTAATTAGAAATCATTTTGTTTTCAAATTAATTTTAAGTAAATTTTATAATAATTTAATAAGGAAGCCAATTATATTTTGTGGCTTTTAGAAATGCAACATGTTTAAACCTGTTCAGTAAAGATGATTGGTTCAAACTGCTCAGAAAATCACAGCAACGGTTGCTGATCTTCAGCAATGCTAGAAAGCAACCATAATCTTAGGCCCATTGAGGGCAACAGGGTGGATTTATAATGTAAATATGTATTATTTTTCCCCCTTTTAACACGTCATTGTCCCATTTTCTCATTCTTCACCACCTTCCCGGCACGCTGACTCATGCACAATACTGGAGATCCGTAAGAAGGAAAATGCTCAGAACAAAGGACTGAAGGCAGGTAAAGCTGGTGACAAAGAGAAGTCTAACTTCTCCTGTACACACATCTCTTTTTTGATGTTAAAATGAGGTGTCTTTTATGTTCTGCTTTAAAGGTGGAAGGAGCAAACAACAAACATTGCAGCCTTTGTCGTATCTGTAGCTGCAACAGAACTGAATCTCCAAAACCAACCTTTAAATGACGATACAAGGCCTTATGATCTTGTTATTGAATCCTGTAATGTGACTCTTGAGCCAGAATAATCTGTTCTATACATCACCTCCCTATCTATCAACATGGAAATGTAATAAAGACATATTAGAAATGAAAACTTATTTTAAATGTTTATTGCAAGACCTGATAAATCATTGCAATTTCATATGCATTTAATTTTCTTTCAGTTTTAATAAATACAGCTATCTTTATCTTCCACACAGGCTGACCAAATAATTAAAATGGCCAATTGAAAGGAATACTTTGGAGGTGGAATATGAAAAAATAGAAAAAAATGAACCCAATAGTATATATATGTAAGCAGCAGCAATTACATTTTTATAATTACAGATTGAAATACAGGATACGTCTTAAAAGGAATTTTGTATTGCAGCTTGCATTAGCTGTATTACATACATCTTAAAAGGGAGGCAAAAACCTAAGAGTTTTTATTTCCCTTTCATTCTTACATTTAAAAAGCTGTTTTGCAAATTGTCTTTCCTTGGAAATGAAATTTGTTGTAAGCCCTTAAAGAGTTATATTTGAACACATACAGTATAACATGCAGATTCAACAATAGCAGCCATCATCTCAAAGTCAAAATTCAGGCCCTGCCTCTTTGGGATACAGAATGTTATAGTATGTAAAGTAGTGTTTATCACAAGAAAGTCAGTTTGGTGTAGTGATCAAGATATCAGGACAGAAATTGGGATAGAGAAAGCACAAAGACAGCTGGATAACTTTGGGCCAGTCATTCTCTCTCCACACTAAGAAGTAGGCACTGGCAAACCACTTCTGAAAGCCTAACAAAAATACTACTGGGATTTGTTAAGGCACAAGTCAAAATCAACTGTGACTTGGAAGTATACCCCAAAAAAGGATTAATGATGTGAAATCACAACCCCATGTCAATCTTCCCTTCCCCTGTCCTCCCCTCTGGTTGGTGCTTGTACTGTGAAGATAACAGAGAAGAAGAAAACAAAAAAGGAGGAGGAGGAGTTGGAAGAGGAGTTGGAGAAGGAGACCCATGATATCTTAATTACCCAAAAGCAGAATGGGATTAATTGCCACCCTGACAATCTTCAAATCAATTTAGGCTATAATCCATTGTTGGAAATCCCTTTCACTTACCTACTTCTTTTGGAAGGACACATACTGGTCTTGATGTAACTGTTCCCAGTGAGTGCTTAATCTCTATCCACATAGTGTATCCAGACAGAAGGTAAAAGGGTTGAAAGATGCACTCATAAACATTATTTTTAAGCAAATTACATTCTTTCACCTCTGAATCGGTATGCATGCTCAGAGATTCTGAACAGTATATATCGTTCCTTAAAATAACAAGAAAAAAATACATGTAAAGTTAGCACTTGAGATCACATAAGTACTGTAATATAATGTCTTCATAAAAAAGAATTTAAATATCTTCACATATCCTGCAGTTTTTTTATTTTTTAATTACAAAATTATTAGTTAACTATTTCAGCTTACTCAGCTAAAATGAACAATTTTATTTATGTATTCATTTAATTATAAAATGTATATGTCATTAAACGTTATTTCAGCATATCTCCCTGAAATAAAGCTATGTATTATAATATATTAAGATGTAAACAAAATCTTTAGACAAATGCCTGGAAAATCTATTTGCATCTCAGAATTTCTCATTTTAGATCATCAACACCATTGTCTCAAATCTAATGAACTAAGAAGCCTTGAAGCTCATTCTAACTATACATATTTTGCTATAACGTTTGAGGCCACTGGCTTCATCATTACATTTGAGGCTGAGTTTTTCCATACTGCCATTTCAGTCAGATGGGAAGTCAATTATGTGAAGTACTGGAAGACATTTGGCATGTGTCATCTTACCAGAACCTGAGTACACACAGCTGGTGTACTCATGATTGATTACTTGATTGTTGTTATTAGTCATGAAAGATATTGCCTCTTTAACCAAGCCACAGATTTTGAGTCTCTTTGAAAATAGGTAGGTCATCCTGTTTTATATTTACTTTTTGGTAATCCACCAGAAAAAAAAAATAAACCTCACAGTTTGATGTAAAGCCTGCTAAAATCAGTGGGAATGCTGATACTGATAATGAATAGGATCTGTGAGGAAATGAATAAATGTCTCTACAAGATACCACACTAAAAGGAACTGCCATCAATCTAGTTTCTCTCTGCGTTGATGAAAAACTAAAAGTGACAGGTACATAATATGTTTACTTTCATTAATGTTTTCTCTTTCTTTTGCAGACTTCGGGATGGAGGGGTGGGAAATTGAATTATCAGTTCCATACATAGCACTGACTGGTGACATAATCTCTCTTTGTGAAAGTGTACACATGAACTAAGATTATTAAGGGGTATGTGCCATATTGCAGTTAGAAAAGAGGGACAGAGACAGAGATCACTTCTAGCACACAAGGAACTTTGTAAAACTTATTCTTGTTCATCTTCACAATGACTCTAAGAAACAGGTCAATATTAATCTCATTTTGAGAATGGGAAACAGAGGTTGAGGAAAGGAAGGTGATTTGAACAGCACTTTGCAAAAGCTAATATCCAATACTGCCACAATACTGAGCCAAGGAGCCTTAAGCCAAATGTAATACGCACTCCTTTCCCTGGCAAAAGACCTCAGACTAAATTTATTGATTTTAAATGAAACTCATTTTTTTCCTCTAAGATGCTCAGAACTGTATTTGCAGCTTAACAATAAAACTATGAGTATATTAGGCTGTGAGACAATGACTAAGACAAGATAGTTCAGAGGTCTTCACAGTTAAGCCAGATTTTAATCTGCAACACCTTAGTTACTACCAGAAATGTCCGCAGGGAGATCAAGGGAAGGCAAATTATGAAAGCAGCTTCCAACATTTTCAAGAAAGAATTAGATCCTGTGGATGCTTCTGATCACCATGTTATATGACTTATTTCTTAAAGTGTCAGTCCATGATTGACCACCGGTTTATCTGCCCCAGAACACTCTATCTAGGAGCTCTGGTCAGCAGGTGCTGTTTAGAGCTAAAAGATAGCAGATGAGGTAGCATGCCACCAGATTGATTCACATTAGAATAAAGAATTAAGATACCCTAGGGTCAGTCCTGATCATCCTTCTCTTCAATGATGATAGGGAGATTGATTACTTATTTATTTTATTTATTTATTATGAAATGTATTTGCCACCCATCTTGTGTTCAACGACTCTGGATGGCTTACAACATAAAAACATTAAAAAAACAAATACATTTCATAATAAATAAATACAAATAAACACTATTTTTCAGAAAGGACAGGTTTTGTTGTATAAGAGGAAGACTTGAGGATTCAAGGACATTGGGTACTATATATTACATTCTTTAATACATTAAGTTCCCCTAGAAAATTTGGATTAAGTAACCTAAACCCAAAGAATAATCTTGGCAAACTACTGTATCTTCATGACTGAGTTGAATTAATAAAGCTGGAGTTATCAAATCTGCAAGTAACACAAAATTTGATAGCTTAATTCATACCCTAGACAATCAAACCAAAGTAACCAGTTTACCAAAACTGGTAAACTGGTTACTTTAAAAAGTGATCGTTCTTTAAACTGTCATCTATACATTAAATTTACACATAAGTTATATATTTGCACAAAGACCTGTGGAGAACTTTCTTACAGAATCATATTTGTTACATACAACTTCATTAGGCACCACTTTCACTAAAACCAATAAATGACTCCAAAAGAACAGAGAGGATTGCAACCAGGTAGAAGGATGAGTTCCGTAAGATTAAGTATAGTTGATCACCATTTGACCAAGAAGTCAATATGGAGCTTGCAATAATTTTATAATATCTTGATGAAAATTTCTAAAGAACTCAAAATATTAGCACATTCATTTGTGCCATTTTGGTTGGCCTTAAGAAAAGTATTGTCTCAGCAAGTGGCAGCATTTAGTTGACCTGCTGTTGATTCAATACTTATATAAGATTGGGCCTGGTTTGACCTACATGGAATATCAGTGATACAGCAAGACTGATATATTTAAAAAAATATTGCAGGAGGTAACGGCAAAACATATCTTTAATTGCATGGAAATTACATGGACATGTCCAAATTACAGTGAATTATCTTGATAAGAGGAAGATTTCAGCAATGGATGGTTCCAATCCAGCTAAATATATTTAGTAATTTATTAAATTGAATATTTTTTAATATCTTTCACCCCTAGAAAGTCAACAAAATTAGCACTATTACAACAAGGATTATGACCAGAGTGCAAGAAGCAGTTTCATGAATAAAAAATGTAATGCATGTTGGTATTTATAGGACTGAATTTCAAATCAAAAGGGTCACAAAATATCTCTACTTCTGCTGTTTAAAAACCAAAATTTGGGACCTTAATAGTGTGCATCAGATATTCAGTCTCAAAACTGCTCTTAAGCTCTAATGTGATGAGGGAATATAATAAAGGATGCCAGTCAAAGCTACAATTTCTAGCCCAAGCTCCCATTAGAATTAGTGAAGCTGCAATTCCCAGAGTATCTAAATTATGTTTAACCATGCTCTCTGAAATTTTGACAGTTGCACTCACCTCTGAAAGTATCAGATTTGAAAAGGCTATTTTAAAGGGCACAGAATTCAGTTTTCCCACTTAAATCACATCCAACCTTTCTTTTAATGAACACTTCCATATCACTGTATAGGATTTTCCTCAACCCTGTACTAACTTGAGCTCTGAAAGAAAAAGCTTTTCAAAAATACTATATTGAAATGAACATTTACCTGTAGTATCTTAACAGCAAAGTACTCTCCAAAAGTATTGGATCTGGGTTGATGGACCAGAAACAGGTCATTTTTTGTAAATTGCCATAGGTTTCACATGTGATATTGATATTAGCATCTATTTGAAAGACAGCATTAGTGAATATGCAAACAAAGAATAAGAGTTCATCAGCATTTATAATTGTAGAAACAATCTGATATATTACCTATTATGTATAGTTCAGCATAACGGTGATTACATTCCTTGTTTTCATTACAACAGTATAAAGCATTAAAAAGAAAATTTCCTCCAGGCTTCATTGCAGGCAAGTTGGTAAGTGTAACTTTGCTAGTGTAGTCATTCACAAAAGTGTACTGGCTACTTGGAATTTCTTTTGCTAAATTCAACCACCAGACTATCTTCTTTGATGAGATAATTTTGTCTTTGGTTTTATAAACACAATAAAAAGAAATGTTTGTTCCAACACTTGCTAGGAGTTTGGAAGGGAAATACATGACATCTATTACAAACAAAAGAAAGAAGCATTATAATATTTTAAATAATTTTTATAACATTATTCTTTATAAAAACAACCACAAATGTTGGAATTTTTAACAACACGTTTCCCATGTTATTTTTTATTACTTTGTAATATACTTTCTAATTCTTTCCTCATTAATCAAGTTTCAAATTTCAACACATGAAAAAGGCAGTCCTCCCTCAGATTAGATCATGAGCGTCCAAGCTTTTGGCTTGCCTGGGCCACACTGAATAAAGAGGAATTATCTTGGGCCACATATAAAATATATAATATAGTTGATATATATAAAATCACATAATAATGTTAAAACTTGTGGGGTCATGTTATTAGCTATCCAGGGCCGCATGAAGGCCATGGACCATGGGTTGGACATCTCTGAATTACATAATATGCTCTTCCTCCTTAGTTATGAAAGATGATACCCCAAACTTTAGAATTAATTGATTCCAGATTTGCATTTTAATCCCTCCTTTCAATCATTCTATAATGTGACAAAAACAGCCATTAGTCCACCATTCCTTTAGCTTTAATTCATTATTGTGGGCATCTATTCAGGATGCATTTGATACATTTGGAATCTGTTATGAGTAACATCTTGTATGCCACTCAAGATCTTTAGATTGAGATATATTACAGATATTGTAAAAATAAAAAAAACAATGTTTAACTTCTCATGGGCCATGATGCAGAGTGTGTGTGTATCTATGTTTGTAGGCTTCTTTTACCCTTTTATAACTTTTTACTATTTCTTCTATGTTTCTGTAGTTTTTAAAATCCTTGTAAAATGTTCTTTTAATAAAACGAATAATAAATAAAACATTTATTATCATCACTATCATTATTACTATTTTCATAATTATACAAATACAAATCTATTTTAAAAATTGCAATTATTTAGAATAAATTCTCCATTTATCCAAATTAAGATTACATTGAAAGTTCATTTGAATCATAGTTCATGGTATTCTTACAAGAAAGATACTCTGATTTCAAATATTATCGACTATCATTCCATGCATAAATTGCATGTATCATGTCAAATTTGAACCTACTCAATTTTTCAATTCAAATTATATAACACATAAGTGGCTTTATATTTTTCAAAGCAGTCAAATAAAATGATCTAATATCCTGGATTAATAACATTTTTTTATGTGAATGTACCTTGTAGATCCATGTTAAAAGGTGAGCTCCAATCACTCCAAAGACCTAATTTCTGATGGTTCTTGCACCGAACCTGAATTATATATGAAGATTCGAGTAATTCATTATTTATGGTCAGCGATGTTCCCATGGTAATTTCAGCCACCTATTAAATTATATTTTTAAAAATAATAAGAATAATGCCATTCTTTCACTGAATTAACTTAAAAATATAAAATCAGAGATTATAAAATGAAGCTAATAAAAAACAAAAGAGGGTTTATTTCTTGGTTTTAACACCTGACTTTATATAAAGTTTATGTGTCCAGAATGCAAAGGTTACATACGTGCACTCCATGGGGACATTGTCCCCTTCCAATTTGGTTGATAGAAAATGCATTCAGTAATACAAAATGAAAATAGAGAGGATTGTGCAACCTTTCACATATGCACATAGAACTTGCTTCCTAGATGATCCATGCCAAACCTCAAACAGATTTAAAGTAAATTTAGGGAGTAGTACTTTTTGTGAATATGTGCAATTGGGAGAGTAGATTGTAATCCCACTGCATCTCACTTAAAAGTATGTTTTTGTGCTTGCATTGTGAGCTAATGAAATACAGGTAGTCCTCAACTTATGACCCATAATTGAGCCCAAAATTTATATTGTTAAGTGAGAAATTTGTTAAGTGAGTTTTGCTCCATTTTACACCTTTTCTTGTCATATCCGTTAAGTGAACACTGACATTGTTAAATTAGTAACATGGGATGCTGTAATGGTCATAAGCGTGAAAAATGGTCATAAGTCACTTTTTTCAGTGCTGTTGTAACTTTGAACAGTCACTAAATGAACTATTGTAAATCCAGGACTACCTGTATAATCCAATGAAAATGAAGCATAATTAAATCCCTTTTATTTTGAAGTATTAGGTTTGTTAGTTTTAATCATTTCAATGCATAGGTGTCCAGTACAAACCATTATAATGAAAACATAATGGAAGACTGGCTACAAATATCTAAAACATATTGTTTATGTATTGATCTGACAACATGTATTTCCTCATTATTCTATCTTGCTGCTGCCAAATGTAAACTCATAGTTGCAAGAAAATTATTAGTTTAATCTTAAATTAAGCTTGCCAAATTTACAGTGACTCTTAAATCTATTTTATAAGAGGCTCAGAATAAGGAATTTGTCTCACCTGTTGAAAACTTTTAGTTGAGTTTGTAAAACATTTCACTTCGTATAGAAATAAATTGGATTTAGATGCTGGCTGAGACCAAGAGATTTTTATTTGTCCTGTGTCTGTCATTTCAACTTGCAGATATAATGGAGGGTCAGGTTTTACTGCAAAATAGTATGATAAACAATATGCCTTAAACACATTTATTTACAGTAATATTTTAAGCTTGCTAAAATGTTTAATTTGATCATCTCTATATGTGCATACAATTATTTTATTTACATAGGATTAAATATTTTTAAATAACACAGTTAATATCTAGAGCATCTTTTTCAATCAATTTCACCTTAATCAAGAAAGAGTACCCTATTGGCTCATGTTCCAGTTAAACAAAACAATTTCAACATATAATATGCATAAATGCCTTGGTGGTTGTGGTCTGAAACAGTTGTGGCTGGAGTTTGTTAAGTATCCAAAAGAAGCAAAATAAAATTAAAATTCTCATATTATTTACTATGTCAAAGTTTGAAAGGAAGATTTCCCATACCAGGCAATAAGTTTGGTAGAAAAAGAACAAAAGTAGGTATTTTTTAAAAAAAAAGATTAATAATATAAATAAATGACTATGTTTTTCTAATTCATGGAATGAAAAGTTTAACAATATTCCCTTATATTAATGCTAACTCTAAAACTGCCACCTGGCTAGGTTGAAATCTGAATACAGATATTTAAGATCAAGTATCAAACAATATACAAATTATTTTATAAGTAATTATAGAATTTGATAGTATTTGTTTAAGGAGCTATAATATTAAATACTGTATGATACATCTCATTGTACCTTTACTTGGCCTGTATATTATAATAATTTCATTTATTTTCCATAAATTATATTCACATAATATATATTTGATCTGAATCACTGTTATGTGAAAATGATGTATAATTCTGTACTACTGATTTGAATATTCAACTTTTATCACTATTCTTGAATTTCACAATTTTATCTATAACTACATTTCTAGATTTATTTGAGAATCACTGCTTTGCAAATAAGCATACTAAAGCAATATAATTCAAACAATATGACATAATTCAAACATTATTCATGTTATTAAAATATTTAATCATTTACAAATTATTCAAGGTATTTGTAAAATGAGTGAAATGATGTACAATAACATACAATATATCAATAAACCAGCAAGTATGATTAAAATATGAAAAGGCAATAAAATCAATATTTGCAATGGAGTTTACAGAAGATCATATGTAAAGTTTTGCTTAAAAATATTACTTATTCTTATGAATATATACAAGACTGCATTTCTAGTAATTCAGTACACACTGATTTATATTATGAACATTTCTGTGGCTGCTGCTTGAAAAAGTGTGCACAAGGACAAATCTACATCTTGTATTAGAGAAAGAATCTCACTTCATTTTTAAAAACTAACTACCACTAGAAACTCTGTGCCTTGGAAGAGTAAGTTTAAAAGTGGAAGTTAACATCACAAAACTCACTTTCGCAATTCCATTCCACAACAAAGTATAGCTGACTTTTGTAAAAAGTTATCTTAATCCATATTTTTAAAAATAGATCCAAACCTTGCATCATTTGAAGTGATGTAACTGAATTATAACAAATGGTATTGTCGTTCTGCTAACTAGAAGATTTAAATATCTGACTATTGAAAAACATGATTTACAGAAACATTGTGTAATGCCTGTAATTCCATCATGTTTCCCAAACATTAAACTATATTATAACTAATATAAAACACTCATTCTAAAAAGTTTATAATAATTTACTAAACTAATATAATAAACATTCTTTATCTATTTTTATTATAATAAAATACAAAATAGTTCAGACAATGAGTAATTTTGAAGCATCTACTTATTAAGCCAAAAAGTATCAAAAGATTAAATGCAACCATCATCTGATTATATAAAACTCTGATTTAATTAAAATTAAAAAATTAAAATTAAAAAACTAAATTACATTTTAATGAAACAAGCATTGTACTAATACAGCTACTAAAATGTAACCTTTCAGAGTGTCAGCATCTCCTCAAAGTCCCCTCCCCCCCCCATTTTTACTCTTCACACTTGGAATAAAGCATTACAAAGTATGTTAAAAAACATGATTTTTTAAATAAGAATGCAGATCAACTTCCCCATTTTTATTCCATCAAGATACGTTGACACTATAATTTCCACAATTACTAGCAAACTGGAAGTTGTGGTTGCAGTATAACTAAGGGTACCATAGAATAGAATAGAATATTTTATTGGCCAACTGTGATTGGACACACAAGGAATTTGTCTCCTGTGCATAAGCTCTCAGTGTACAGACAACAATAAAGTAATATCATAAGATACCAATAAGAGAATATTAGATAGGATTGGTATCTTTGACTTATCAAATCTTAACACTCATTTGTGTATTTTGTGCCACGGCATAGATTATGAAAAATAATATATTCTTCCTTGAATACAATTTTATTTATAATATATTATGAATTTAAATAATTTAAATTTACTTAATAAATTTAAGTAAAGTGTCAGAATAGTGAAATGTCAAAATATAAATCACAATACTCAATGAATGCTAGATTTATAACTAATAATATTAATTCAATGTTTTAGGGAATTCATTCAGGACTAGTATCACTAAACAGAATGACTGTTTTACTTCTAATTAAAGCATGTTGGGATGCCAAAAAAAAAAAGATTTTAACATAAACATTTCGTTCTGCGCTGCTTTTCCCATTTCTTCCTAGTTCTGAGAGAATCTATCCTTTAGAGCAGTGGTGGGCAACTATGGCCCTTTTATGACTTGTGGACTTCAATTCCCAAAATTCCTGAGCTAACATGGCTGGCTCAGGAATTCTGGGAGTTGAAGTCCACAAGTCATAAAAGGGCCATAGTTGCCCACCCCTGCTTTAGAGTAAGTTTGACTTAGCCATGATGTACATCTATACCTATAAACCAAGGTTGTCTTCATTACTGTGGAATTTCAAGAATAATTCTGGCTTAGTCTGAAAGAACTTGGCAAGCATGCTTGATGTTTTTGCTAATAGATCAAAACTTACCAATATCTATAGGCTTGACTGACATCAATGGTGACTGCAGTAATATATTTCCATTTGTGATCTTGAGCCACATAATGTAAATATGATTCAATTTTACTGAAGATATCTGACATTCATATTTTTGGGCTTTTAGAATATTACAATGAATAGCTGTAGAATTTTCCTTTAGTAAATTTGTAGAAGCACTTTCCAGTGATGCATCTGTTCTGAAAAGGAAAGAAAACCAGGCATTTTCTTGTTATTTCTTTTACTAGATCATGCAAAGGACTTTATTAGAAATTCTGTAAATTGTTTGCATTATTTTTGCTATTCAAGAAATGAAAAAAAAAAAAACCTGTGTTGTAAATGCCACAAAGCACTTTTACTTATACAAAGGCATGATAAAAAAATGTGCAGCCATTTTATATAATTATAACAATCCATTCCAATTATATTATTAAAATACATTTCTACATCAATATCTATAAGCACTATCAAGACATTCCTATGGCAGACGGAAAAACAAACATTTGAATGATGGTGTGCATGTACCATTACAACTATCCCATTTTTATCCATTTCATCTATTTTATTTAAAATAGAAGAAAAATGTTGAAAAATATGAAATCTTCACTGATCAGTGTATAGAACTCCCTGTCTTGTCCTGTAAGTGGTAAATATCCTTGCTTGCAGTGAAACTCCTTTTGGAAAAAGATTTGAGAAACAAGAAAGGAGGCAGAGTGTCCAGAAAATTCACTCCACAGGGGAAAAAAACCAAACCTTAGTGGCTACTTCTCTCCGCTAAAACTCCCACCAACCATCCAAAGGCAACACAAGCTCTCTATAATTATAATACTTGACTGGGGGAGAGGAAACCTAAGTCCAAAGCCGCTTCAGTGTTTTACATCCAATTTTTAAATGTTCCCGTTTAAAAAAGGGAAAAGAATTTGGGGATGATCAGAAGTTCAATTGTTTTACAAGGAAAAACCATAAGACAGACATAAGGCAGGCATGGTTGTAGGGTGATATATTGTGTTGTTGTGTAAATGTAGCGTTTATGAAATAGTCCAATAGTGCTATTACCCATTTTTGTAGAAAGACTCAAAAGAATCCAAGAATTAGCACCACTGTATGGCAGTTATTTGGGTAAACTTTGGACAAATAGAAATTCCTGCAAAATATTATTGTGTATTAAAGGACAATTTCATATGGTTGAATTTTTTGGGTGAGTTCCCCCATACGTAGCCAAAGTTTGAAAACTTCAAAATTTTATATAATATTTTTAAAAATCCTATAGGGAAGGAGAAATTATTTTTCTGCAAAAAAAAAAAAAAGTGTCTGCTTGATGCTTTAGAGAACCAAATCTTCAGTGAGTAAAATACTTTTTAAAGACTGTTTTGAAACCATAAAATCATGCTTTTGGAGCAGGTAGAATCACTTACATTACAATCTTGTTTTTTAAAATGTGAGTAAGTTAATAAATATCGAACATGTTTATACTGTTTGGAAAATGAATTCCTAGGGAAGGTTAAAGAATGGAAGAAATAAATAGAAGCAGCTGAAAAACACTCACAGTTGCCTTTGTACAATATTTGTTATAATATTAGATCCATTCACCTTGGAATACTATTGAAATCTTTTCAGAATGAAAAGGTATAGTTTTCTTGATGTTATAATCTGAATTTTTCTTTTTTCAGTCTGTACAGACATAATACCAACAGAATTTTAACAGAATATGCAACAAGGCAAGGAAAAAGGCTTGCAAAGAGAAATATAAAATTGCATCTGTTGCTTTTTAAAAGGCTATGCCTCTTTTCAGCTTTTTCTTCAAAATTATATCCTTTGAAATATAAAATTACACTAAAACATCAAAATTAATATCTCTCAAATATTCTTATGTTATCTTCATGGTGTTAAATCTAACACTGTAGTTTATTAAGTAATTATATAAATATGCTTTTCTCATTTCAAACTCTTTTGAATCAATATGCATGACATCTATCTGTATGATTTTTTTTAATGCACATCTATTTTTTATCTTGTTTAGCTTTGCTTTGTTTTTGTATTTTTTTTCCTTTTGGGAGTTTGTATTTTAATGTTCTGAATAAAATAAAAAAATATTGTCAAAAAAAGAATTCAAACTCTTCTGAGTTCATTATTTGGACTAGATTATGGAAAGTCTGGGTTTTTTTTTTAATTTGACAGTATACTATTTTGTTTTCCTTCCTCTAAAAAATTCAGTTCAAAATATCTTCTTTGGCTGACCTCTCTAAATAATTTTGTTTTTTCCCAAACTAGAAAAGTGCTCAGATGAAACAAACATCTTTTTGAACATATATTAACTTGTGACATCCAAAATGGAAGGTACTAGATGAAGTGTAATAAAAAGACCAAATTAGCCCTTGGCAACAACAGTGTCAGTGTGAACAGAAGCAGTAACTAACAAAACACCTCAGTCCTTGTGGCAGATTGTCAAAGTAATAAACTAAACACACACATAAATTAAGCAGTGAGTGAGTTTAGCAAGAGGGCAAGGGCAAGGCATTTGATCATTTCCTTCCCTGCAACAATGAATAATTCAACAAATAATTTTTAAAAATACTATGGAGAATTGTCATCTGGTATGAATGATCTCTATGTTTACTATCTTTTTTTAGTTTTTAGACAACAGTTCTATTCTTGATAGAAAAGAATATTTGTAGCTTAGGGTAGAACTGTGGGTCCTTGGTGCAGTCAGCTGGTTGTTTTCTTGCAGACGTTTCATTGCCAAACTATGGTTGATATGATGATGTTACCTAGTTTGGTAATGAAATGTCTGCAAGAAAACATTCAGGCTCAGAGAGCACAAAGAACCCCACTGTTCTATTATTTTTAATCTAGAGACAATCAATCTTTAGATAGGGTTGCTCAAATGGTGCAGATAATAACAATCACCTATTTTCTTCTCATTTCCTTTCTCCCCTTCTGAAAGAAAAAGGTGACTACCTTTCACAAAATGAGAGCTTCTTCTACCCCTGAATTTGGATTCAAAGTTTTAACATACCAAGCTGTATTTAATATATTAAGATCAATTCAGAAGCAAAAATTTTCTACAATGCAATCTATGCTAAATGAGACATTTTTTTCATAGTAATGGTTATGATAGAAGTACATGGAGGAAGAGCAAGATAAATGACCCAGAATATTCTTCTCAAAGTTAAAAGCATCTGAAGGATTTGGAGCTTGAACAATACATAATTTCCTCCTGTGGAAGACGCATCCCCAGTCTCTTCCAAGCTTATAAATTCTGTGGTCTGTATTTTGCATTCTACTGCCAATATTCTGAGACAGCATGTAAACACTCCATAGAAACATGTAAAGCACATCAGTATTACTCCCTAACATTTCAAAGAAAGTAAATATTTCTTCTATGTTCCAGCAATGTAGCAAGCCATAACGGAAATAACACAATCAAAGCCCATTGTCTTTCTGGTTAGCAATGGAAAACCTAGAACTCATTTCCAGGCAACTTCACAGCTAGGCTATGGTAAAGCATCTGTGTCATTCAAATGAAACCACAGTCTATATGATGTATGGCCCTAATTTATAGTATAGTTAATAATAAGTGCCAAATCTGGATTCATGGATGTTCCACATTCTCAGTATCAAATATCACTAATTTAATATTAGTAATTGAACTTTTTTTGTACTACATTGGAACAAAGGTTTGTGATGCTGCAAGTTATTGTTTCCACCCTTCAATAATTAGGGAAAAATTAGACCATGAAGGCAATTCATATCCAAAGAGTATATCTCACATAAGTCACTAGTTACATTAGAGCATAAAAAATATTGCAGGGAAGGAGCCAAAAACACTATAGAGAGATAAAACACAAGGTGTGCTAATAATGATCATGTTATTGCCAATGTTGTTGAAATTGAATCTGGAAAATGAATATGTGAAATGGTGTATGATTCAGTGGGCTAGAATTTTTGTTATAACATAATGCTTGAGTACTGGGAAAAATGTGGACAAATGATTTAAAATTTACACTAAATTATAATTTGCAAAAAAAGTTTGTTACAAAATGATGCATATAACAACTGGCAAATTGTCAAAGATGTATAAAGGTCTCAAATATATGTTGGCAATGTCATTTTAAAGGTACATTCAGGGGTGAAATGCTACCCAGTGGTGAAATCCAAAATTTTCCCTACCAGTTCTATGGGTGTGGCTTGGGCATGGCTTGGTGGTCATGTGACTGGGTGGGCATGGCCAACTTGATGTCACTCATTTCACTCACTGTTAGAGCCAGAAGCTGCACATTGTGAAGCACATTCTGCCCTTCTGAAGCCCCCAACACTTTGAGTTTCCCTCCGCCATCTGGCTTGACTGCCCAAGTGAACCTCGGAGCCTTTTCTTGCCCCGCTCTCCATCCCGGAGGGCCGCACATCGTCCCCCTGCCAATCCTCCGTACAAACTGCCCGGCCTGTTTCTGCAAAGGCAGAGCCACCCCCCCCCCGCAGGGTGATCCAAAGAGGGGAGAGGGATGCTGCAGAAAAGACCGCCTTCCACCCAGGCCCGCGTGCCTCCCAGGCCGGCTCCGCAGGGCTTGGGGCTCCGAAGCAGCCCACTGGCTTCCCACCTGTGCTGAAAGAATTTGGAAATCAAAGTTTTCATTTTTTTTCTTTCCCCTTTTACCCTATACTTTCTTGTCATTTTCCTTTCCAATTTCTATACTATCTTTATTTTCATTGTATTTTAGAATAATTCTAATGATTTTTTAAGAGAAATAGAACAAACAAATACTCAATGACAATGATATTTTATTTTGTCTTTTCAAGTATCTTACAATTACTATACCATAAACCAATTCACAATAGGAGTCATAGTGATTAAGAATGCATTGCTGCTCAATGCAAAGAGGAAGTGTAATTTGGAACTTTAAAAAATAAAGTTATAAATTCATATTTTTGAACCACACTTCTGATAAATGAAGTGTAGGGGGGGGTACTCTGTTTAAAATTTGTGCTTACTGGTTGCAAATGTTCATTGTTCCACTGGCTGCAATTTTTCTCTAAACTCCTTAAGAGAATTCAGATGCAATTCTCAATATCTTACTTCCCTCAAAAAATTAACTAAAGATATTACATTAAGATCAATTTATTTCAGAAAGCTGGAAAAAGCAATATTTCTGGGGGAAAATAAAAATGATTGTAAAATCTGGGGGAAAAGGATTGGATGGATAGACTGACTGACTGACTGACTGACTGACTGACTGACTGACTGGCTGGCTGATTGACTCTTAAAAGGAATCAATTCTCATATAAATCAACATTCACTAGGTTTATAGTAAGAATTTTGGATTCTCAAATCTGTCCATTCCTCCAAAGTTAATATATTTTGATGTCTGTGGGAATCCTTATAATTGGTTCCTGAATATTTATGCTTGTTTCCTTTATCTTACAGAGGGCATACAAGGTAAATTAAGGCCAATGACGATAGTTGGCCATGTATTCCCAAGGTTTCCTTGGAGAATCTATTTGAAGAAGCACAAGGAAGGGAAGCTCATTCTATTTAAATGAGAGAACTTTCTTCTCATTCTGAACAAGAGAGCCAATAAAACCACAAATATTGCATTCTCCAGTGTTGTGAGTTTTCAATTTTTGATATTTTAATAGCCAACTCTACATTCCAGAATAAATCTTCTGAGTTCAGTATGCCTGGACTCTTGGCCATGATTAAAACCAATCATGGCTTAGTTTGATACATAAACACTGCAAAAATACACAAATGATATATGCATATGCCTTTTCCTCCTGTGGATTTTAAAGCAGAAAGCTTTTTGATATAGTGTTTCTAATGAAAACATGCATATTCCCAATAGGAATATTGGGAACATAATATTCAGGCCAGACCACATAAAATAAGTATTTCTGTACTCATTCAGTAAAACTAAGAACTATGTCAACAAAATATTTTGCTATTCAGAAGACTGTGGAATACAAAATAACATTTTTAAAGATTTCAAAGGGGCTGCATGATAATACAACTACAATTTTAAGAGAAGAATCGGATGACAATACAAAGAACTCTACAATATTGATTGTTATTCCGATTGCTATTCCTGTTTTAAGCCTTAAAAAGATATTGCTGAAGAAGTGTGTTCATAGAAGATATCTTTCACTTGCTAAAAAATAAACATGCCACTTTACAAAATAACAGAGTAGAGAGGATGGAATGTTAACAGTTTACCTTTCATGTTTGAAATATAGGTCTGGTTCCAGAGTTCCTAAATGCCATGATACTATGATCTCATAACACAATAAAATGATTTTGTGTAATATATCATCTCCAAATAAAATGAATAATTTTATTGGGTTAGGTATGGACTATAAACTTTTCATAATTACAGTTTAATCTATTAAATAAAATGATATAATTTTATAATTTTATAAAATAGAACTGTTCCACGAACAATATACCTAAAATGCAATAACATTTAAAACCATATTTTTACAGAGAGTATAGGCTTGCTTACTGAATAATTACTGAAATCTTTAAATTTATTTTGAAGACACAAGTTCTCATTCACTCTGAAAAAAAAGAGTATTTCCTTGCCTTAAATCAACTGTTTTTAAATTGTTCTTAAAATGTAGAACATGGGTAAGAAGCTATATTTTGTTTTTAGTACTCTGTGTTCCATGTCAGCCCTTTTTTCCCTTTCAGCTTGGTACCTGGTACTTGGAAATTCCTCTCTCCACTATTGGAACTTTTTCTTGTTAAAGAAATATTTCCCCACCCCATCACCTAATATGAAGTAAATCTGATAGAAAGTCTTAAAGCAAAATATAAAACTGGAGCTACCCTTATCAGAAGTCAAAATATTACAGTGGAGTAAGATCCTGGAGGTAAAAACCTCACAAATTTTAACTTGGATTTTGATTATACTTACAATGCATGCAATAGATTAACTGTAAAGTCTTCATTCAAATATGGTGACTTAGTAGATAATTTCACAATGCAAAACAATTCTTCTGTGGTTTCATTAGTCCAAAACTGCAGATTCCAAATTGAATCTAAATACAAAGTTAAACATTTTTTAAAAAATAAAAAACATCCTTGTAACCCTGAACTCTTGACAATAATTTATCATGCCCTCATTGATGGTCCTATAAATATAAAAAAATAAATTATATCAAATCATTTTTGCAAATACAAAAATGGTGGAGTTTGTGTCATTAAGTCATATTTTATCATCCACCACTTCTCCCCCATCTCATGGATAACTCCATACAACTACTACTGGCATATTTTTTTATGCCTTCAATAATACCTATAGGCAATAGGTAAAGTCAATTGACACTGACTTTAAGTCCATTCAAGCAGCAGTCAAAATTCCGTTGCTGAAAAGAATTTTTTTAAAAAAGCTTTGTAATTTGTTTTAATTTGGTCACTGTTTTATTCATGATCTATTTTACTGCATACAGTTTGATTTATCTACTGTATATTCTTTGCTTATATTTTCATTTTGTAGCAGCTATAACTATTTAAAATAATCTCAATAATAACTAAAAACACATTTTCCAAACACACCTATCTGCTGAAGTGTTGAACCAACAATTCTTGAAGAAATAAGTGCTTTGGCTTCCATTTCTGCAGTGTACGCAAAACAATTCATATATGTATCACTCCAGTGGCAACATAAGAAATTCTCTCCAGCCACCAGTACAGTAGCATTTTCTCCAATGGTACCATGCACATCCTGCCAAGCGGGACCATCCTCTGCCATTCTAGGTGGTATACAGGGCATTTCAAAGCTCTGTGTAGGAATCTGATATACCATGCAATGAGAAATGACCATTTGAAAGAAATCTAAAGAGAAAAAAAAAAGAATAGTTTGACTATTTTAAATAAGGAATACCTAAATTTCTATTGTTAGTAAAGGAAAGCTTAGATATACTCATAAGTTTATATATATTTAATTGATATATATTATGTTACATTAATCAATAGAATTTAATTGCAGCAATTTTTAATATCAACAATGTTTTGAAAGACAAATATATATACAAATAGTGAAATAATTGTCGCACAGTTTCTTATCTGTTGCAATTCTTAAACTACCTTTGGTGGCTTAAATAAACTGAAATCTGTGGAAATCTATAGTAGGATGAGCTGGTATAATCCTAATAACTATTCAGAATGGCTTAATGTGTCATTCTAACATTCTTTTAGTATTGTACAAGGTGCAGATCCTGCCTGCCGTAAACAGAGCTTACGGAAAATCTCTGGGTTAAGAGTGAGATCCATCCCTGTCTGTCCTTAACTCAAAATTATGTATATGAATTGATTGCCTATTACTAAAAATGGTGGATGGTGTTTTTCGTTTCATGAATCACTGAAAATAGGCTGTATATTAAAAATTTGCAGCTTCAGCAGTTCATGAAAATATTGTGCTTCAATATGAGGAGGGAGTTTTCCATTTGTAAGTACGAGTTATCCATAAATCGGACATTCTTAATTTGGGGACTGCATGCTTCTAGTCCACTGTAAATTTTTTATATATTTATTTATTTGGTACCTTCAACTCACTGTTGACTCCTGGTGACTACCTGGGCTAATCCCTGCCATTTTCTTGGCAAAGGTTTTTTTTTTTTCTTTTTTTTTTTTTTTTTTTGAAGTGATTTGCCATTACTTCCTTTGTAGGCCTGAGACAGAGGAACTGGCCCAAGGTCACTCAGTTGGTTTTGTGCTAAGGTGGAACTAGAACTGATAGCATCCTGGTTTCTAGCCTGGTGTCTTAAGCATTACATTAAACTGACTTTCAGTTTAAAATTACTCCTACTCCTAAAACTGTTCTGGAGAATTGAGGAACTTGGGGTAGGAAAAATTAGCAAAATTATGTCTTTACCATTATATTATATTCAGGAAAAAGTCTAGTTGGTAAAGAAGAAGCTGGATCTAACCCACAGTATACATTTATACAGAAAATTATCTATAACAAGAAATCATATATGATATTATACTGTAATTAGGGGTGGAATTACATTACAGATGTGTCAAACACATCTTCTAATGACACAGTTTCTGCAGTGGAATAGGAATAAATACTCTGGCAATAAGTATGATTGATTTGTTTTAACTGTTAGTAGAATTATAAACTCATAAAATATATTTGAATTTAATCACTAGTTTTAACATTTGCACAGATTCTGGCATCTGCAATTTAAAAAGGAATCCATCCTACAAATGAGAAGCAAAGATAAGATGTTTCAACTTACTTAACTGTAGAAATCCAGTCAAAATGTTGTTCCAGTTCATCTTGTTCTGGTCAATAAATCTTGGAGGAAAATAGGGAGAAAAATCATTTACATTTATACAATCTGAAGGATGTTTCACGAGATAATTTTTTGTTTACAAAAAAATTTCAACTTTTCCAAGGAATTGCAGACTTGGGGAGTGAGTGGATTTTTATTAGACAAAGGTAATAATGGGGGTCTTAGAGGGACTTGGCATTTCAGGTATCCAGTGGATGGCTTGCTCTTTGACCTTCGCCACTTGAATGTGCAAATGAAGTGCCTCCATACAGCAATTCAAGAAACCTTCCTGATGATGACTGTGTGCTTGTAGTGTACAAATATAGTGATCTATGGTTGATGCTGAACAAGTTCTCAGAAGCTGCTATGCTTTTCAGCCTGACTATCAGATTGAACAAAACTGAAGTACTTTACCAACCAGTGCCAAATACCAAGCCTGCTGACAAATATAAACAACTTCAAATACTTGGGAAGTATCATCATGAGTGATGGGTCTTTGGACAACAAAATTGATTCCAGTATCAGTAAAGCCAACCAAGGACGGGGATGGCTACATATAGAGTGAGCACTCAACACAACATTCATATTACCACAAAGGTAAAATATACAGAGCTGTGAATATCCCTTCCTTTCTAAATGGATGTGAATTCTCAACTCTACATCAAACAACAAAGAAATTTTCACAGGTATGCTCTCTGCTCCATCTTTGGAATTTGTTGGCAAGACTGTGTCTCCAACCTGGAGGTTCTGGATTGTGTGCAGTCCACCAGCATGTAATTCCTCATTATCAAAGCCCTGATAAGAAGACTGGGAAATGTCATCAGAATGGATGTCTGCCATAAGCCTTGCCAATTGTTCCACAGTATACGGGAATCTGTGAAGACACTTTGAGGTCGATCATGCAAGCTCTAAAAAGACACTGAGAAAGAAACCCTGTGCCACTGTGACATCCAGCCAAGAAATTAGAAGCTGTGCTGCTGACAGAACCTGCTGATAAACTTTGTGCTATGGGTGCCATCAAAAACTGACAGAAAACCATGAGCAGTGTCACAAAATAATATCCACACTTAGTACAGAGCAATTGCCCCCATTGTGCTAGACTCTGTGCTTCCAGACAGGGACTCTGTCTCCCTGTCAACAAATGAACAGCACAACAGAATGTTTTCTTTGAACCCAAGGGATATAATAACATCATATTTATCATCACATCATATCATGCCATAATATAGAATGGGCATTTCTGAAAAAGGTACCCTTTTGATAGATTTAGCATAAAGATAAAAGTACAGATATATAACATGTCAAATAGAGTGAAGGAAAATTCCAAAAGATGTGCAGTGAGGAGATTTGAAAAGGAAAAAAATTATCTGGGCCGATATATAGCATCTGTTGGCACCATCTTAAACCAAATGCAGGAAAATATATGGTTTCCTTAAGATGTTGCCAACAAGTACAATGGGGATGTCCACATATGCTCCCAATGATTTTTTTTTTCTTTTGGATTGCTGAGTAGCCAATCAAACAAGTTTTCCAATGATACATTTTACAGTACAATCTCAAAACATTAAAAATGTGTATTCATACAACACATAATTAATGGAAGGTATTGCTCAAATTTATGTTCACAACCCTTTTGTTACTTCACTTTAAAAAGAATTTTTTAAAGTGTAGAGAATAGCACAATCAGTGACTACTAATATAATAACAAATACACATGTGCAGTGAAAACCAGTGGCAACACCAGCATGCACAGGGACTGAAGGTCAAAAAAGTCATTTGCATCAGTGTGATGGAAGCACTGTTCTTTTCTATGAGCATGTGATATGATCCACAAAGAAAAGGAATGGTGCTTTGATTGTACTTCCATATCCATCAACTTGCCTTTCTTAACTTCCTCTCCCAAGAGATGAAAATGAGCATTTGGGGAGATTACTCAATTTCTTTTTAATTTCCCTAAACTTTTATGGTTCCCACAGATTCCCAACATTTATAAAATTACTGGTGGAGGTATCAGCACCTACCTCTTTATATTAGGCCAGATTGCCTTATAGAAGTATTTGCCCTACAAAAGTATCATGGAATAGTTGAGAGTAAAAAATCTCCTAAAATATGGAAAAATAATTTTCAAAAATCACATCTACTGAAAATCAAAATTTAAAAAGTTGCAGATGGACGTAGTCATACTGCAGTGTGCTCTAAAACAGACTTTCCATATTATTTCTAAAGTGCTGCACAGTCCTATTCTTTATTTCTTTAAAAGCTTAAATAATTTATAGAATCATTTATGCGTGAAAGAACAACCAAAGCCTAACTATAATAATTCATATTTGTGCTATGAAGCACTAGATGAATAGCATACAATAACACTTGGCTGAAAAATGGAGTATGAAAAATTCAGAATATCTTAATGTATGGATATTACATAAGGCAGAGACAAGAAAATGGTCAAATCTCAATGCTACAAAATCTAAAGCTAATGAATTGTAAAGTTTTGAACCATCCACTTGCTTCTAGTCAGTCCTAAAATAAAAAGTAAAGGACAGGATAAAAGTACATATGTGTGTGCCTGCGTGTACACACAGAAAAAGCTTTTAATATTCCTAATTCAACTTTCTATTCCAAAGAGATTGCAGCTAAGGAGCCTTCAAAGTTTTGTTTGTTTGTTTGTTTGTTTGTTTGTTTATTTGTTTATTTGTTTATTTATTTATTTATTTATTTATTTATTTATTTATTTATTTATTTATTTTATTATATTTCTATACCGCCCTTCTCCCAAAGGACTCAGGACGGTGAACAGCCATAATAAAACAATATACAAGACAAATTTAAAAACCATATTAAAATAATTCAATTTTGGCCGAATTTAAAATTCCCATTCTAAAACCCTTATAAAACCATATTAAAAACCCATATTTAAAACCCGATTAAAATTATTGTCCCATCAGACCGGCTTGTTGGAATAACAGGGTCTTCAGCGCACGACGGAAGGCACAGAGGTTGGGGATCCTTCGTATGTCCGGGGGCAATTCGTTCCATAGGGCAGAAGCCCCCACAGAGAAAGCTCTCCCCCTGGGAGTCGCCAGTCGACATTGTCTGGCTGACGGCACCCTGAGGAGGCCCTCCCTGTGGAAGCGTATCGGTCGGTGGGAGGCTGTCAGTAGCAGCAGGCAGTCCTGTAAGTATCCACGGCCGGATTTAGATGAAAAGAGGCCCTAGGCTATTCCACTTATGAGGCCCTTTCACCTATAGTGAAAGTGTAATTTTAATTTTGCTAACAATTTGAATGTAGGCCCCTCTTGATCTTGAGGCCCTAGGCTGAAGCCTAGTTAGCCTATAGGAAAATCCGGCCCTGTATGTATCCATGTCCCTAAGCCATGGAGCACTTTAAAGGTGGTAACCAACACCTTGAAACGCACCTGGAAGACCACCGGGAGCCAGTGCAGCTCACACAAGAGAGGTGTTACATGGGAGTGATGGGTCGCCCCCATAATCACTCGCACGGCCGCATTCTGGACCAGTTGGAGCCTCCGGGTGCTTTTCAAGGGGAGCCCCATGTAGAGAACATTGCAATAGTCCAGACGGGAAGTGACGAGGGCATGGGTGACTGTGCGCAAGGCGTCCCGATCCAGAAAGGGACGCAACTGGGAAATCAAGTGAACCTGATAAAAGGCCCCCCTGGCTACGGCCGTCATATGATCATCCAACAACAACCGTGAGTCCAGGAGGACGCCCAAGTTGCGAGCCGTCTCTGAGGGGGGTAAGATCTCATCCCCAATAGCCAGTGATGGTTCTAGCTAGCTATATTGGGACATCAGAAACCACAGCCACTCAGTCTTGGAGGGGTTGAGTCTGAGCCTGTTCCTCCTCCTCCAGACCGCACGGCCTCCAGGCAACGGGACATCACGTCAAGGGCATCATTGGGGTGGCCTGGGGTTTAAATCTACAACTGTGTGACATCGGCATAAGTTGACACTTCATCCCAAAACCACGGATGATCTCACCCAGCGGCTTCAATTATGAAGAATTGTGAAAAGCTATCTGCCTTCCATTAAAAATAAAGGAAGTTCTTCTCTGGAGGGATTTATGGGGGCTGATACCACAAATTGTTTGGATTTTAAATTGTAGTTATGATCTTATGTATAGTTATTATTTATGCTTATTTGTGGGAACCACTGACCACCTCAGTGATTGTGGCAGAATATAAATTTGTTTGATAAATAAATAAAACAATAAAGTTAAGTTGGAAATATTTCTGAAAATAGGGAGTTTGAACTTCACTGCCACATCTGAAGTAACAGAAATGGAATAGAAGCCTAAATTACGAAAAGAAAAAATAAAAAGGACGAAATGATTAAATCACATCTGCCTACTGTGAAATAAAGTGACAGCAAATTTATTTTATTCAAATAGGCAACATATCCTTTTAGCTTTGTTGAAGAAACTTAAGGCCTATATGACATCATCTGATCCAAAGGGCATTTAATCAGCATTGCTTGAGTTTCAGAATATTCACAAAATGTTTCTCGTTTCATTTCAACTACCTTGGAGATGTCAGATAATTTAAAGTTCAAGTTATTTAAAGAACACATCTCCTCCTACTTAACTTTGGTTTATATTCATTGTCAACTTTAGATTACATGTTCCTTGAGCTAGTGGCATCATTTTCATGCTCATACCAAAATGCATTACACCTATGTAAAAATAATGCATATATTAGAATACTAGAATTCTTAAAATCAACAAAATCAATAAGCATTTTCTGAAACTTCAAATAATGTACTTGCTGACATTTTAGCTTTCAGGAAGCTATGATTTCCCTTAGTCTTTCAGCCAAACTTCTGTCATGTTAAGGACAAATACAAGAATTATGTCAACACATTGGTGTTTGTTAGTGATGTTTCCACAGATTCTGGGTCAGTGCTTATTAAAAAGTTACATGTGATCATGTGCTAAATAATATAATCTTAATTAAATAAGTGATTAAAATTGGAATTCTTAAGCTCTTAACAATAAGAATATCAAGACAACACAAAAAAGAGATCTCCATCAAAAAGTTTCCATTTTTAACACCATCTCAATTTGCAAGTGAAATAAAAATATTTGTCCATCATGGTCATAAATTGCAATGGTTGTAAAGTGGATCATCAAATGGACTCCCAGATGTTATTCCACTAGTCGTCTCCGGCTCTAGGTGGAGCAATGCTTATCTCCATTTCAATGCCATTGAGACAGTGCTGTCCAAAGATATTTCTACGTCATATGGCCAGCATGTCATGGAGTGCTGTTACCTTCCCACCGAATGTTACCTATTTATCTACTATCATTTGCATTCTTTCGAACTGCTAGGTTGACAGGAGCTGAGGTGAGGATGGGGGCTCATCCCATCACGTGGAACTCAGGTCTCAAACCTGGGCTGCTGGTTTTTAACCACTGAGCCACCACATTGCCTTGGTCATCATACGATTAATTCAATTTTATAAGCTTTTTCTGTGGTGGTCATTAAGCAAATCACTATGGTCATTATGTCAATCCATGGTAGTTAAGCAAACCCATTCTTCACTATGGAGTGTATAAGTCTAAGTGCTATTGCTAAAAACATCATAAATCATGCTCATTTGATTGCAGGATGCTGCAAATGGCCATAAATCAGCACTATTTACCATATGCCCCAAATGCAGTCACATGGCTGCCACAGGCCTCTAGCCATCAGAACTTTGGAAGCATGTCATAAGTATCTTTTGGGAGGGTCCATGGTAAATCCAGGATTACCTGTATCTGGAATTGGCATAAATATAATAGGAAATGCAGAGAATCTGAATCTGAATTGACAAAATGTTCTGTTTCTTTCTTTGTTTAAGATTATACTTCTTAGAGCAAGTTTTCCACTGTAATTTCAGAAAATTGATGTTGTTATAAATATGTTTTTAGACTCCTTGATAAAAGAATGCATGTGTCTGTGTACGTGTATATATATTCATTTGTAAGTTTTTTTTAATAGAAGTAACTTTTTCTCTCTTCAGAGAAATCTGATTTTATGAAAGGTATTTTATTTGTTTTCCCCAACAGAGCCATAAGGGTTTTAAATTTACAATTCAGTTATTGAGACTTGAAACAAAAGGATATGAACATTTTAAACCTTTAAAAAATTAAATTCAGAACAAAGCTATAAAATATCAACAAATAAATATTAGAAAATGAAAAAGACTTTGATGATTTGAATGAATTTTAACAGGTTGCAGTGATTTAATGTATCATGAATTATCATTGTCTTGAATCTCTAATATAATATTTTAGAAAAGCTAAAACAAAATTTACTTCAAATTAATTCACATTTTAATTTGCAAAAATGAATATACTTTGGAGGATATTAGTACATTAAAACAAATAACCTACTAATTCCTAGATGTCTTTTCATATTACAAACAAAACAATTTACAAGATAAAAAAATTTACCAGTTGAGTAAAATTTAATCCTGTACTTTATATCAATAACAATTGGGAAGATTAATACTATGGTTTTACATTTTTAAGTTTATCTCCCATTATCAAGACAAAAAATAGCTAAACTATAACCACATTTGTTAACAATTTGATTCTAGCAGTGGTTAATTCTTCTTTGAGTGAGAGGAATATTCCTTTGCCTAAGTTAAAAAGGCCTTAGTTTACCTCCTCTTCAGGAAGCAACCTCCCAACAAACTGGACAATTTTTGTCCTGTATTTAATTTCTCTTTTGGGTGGTTGAGAAGGTGTTTGTGTGACAGCTTCAGGGGACCTTGGATGAAGTAGATTATTTGGATCCTTTCCTGTCAGGATTCAAACCAGGATAGGGGATGAAAACAGCATTAGTCATACTTTTGGGATGATTTCTGGAGAGGGTGGAAAGGGATTTATGTGCCACCCATCCTTGCCCTACTGTACCTCTCAGCAACTTGGTATCCTTCTGGATCAGCTCAGAGGATGGGGATGGTTGGCACAGTATTGTATCTGATCGTGGTGAAGTAAGCCTAGAGGCTGTGGGGGTCTGGATAGGAAACAGTGGTCTTCAGCTGAATCATGGCAAGACTGAATGGCTTTAAGTTTTGGAATCTACTGGTACTTGTTCTAAGATTATCTTTGGTGCTGGATAGACTGGTACAGCCTCAGATACTGTAGACCCGATGTGCAATATTGGGGTCTTCCTAAACTGGAGAAGCAGGTGGAAGTCATGGCTAGGAGGGCCTTGCGACTTCATTTTAAGTGCTAATTGCACCTGTTCCTACATCAGAAGGCTCTAGTTATGGTCACTCATATACTAGTTGCCTCCAAATTGGAATATTGTAATGTGATAAACAGCGTTGTTCTTGAAGAGTATCCAGAAGCTTCAACTGGTATGAAATGCAGTGGTATGGGCACTTAAGGTGGCACCAGCAGTGAAATCCAGCCGGATCTATCTGGCTTGCGCGAACCGGTAGCCAGCAATGGGAGGCTCCCCCCACACGCCAGAATGTCATTATGTCCCATTTTTTATCCTCTGTGCATGCTCAAAAGGCTCTGTGCACGAGTGTGTGCGCGCTCACATATCCAAACCGGTAGCAAAGGTAAGTGCATTTCACCGCTGGTCATCTTGCATTTCTGCTCTGTGAGCTGTGCTGGTTGCCAATTTGCTTCCAGGTGCAATTCAAGCTTCTGATTTTGATCTTTAATGTTCTTCATGGCCTGGGGCCATTATCTGAGGAGCTATCCCAGTAGATCTGGCGGAGAGAGCATGCTGCAAGTACCATCTGTAAGACACCTATATTTGATGGGTCCTGAAAGGAATGCCTGCTCTGCTGTAGCATTTGCCTTATGGAACATTCCCTGCCTCCCAAAGTCAGGTTAGTTCCATTGATCTTTCCCTCAAGACCTGGTTATGTCATCAAGATTTGGATCTCAAGGAACTGGTGACATTTTAAAGTGGCTCCCCTATTGTGATTGATGTGGCTGATATATTTACTCTCTCCGTTTATGGCTTTTATATTTTTAATAGTATTTTTATTTTTAATAATGAGCGTTCATATTTTATGATGATTGTTTTTATAATGATTATTTTTATGTTATTGTTTCATTTGGTTGTTGGACACTACTCAGAATCACTTTTGGTGAGATGGACAGCTATATAAATTTGATAAATTAATTAAAAGTTATACACCTTTGTATTGAGTGAAAACATATGCATACTTTCATACAATTGTATGTACCAATTATTTCAGCTAAGTTTGAACGAAATAATTGTATTCAGAACTATTTTTAAAAGCACAAAAACCAGAACAGCACTTTCTCAGAGGACACTACCCACCATCAAATGTAACCTTTACAGGAGCAAGAATATACAGTATTTAGCAGTCACTTTCCAGAACAACTACAGTATTATGTTTTCATTAAATATATTAACAGGTGTTAGCTAATATGGATTGGCAACATAGTAATGTGAGTATCTAAACTATCATGAAAAACAAATTGTATGTCACAGCTGTTTTTCAATATTAAATAGACAATTCTGAAACATAAAATCCTACTCCTAATACATATGGGAGTGGGTTGTTTTATTTCTTCAGAAACTGGGAGTCACTCCAGATTTCCAAGAATTAGACTGTTCCATATTATTAGCCCTCTCTCTCCCTCTCTCTCTCCCTCCCTCTCTCTCTCTCTCTCAACATAACAAAAAGTATTCAGAATGAGTGAAAAGTCCTTTAAATACTTTAAAACTAAAAATAATAACAGCGAACTTGTCATAATAGAAAAGTTTACTATATCTGATGCATCTTGCCAATAAATAGTTTTATCTTTGTCTTACTCAATCCTGGGAACATGAAACAATGTCAGATCATAGGCCTCCAGAGAGGGGCAAGGGAAATAACAAAACAAGTGTCACAACATCACAATGCAAATTCTGCTCCTTAATATTTGATTCCAACCTATATAAAAGGGCAGTGATCTCATCATGCCATCACAATGCATGTTTCATCATTTTAGTGCCATCATGGCCAGCTGCAGACATTTATAGACCAGAGTACTAAACACTAAACACTAAAAGCAAATTTACAACATGAGCAAAATTCATCATTCAGGCTGAATAGCTTCTAATTTTCACCTACGCATACAGACCAGAGGTGGTATTCAGCAGGTTCTGACCAGTTCTGGAGAACCGGTAGTGGAACTTTTGAGTAGTTCGGAGAACCGGTAAATACCACCTCTGACTGGCCCTGCCCCCATCTATTCTCTGCCTCCCGAGTTCCAGCTGATCGGGAGGAAATGGGAATTTTGCAGTAATCTTCCCCTGGAGTGGGGTGAGAATGGAGATTTTACAGTATCCTTCCCCTGCCACACCCACCAAGCCACACCTACATAACCAGTAGTAAAAAAAAATTAAATCCCACCACTGATACAGACACCCTTTTTTATTTATTATATTTAGAAGGCCATTCAATTCCATAAATATTTTGAATGATGTACAACTTTAATAATTGTAAACTTACTTAGTACCAAGGATAAAATGCTACCGGCGAACCGGTAGTGATAAAAACTACCGGTTCGGGTGAACCGGTAGTAAAAAAATGCTTTAAAAAGGTAAAGAAAATGTTCCGACGATCGCAAGGCACAGCTGATTGTCAATTGTCAATCAGCTGTGCTGCGCAATCGTCAGAACCTTTTTTTTAGTTTTTTAAAGTATTTTTTTACTACCGGTTCCGGCGAATAGGTAGTAAAAAATGCTTTGAAAAAGGTTCCGATGATCACAGCTGTGCCGCATGATCATTGGAACCATTTTTTTACTTTTTCAAAGCTTTTTTTAATTACTGGTTCCGGCGAATAGGTAGTAAAAAATGCCTTTAAAACGGTTCCGATGATCACAGCTGTGCCACATGATCATTAGAACCATTTTTTAACTTTTTTAAAGCATTTTTTTACTACCGGTTCTGGTGAATAGGTAGTAAAAAAATGCTTTTAAAAAGTAAAAAAAAAAGGTTCCGACGATCACATGGCACAGCTGTGATCGTCAGAACCTTTTTTTTTTTTTACTTTATAAAAATATTTTTACTACCTATTCACCTGAACTGGTAGTAAAAAATGCTTTAGAAAAGTAAAAAAAAAATAAAAAAAAAATGGTCACACTCACCAAGCCCCGCCCAAGCCCCGCCCACAGAACCAGTAGCAACAAATTTTACATTTCACCACTGCTTAGCACATAATAATATATTTTTATTAATTATATAATAAAAAACAAAACCCCATTCAAACTAATAGGAAGATTTCTATAAGGCCTTATTGCCACTCTAGCCCAAGCACCTGAGGGAATGGCCAGATTTTTAAGCACTAATGTTGGTGGGTGGGAGCCATCTGGGTCTCTTTTTTTTTATTATTTATATGCCGCCTTTCTCCGGAGACTCAGGGCGGCTTACAATGCGTTAAGCAATAGCCTTCATACTTTTGTATATTTTATACAAAGTCAGCTTATTGCCCCCACAAACCAGGTCCTCATTTTACCTACCTTAGAAAGGATGGAAGGCTGAGTCAACCTTGAGCCTGGTGAACTTGCAGTAATTGCAGGCAGCAGGAAGCTAAATACTACCTTTAACAGTAGCATTAGTCTGCTGCGCCACTCAGGCTCCATCACTTCTTGTGGAAGGGAAGTGATTTTTTTGGATCATGATCCTTGAAAGACTTTATACTTGGCACCATTATCTTGAATTTCATTCTTGCTCTATGTTCTGCCTCCCTTAATACTGACTGGAACTGGCCACATATTTTTCCCTCTTTCATTTAAGAATACATTCTTTGCACACTTCCATATTAAATGGAAAGTTTTAACAGTTGTTATTCAATTAAGAATATTTGTAATTACAAACTTTCTCCCTCCCTTCCTCTATTTCATATACTCCAGTTATTTCTGCTTTATAATGAAAACCACATATATCAAAACTCTTATTTGTTTGTCTCTAGAAAATTCAAATGTCAAATTCCAATTTGATTTGATTTGCATTTCTAGTTTTGACAGCTTGTTCAATGTAATGTTTTGTTGTTTGGATATAATTGCAAATTATGTTCTCTATAAAAATAGAAGCAAAAGAGGAAAAAATATAGCTGATAAACAGTGAAAACATTCAAGGATAAGGTTCAAATCATGGATAACCAACTATGATTCAAAAGTGAGTTAGCTGCATGACAAATTATTTCCTTTGTTTTCTTTAATTTATATATGAAGATGACATTGTAGTTATTCTAATTTTGAATATGCATCAATATTTTTATCAGCATCTGTTTTAATATTCATTACAAGTCTGTAAGATTTTATTTTGGCCATGTTTGCAAGTAGTAAATACATGTCTGTGATCATTGGAATTATGTTCATACAATCATTATTTTAAATTGCTAATTACTGAACTTTAAATTTCATGTATCAGCCTGAATTACTTCTGAAAAACAATCAATTCTTGATGATTCTGGAGGTTTGGATCTGGCAGTAGGTCTGCAAAGAAAGGTTAAAAAAGTCAAGATGACAGGTGCACAAACCTCATTGTATATAAGTGCAATATCAATACCAGCATAAATGGGGTGGGAATTTAATTGCTTTGTAAGGCCCATCATCTTGACTTTTCAATTTCCCACAACAATGCCACTAATCACTCGTTTCTTAAGAAATAATTGAGCCAATTTACAGTATAAATTCAAACTCAACATTCATCCACTTCATCTAGTATTTGTGGAACTTCAGTGCTAAATATTAAATATTATACAATATTCCATAACAGTATGAAATACTGTTAAAATCAGCTGTATCCAATGATGCTTTAATACTCTTAATTAATCAGTCAAAGGCTAGAATCCAAAGTCTATTTTAGGTTTAGGAGCTTAGGCTTGTTCATTTGATTTTATTAATAACATTTGTGTTTCAACAACAGATCTTCATGCCAAATGGAAAACAGTTTTATAATTCTCTTTGCTTCCAAAACGGTTTGCTATATAGTAGATTCTGTTTGAGAAATATATAATCCATTTCTCACTGGGTATGCAAAATTCTACCAGTACAATAGAGTTGGGTGGTTAATACATTTGAAAAATAAATAAATGATTATACAAATATAGTGCATGTAACGTTTAAATTTAAGACTTAAGTTTAAATTTAAGGTTTAATCCAATCCCTTCTTTTTATTCTCTGTAAAATTGCTTTCTAGTAATTGTTGCATTTCCATTTTTCTCTTAGTCTCTGGAACTTATCACATTGATTCATTAAGCCATAATTTTCTCCTGGTTTAATTTGTTCTCATAAGCACTATAAAGAGTCAATACAAGAAAACTTTAGATACCCTTTTTCTCTATGAGTTTATCATTAGGGAAGAGAACTTTAAAAAAGTGGCACAGTAAAATGCAGAGTAATATACTATATATAATAATAGTCAAAGGAAATGGAAATGTACTGAAATCTGTTCCTTTGCCTTAAGAAGCTGTTCAGAGTCAAGTTAGCATAGATAGCAAATTTTGTTTCAGAATGTATTTAATTAATAATTTATCATTATTTCATGTGATCTATATGCTGTCCCAGGTGTAGTTGTTGCTTTGTGGTTTTTGTGCCTTCAAGTCAGTGTTGACTCATGGCTGCTGCCTGGAATATTCCCTGAAGTTTTCTTGGCAAGATTTCAGAAATGATTTACCATTGCCTGCTTCCTAGGGCTGAGAGAGATTGAATGGCCCAAGATCACCCACTTGGCTTCGTAACTGTAATGTGGTATTAGAATTCACAATTCCCCAGGTTTTGTTTTGTTTTTAAATTTGATTTATATGCCACCCTTCTCCGGAGACTCAGGGCGGCTTACAATGCGTTAAGCAATAGTCTTCATACTTTTTTATATTTATACAAAGTCAGCTTATTGCCCCCATAAACTGGGTCCTCAATTTACCCACCTTAGAAAGGATGGAAGGCTGAGTCGACCTTGAGCCTGGTAAGAATTGAACTCACAGTAATTGCAGGCAGCTGGATGTTAAATGCTGCCTTAGGAGGCATTAGCCTCCTACGCCACTCAGGCTCCTTAAACTGGTAATTTAACTGCACCAAATTGGCTCCCAGTTGTAGACTCAACAATACAAATATAACATCAACTAACCCTAACTTGTAACCCTAATCACCCAACAGGCTTGTTATGGCCAGTGTTTATAAGAACATGAACCATAAAGTTGCTTATCAGTAATGATTGACATTTTTTTTTGTACCAAGAAATCTATTGATGACCAAGGCAACTCTCACAATATCAGTGTTATTTGAATAAAATTACCACAGCCAATCAACAAGGAGATAACGGGATCAATTTTAATTTCCAGTTAACCTTAAAAAAGGGAATCATTTAGAACATATTTCAGTAATTCTTACATCAGGATGAAGGTAACACAGACAACTATTCGCTCAATGAAGAATCTACTAATTCTCAAATCTGATCACCTGTTTTGTCTCAGGCAGTTCAAACCAGTCAGAAAGCTGGGTTTCCAGCTTACAAGTGGCGAGGCTTTTATGCCTATTATCATGGAGCTGTTCCATTACTTTACCCCAAAAATGTATTCATTTTATAGCTAACATCTCTTAATGAGCTGTACAATAAAGTATCATGAAATCCAAAATCCATATAAATCAGGACAAAAGCAGCATCATAAAGCAGCACATAAGAAAGCAGCAATCAATTATAACTAAAACAGGAATCACAAGAACATATAAAACTGTCATAGATAGATACATTATTTTAAAAGACAACACGAGATATATATATATGGGAAAGAGGAGAAGTGGAATCTAATATACTTGACAATAATATCCCCAGTGCTTCAGCATGGAAGGACAGTGCAGGACCTCCAGTGATAATTTCAGGGAATAGACAGGAATATACAAGAAGAGGCATTCCTTCAAATACTCTGTCTCCAAGCAATTAAGAGATTTATTAATACCAATATGTTAAATTAGTCTTTAAATTATAAAGACTGGGAGCAAATGAAGATCATATATCAATAGCATAAGATAATCCTGATACCCAAATTCACTCCATTATTCAGTTGCCATATTTTATTCTAACTTAAGTGCCCAAACCATGTTCAGCTATTGTTTCTATTCAAGTAACATACTATGTGGCAAAATATATCTAGTAAACTGGTAAAAGGCATTCCATACCAAATAATATTCTTGTGCATCTATATAACAGAAATGGATCCATGTGTATACATGTAAACAGACACAAAATGTGATTCTTTGAGGAAGATTCTAACCTTTGAACATCTAGATACACAAACCGTATTAGCACCGTCTCCACTGCCTCCATTTTCCTGTGTGATTCTTTAGTGTATTGGACATTGTCAAGATCATTTCTACAAACAGCATTTTCACTGCCTTACCTGGTAAGGTAAAAACAAAGCTGGATTTGTTTATCAGCATACTCATGGCACTACAATGTAATTCTTCAAAAGACAATCTAAGCTTTTCATGTATATTTTATTTAGTATAAAGGATGAGTGAAATAGTGAAAGTCCACATAGTATTAAAAAAACATAGGGAGGGAGCTCAGATGCTGTTCTGCAAATATGCAGATTGTTAAACAGAATAGAGATAAGATGAAATCTTAAAGTTTTGAAAAGTTTAACTGCCCTAAAGCCTACCAGGAATTCTCCAAATACCACCTTCTGGAAGCAGTCATCTAAGGTTAAAGAGAACAACTATACAGATGCACTGCCAAAACCCTAACTCTGGCAAGCCCTTCAGAAAAATTTGATAGATGATAGCATCAAAAGCCACTAACAGGCCCAGGAGTCCAATTCAACCAAGATCAGCCACCACCCCCTTGAGCACTTCATCTACTGGTCTATATTGTAATTACTCAGTTTATTTTGGGTCAGAAACGGAGGAGAAAGGTTGTTTTTCTCTTTCCTCACTGTATCCCTTGAATTTTATCCAGTAGTTTCTTTTTCTGAGTAATTGGAACTTGTTATGTTCTAATAGTCAACATCACACTGTGATATGACTGCAAGAGTTTTGAAAGCTAATCATTCATATGTTCCATGTTTCACAATGTCTACATAAAATTACCCTGCTTCGTTTTTCTGCTTATATAAGAAGCATGTGCTTTCCCCAACAACATCCCAGAAGTGAAGTATCACTCCTTTGAAACCCATTTTATTTGGCAGCAGACTGAAGTGGTGATTGCTCAAAAGGGCAAGCATAAAAGCAATCAGGAAACCTACCGTTATTTTCTGAGGTAAAATAATGTGAGGAAGAATGAGTTGAGCATACATTAATTGTTCTAAAAAGATGCATACAAGGCACAAATAGGTTGTAACATCTCTGATTTTTTAAACCAGCATTATATCTGGCTCAACTTACAAATTACAAACTTTGAAGGACATTTACACTGTTGTGGTTTAATAGCAAGACGGGGGGGAGGGGGACGGGACCTCAAAATGCCCTATACTTTATCTCTGCAAAGATGGGAGCATTGGATCATGGGATCATATCTGCCATATGGTAATTTTTACCAAGGCACTCCCAATGTGTTACTTGTATGTACTCCAAGCTCATTTCCACGTTAGACAAAATACGTAATTCTTTATGTGGCTTCTTTTGTCAAATATTCCAAGATAACAAAACAATCCTAAAATGTTGTAAATTTTGTATTTGTAGCTTGAAGAATTCTTGTGTTGTTGATAGCAAAGTAGACCTTTTTAAGCCATTCATGTGCTACATTTTAATTTTGTAAATGAAGTTTGGATCAGTGACTTGTAATAAAGTTTGATTGGACTTAACATGACTTGCTTATCCGTGATCCACAAGATTTAAAAATGAAAAATATTATAAAGAGACGTGCAATAAAGCACTCAAATCCTACAGTCTTGTTACATAGTCTACTTAATCAAGCTATTCTATTTTTAAAAAAAAATACTTGCAGTATCTTTATAAAACTATCTACACAGAGATATCTAGAACATAATCATTATTGCTGTGTTTGTATAACATCCTATTACTCCCATGAGCTGGTGACATGCAATCATGGATCATTCAGTCAATTAGGAAATGGCATTTTATGAATCTTCCCAATCATGGCAAAAGAGATTGTGAGGCTGTACCTGACATATTTTCTTCTACTCAGATATAAGAAACAAACAGGAGCTGGGGATAGAGTGCCTACAAAAGCCCCATTTTCATGGGGCCTCTCTTTGGTCTCAGGGGTAGTAAGGGATAATTAATCTCCTGGTAATCATTTTCCCTAATGGCATTGACCAGAGTAAGACAGTTTTGTCCTAAACAGCTTTTGGATTAGTTATCAGAGTTAATTAACTAGGTCAGAACATTTCTATGAATTATGATAATTCCTGACTTGTTCAATTACATTCAGACAAGATAGTAAGTACCTGTAGTAATAGTCTTCCAATCAGTGACACTGCACTCATATTCATATTTGTACATGTTATAAATATCTCCATGTTTCTGAAGTTGCATCCAACAAAATTCATAATGTAATTGCCAGATTTATGCCATAAATCATTGACATGAGTCACAGGGTTGTGCATGGCTGATTAGAAGAAAGCATGTGTAAAACAGAGATCCATAAACAGGTACAATGGGCAGCCCTTTCAATTCCTTGGTTGTCTTTTTAATTCAGTTTCATCTCAGCATTGGAGATGAATGAGCTAATTGCATCAAAAATTATTACTAAAGGCTACCGGAAAGAGGCAAACTCAGAATACAAACTTACATAGAAACATCCCAAGCAAATGAATAGCACTCCTCATAAGGACCTTTCACTATTCAATCTATTTTTTCACCCAAAACTAATGTAAGTATTCCCAAGGTGACATCTAAGGCACCCATAAGCTGTGGATAGCTTTTTGCACTGAAGGCTATTTTTACTAAAGTTGCAAAGCAAAATGTCTGCCTTTAGCGTCTTCATTTCCACGAATGTCTATGGGCCACAAATAAACCCCATAATGTTAATGGCTAGCTACTACACAGTAAATACGCCCACCTGCCTGGAAAAGGTAAGGAGTGGCAATATGGTGATAAGTAGCATTCTTATAAATCAGGAAAACATCATTTTTTTAAATGAACCTGGGCATTTATGTGCCCAGAAGGCCCCCAAATTTGGGGAGCCATGCACTGGCAATGTTGGCACATTGCGATTGTCACTCAGACAAAAGGAAGGGCCATTTTAGATGTAACATGTCTGCACTAAGTCTGAAAAAGTTATTTTCCTAATTGACAAACCATTTTATAAATATAAGCCAACTTATTTTCTGAAAACTGTTCAACTGTGTGGGTTTTCCATAGGCTTTCTTCAGCTCTGATTGACAATACAATGAAGGATCCCCAAAACTTTTGAGCTCAAATATCCAGTCCTCTAAACTGAACTAATTCAAAAGTACCATCACCCTTAATATTTCAGTCTCCTTATGGATTCTTGCATTACATGTCTATGTGTGAAAAAGAACAGTTTGGAACAAGACGGCAAAAACCATGTAAAATCAACAGTACTGTACATTCTAATCAAGAACAATCTAGGGTTGTTGTTTTTTTAATGTGGATCAAAAACACCCCTGTTTCAGTCTCCGGTTGAGTATAAGTCAGATAAAATATAGTTTTACATTTACTATCAAAGACCATTCAAGCCTGATGAATTCAACTCTTCATCCTTCTTACATATGCACATTCACATAAACAAATGCTCCACACAGAGACACTATGAAAAGTTTCTTGGAGAAAGGACAGGATGTAAACCAAATCAGCAAATCAAACAGCAACCTAGCCACCAGCTTTAACAGCCCAGCTCAGATTTCCAAACCTCTGTCCTGCTGCCTGTCTTCCTTGTCTTTCTTTCGCAGGCGTTTTGTTTGTTTCGCCTTTTTTCGTCCAACTTTAAAACTTTTTTTTTTCCAGCAAGTCAAGTGCTTCTTTAAGACGAACAAGCTACGACAGAGTAGAAAGCATCCCCCTCCGCAGAAAGCATCCCACTCCGCTCCCTCCTTTTATCCAAAATAACAGAAAAGAGCCTGCCCTGAGGAAGAAAATTAAAGGACAATGCCCAGGCTACCGGCGCAAATGTCAGACCAGAGCAAATTTATCCGGGAGGAGGGTCTCCCAAAGCCCACCATGCGCATCTCATTTGATCGATGAAGGCAGGTTGGTGAGCATATTATCTTTCCAGAAGAAAGACATTAGTTTTTTAGTTTGATTTACGCCCAAAGACCCATACAAATAAAACCCCTGCGCCCACGCCCACCACCTCTTACACGACGAAAAGATTTGGTCTCATAATCGATTAATCAGTCTTTTCTTTAAAGGTACCCAAAGTTCGCTTAAAAGTAGCCGGACAGTTACCTGAACTGTTCGGAGGAAGAGATGCTGCTGCACCGACGCACTTATAAATACCCCCTTAATGTCTTTTTTTTTTTTTCCAAGCGCAGCCTCTGTCAAAAAATAATAATTAAAATTAAAAAAAAAAAAAAAAAAGACCCGGGACTTTCTGAAGCTGGAAGAAAGGAAGCAGGGGAAGAAGAAAAAAAAAAAAAAAAAGCAACGCGTACCTTTCGCTGCGACGGCATTCATTTCATTTCCCCACTGCTCCTCCACGGGAGGGGGCTTCCTGAAAAAGGGAGGGAAGGCTGAGGAAACTGAGCCCTCCTCCTCCTCGTTTTCTAGTTGTTGTTTTTTTTCCCCCCTGTCAATGGCCACGCCGTCAGGCGACGGGGTACTGGATTGCCCCCCCCTCCCGCTCCCCTTTGCTTAACCCCCCGCCGGCTTTTATCCCAGCCAGTCAGCTTAGCGACGGCGCCGTCTGCTGAGACAGCCCTGAGGGCGAGCGACTCTCGAGCGGCAGGCGGGAAAAGCGGCGGCGGCTACTGTTGTTGGCGCTACCTGGGCAGCTCCCTCGCTCGCTCCTGACGGCAAGGAAAAGCCGGCCGGCTTCGGGAGGGAGAGATTGGCGTTTTGGGGCCCTTGCGCGATACCAAAGCAGAGAACCCGAGCGTGGCGTGTCTTTTCCCCAGCCCCATCCCCACCCCGGGTCTGACCCGCACCTGCTGCTAACGCGTGCGCCAAGGTGTGCAAGTTTCTCCTGTGGAAAAGGAAATCGTTGGAGTCTTATGCTCAGCTCGGGTTAGTTTCCTGAGTGTATAATGAAATCCCTCATATGGCCAGCTAATAGTCTTCAGATATGATATACAAATGAAGTATGTGTATCTCTCAAAGTGAAAAGTTTGTTAAGAGGCTGGAGCCCTGGTAGTTACTGTCTACATATTTCTATCTATCTATCTATCTATCTATCTATCTATCTATCTATCTATCTATCTATCTATCTATCTATCTTTCTATCTATCTATCTATCTATCTATCTCTATTATCTATCTATCCTATCTATCATCCTGTCCGTCTGTCGGTCTGTCAGTCTGTAGGTCGATCTATCTATCTATGTATCTATGTATCTATGTATCTATCTATCTATCTATCTATCTATCTATCTATCTATCTCTATGTATATGTATGCATGTATGTATCTACTGTATCTAAACTATCTACTGTAATCTATATCTATCTATCTAACATCTATCTATCATCAATATCTATCTATCATCTATCATCTATCGCTATATCTACCTACTGTATCAACTGTATCTATCTACTATATCTTTGTACTGTATCTATCTTATCTATCTATCTCTATCATCTCTATCTATGTGCTCTATTGATCTATCATCTATCATCCTGTCTGTCTGTCTGTCTGTCTGTCTGTCTGTCTGTCTATCTATCTATCTCTATTACTGTATCTACTGTATCTGCCTATTCTATATCTATCTACTACTATCTATCTGTATGTATGTATGTATGTATCTACTGTACCTATCTATCTACGTATCTATATCTATCTATCTATCTATCTATCTATCTATCTATCTAATCTATGTATCTAACATCTATCATCTCTAATATCTATCATCTATCGCTATATCGATCTACTGTATCTATATATATCTACTATATCTTTACTGTATCAATCTTATCTATCTATATCTACATAATGTATCTACTGTATCTATGTACTATATCTATGTACTGTGTCTATCTTATCTATCTATCTGTCTGTCTATCTCTACTACTGTGTCTATATATATCTACTATATCTATTTACTGTATCAATCTTATCTATCTATATCTACATAATCTACTGTATCTATCTACTCTATCTATGTACTGTATCTAATCTATCTATACCTACTGTATCTACTGTATCTATCCACTATATGTACTGTATCTATCTATCTGTGCTCTATCTATCTATCTATCTATCTATCTATCTATCTATCTATCATCTATCATCTATCTCTATATCTATATACTGTATCTATCTATCTCCTCATCTATCTCCTGGCTTCATTATTTTTACAAATAAGTCATGGCCATGAACAGCACTCCTATTTTCCCTACGACAACAACCCTTTGAGGTAGGTCGGGCTGAGAGAGAGTGACTGGCTCAGTTACCCAGCTGGCTTTCGTATACAAAAAGAAAATACTCAAGTATCACTATAGTGTTCAATATCATCAAATTCAATGATAAGAATCACACTATCAAGCCTCTTGCTTGAAGAACGTATGGTTTTGATTTTAGAAGTTCTCTCTCCCCCTGAGCCTCTTGCACCAAGCCTTCCTCTTTGTAGTGAATAGTCCTCAAGTGTCAGAAAAGATGCTCTAGGTCAGTGATGGCGAACCTTTTCAGCACCAAGTGCCCAAACTGGAATAAGTGTGCATGCATGCATGTGGGAGCACCGGAAACCTGAAGACCAGCTGGCTGGTGTGCATGCGTGTGGCAGAAACCAAAGAGCAGCTGGCGACGGTGGTGTGCCCACAGAGAGGGCTCTGCATGCCACTTCTGGCCCACATGCCATAGGTTCGCCATCACATCTCTAGGTCCTTTCAGGCTGCCCAGCAGTATTACGGTAGGTGAGAAAGTCAGTTTCTATGACAGCCTTGTAGCATAATCCTGTAGAAGCTGCATTGAAAGATAACATTACAACAGCTCAGTAGAAACTGATCCAAAGTATGTAGCCCTCCTCAAACTAATGATGTACCTTGGACACAACTACTCATTGTCTTAAACATTGTAATTTAGTCTTTTTGGGGAAAGAAGAATGCACAAATATTATTGTAAACTGCATTTCGTCTTTAGCAAAAAGAAATCTTGGCTTGCCAATTACCACAGTTTCATCAAATTTAACTGCTTTAACAATTGTACCAACCTGAGAACTTGTAGCCAGATGTTAGCATAAGGAGATGGATAAATAAGTTGAAATGTGTTTGCATGTGGAACAAAATTACAAACCAAACATTGAAGATTGTGTCCTCAAATCAGATAGATAAATACCAATCCTCACTATTTCCTTTCTTCCTGGTCCTCCCCACTTCTCCTTTTATCCTAAAAATAAGACCTAAGATAGACCATGTCCCACTAACCAATTTTAAAGGAGAATTATTTTAAACATGTTCTCATTTCAGCTCACAATAGATGTACCTTAACATTGTTTCTCAATCAAGTCAGCCTTCCAAATTGAATCAACCATTTAGCTCCAATATTTTAAAATATATTTAATGATTCTGAAGGATATTTTATAAGATTAATTCAGGTAAGTTTGAATAAAATAGCATAAATTTATTTTAGTTTATTTAACTTTAGTAACTGGATTCCTAAAATCGGGGTAGCTTTCTTTTGGCTTTCTTGGGTCTTGAAAAAAGCTGAGCTACTGTAATAAATAGCACAGAGGTGCTGTATTTGTGGAAGGTCATAGGCACTTCTAAATCATTTTTGAAACATATTTTTGAATACCCTATTATATGGGTATTCTTTGGGGCAAATGATGCAAACACCATGACTTACTAGCTCCAAGCATCCTGATTTTGGTTATAATTTTGACATGGTGAGTTTGACCCCTGTGGCTTACAGGAAAACAGATTTAGATGAAAAGTTAGGGAAATTTTTACCAATAATAATATCAGTTCAATAGTGAAAGTATCAAGGGAGGTAATGGGCTCCCCATCACTAGAGGTTTTTCCAATAACACAAAAAAGTCATATATGGCACAAAGCAAGGAATTGCAGTCCAAAATGATTGAAGAAGGGGTGTATTGTGCCTCTGGATCATTTTTTTTCCTTCTGGCAACTCCCTGGACTAGTCCCTGCAGTTTCCTCTGACAACGTTTTTCAGAAGTGGTTTGCCATTGCTTTTTTCCTAGGACTGAGGTTACCCAGCAGACTTCATGCCTAAGGTGGGACCAGAACTCAAGTTCGCCCAGTTTCTAGCCTGCCTTAACCACTAGGTCTTGTATATCTTGTGAATGCATGCATGCTGTTTCTTTCTCTACTCCCAAAAGTTCTCATTCCCCAACAAAATGGACTGATTGAAATCCATAGCATTTGTTAAGAATTAAATTTATTCAAGTATTTTTATTTATAACTTTATAATATGCAGTATACAAAAATACTATAGCGTAATGAAAAATATTAAAATATTGCTTCTCTCAAATCTTATGTCATTGTGGGATGATTCAGTATTTTCTCTGCATTACTCAGGGAATATCTAATTTTTGTAATATAGGTGAAATAAATATAAATTATGCAGTAATTTATATAAAATTGTAAAGCGTCTTGTAGCATCACACTAGTTAAACAATTCATTTTATTTATTTGTTTGACTGTAAATGCAATTAATACATAAACCATTTGTTTAAAATGAGTATATCAAGGTAATTTGAACAATTTACAGTTTATCACTTTTCTTGAAATGAATTGTAGTGGTACATTATTCTTATCATTATTCTGATATTCTATGAACCTAGTGAAGATATAAAACAGCCTTCTTCCTGACATCCACCAAATATACTGAAAGTACAACTATCAAAATTTCTAGGTAACATGACCACAGTTAGGATGGTTGTAGGGTGAGCATTTATTAAATTTGACTATACTACCAATATCAGAGACTCTACTACACCACTTTAATATAGCTGATATGTCATTAAAATGTAATGGCATGTTCAATAAATGATAAGTGAGCTAACTAATCAACTTAGTTATCACTTCAAAATATGTCAACTCTAGCATATTTATCTAAAAGCCACAGTCCTTGCCTCTAATTTTAAATACGGTATATTCAACTGTGGAAACCTAAGCCCAATTCATACTTTGATAACTAATAATGCAAATATAGGAGTCAACTCCATTTCTCTTCTTGGAACAGGTAATGAGTTGGATTCATAGCAGAGTTCCATTGACAATGTTCTTGCCTAGAGAACTGAAATTTACAGAATTTTAACTGATTTTGATTTCTCTGAAGCTCTTACCTGCTTATTTCTCATTGTTGCAAAAAATTCTTAACTGATCACAATAGATTTTAAGATGTATCTCCTGGATCAGAAAAGTTAAATAAATAGGCAGCAATTGCTGGGTTATTCATCCACCAGCACATACAATTTTGATATGCAGATGTTACTAGAGTAATATGAGAAGGGAAGTGCTTCTTATAATACTGTGCTCCATGGAGATGAAAGAGATGAAGTAAAATGAAACTGATGACATTATTATTACGTTTAATAGTAATAAAGATATGCTGATTTGATAAACTTATGGTTAAATACTGGATTATTTGAGAATCAAATTCAGCATATATATATATATATATATATGTATGTATGTATGTATGTATGTATGTATGTATGTATGTATATATGTATATATGTATACATATACATATACATATACATATACATATACATATACATATACATATACATATACATATACATATACATACACACATATACATACACATACACACATACATACACACATACATGATTTTATTACCGGTAGTAAAAGTATTAAACACTTTCCCTTGTCTTTTTTTGTTTATTGGTGAATGTCTACATCTTTGTCTAGAGTTCCACATTTGTGCCTAGAAACTCATGTAATTTTAGGGCAAAATACATGCCTTGGATATTGCTGTAGCCAGGAACCGAACACATGCAATGCAAATATCTATTAATGTATTTATAACATACAGAGAATTTCCTGGAAAAACAAGGCAATGCAGAATAATTTATAGCATAATTTATATGCACATGATAGTGTTTATTTGCATATATAAGTAAGAACTTAAATGCATACTGCTTTCTCATCAAACTGGCAATATGGAAAGTGATTATGAATTGAAGATGTTCTTATAGGCCCATAATCATTTAGAGCCATTCATATAACAACTTTCATTGATTGGTTATATGCTATCAAGTCAGTATCAACATTAATGACCCCATATGGAGATGAACTCAGGACAATCTATCCCCAACTTGGCCTCTCAGATTTATTTAATCATTTATTTATTTATTTATTTATTTATTTATTTATTTAATCAAATTTCTATACCGCCCTACTCCCGAAGGACTCAGGGCGGTGAACAGCCAAGATAAAATACAGATAATACAAATATTAAAAAATCCCTTAAAATTATTAAATATTTTGGCCGAAACACAGATTAAAACACCCAATTTATAAAGTCACAAATTAAAAAATTTAAAAAATTTAAAAGAGGGGAGTTAGGCCAGGCCAGCTTGCTGAAATAGAAAAGTTTTGAGAGCACGGCGAAACGTGTGCAGGTCCGGGATCTTCCGTATCTCTGGGGGGAGCTCGTTCCAGATGGTAGGTGCCCCCACAGAGAAGGCTCTCCCCCTGGGGGCCGCCAGTCGACACTGTTTGGCCGACGGCACCCTGAGGAGCCCCTCTCTATGGGAGCGTACTGGTTGGTGAGAGGCTGTTGGTAGCAGAAGGCGGTCTCATAAATACCCCGGTCCAATGCCATGGAGCGCTCTAAAGGTGGTAACCAAAACCTTGAAGCGCACCCAGAAGACCACCGGGAGCCAGTGCAGCTCGCGCAGGAGGGGGGTCACATGGGAGTGCCACGTCGCTCCCATAACCACCCGCGCGGCTGCATTCTGGACCAGCTGGAGCCTCCGGGTGCTCCTCAAGGGGAGCCCCATGTAGAGAGCATTGCAGTAGTCCAAGCGGGAAGTAACGAGGGCATGAGTGACCGTGTTTAACGAGTCCCGATCCAGAAAGGGGCGCAACTGGCGAATCAGGCGGACCTGATAAAAAGTCCCCTTGGCCACGGCCGTCATGTGCTCTTCTAAAGACAGCCGTGAGTCCAGGAGGACACCCAAGTTGCGAACCCTCTCCGTGGGGGCCAATGACTCGCCCCCAATAGTCAGTGATGGCACCAACTGACTATATCGGGATGTCAGAAACCACAGCCAGTCGGTCTTGGATGGGTTGAGCCTGAGCCTGTTTCTCCCCATCCAGATCTGCACGGCCTCCAGGCACCGGGACATCACTTCAAGGGCATCATTGGGGTGGTCCGGGGTGGAGATGTACAGCTGAGTATCATCAGCGTACTGATGGTACTTCACCCCGAAACCACGGATGATCTCACCCAGCAGCTTCACATAAATGTTGAACAGAAGGGGCGAGAGGACCGACCCTTGTGGCAACCCACATACAAGGGGCCTCGGGGTCGACCTCTGTCCCCCTGTCAACACAGACTGCGACCGGTCAGAGAGAAAGGAGGAGAACCACCGTAGGATGGTGCCCCCCACCCCTAACTCCTCTAGCCGGTGCAGCATGATACCATGGTCGATGGTATCAAAAGCCGCTGAGAGGTCTAATAGGACCAGGACAGAGGAGCAACCCCTGTCCCGAGCCCTCCAGAGATCATCAACCAATGCGACCAATGCCGTTTCCGTGCTGTACCCAGGCCTGAAGCCCAACTGGAATGGATCCAGATACGACGATTCATCCAGGTACTGGGGGAGCTGTCGCGCCACCACACTCTCAACAACCTTCGCAACGAAGTGAAGGTTGGAGACTGGACAATAATTTGCCAACACTGCCGGGTCCAGGGAAGGCTTCTTGAGGAGAGGCCTCACCACCGCCTCTTTCAAGGCGGCAGGGAAGACACCCTCACTCAAGGAAGCATTTATAATCCCCTGGAGCCAGCCTCGTGTAACCTCCCGAGAGGCCAGCACCAACCAGGAGGGACATGGGTCCAGTAAACATGTGGCTGCGCTCAGTCTGCTCAGTATCCTGTCCACGTCTTCGGGCGTCACAGAATCAAACTCTTCCCAGATAATACTCACAAGACCTGCCTCTGTCCTCCCCGCTGAATCTACCCAGTCAGAGTCCAGGTGTTCCCGAATCTGAGCGATTTTGTCATATAGATACTGTACAAAATCCTCGGCTCTACCCTCCAAGGGGTCCTCTCGCGCTTCCTGGTGGAGCAGGGAGCGGGTCACCCTAAACAGGGCGACCGGGCGATTATCTGATGACGCAATAAGAGTGGCAAAATAGTTATACTTCGCCACTTTTATCGCCACCAGGTAGGTCTTAATATGAGACCTTACCAGTGTTCGATCAGATTCAGAATGGCTGGCCCTCCAACCACTCTCCAGGTGTCTTTTCCAGCGCTTCATCTCCCTCAGCTCCTCGGTGAACCAAGGAGCCAGGCGAGATCGACGCCGGGTCAGAGGCCACAAAGGCACGACCCGATCCAAAGCTCCAGTGGCCGCCCTATCCCAGGCGGCCACAAGCTCCTCAGTCGAGCCATGTGCCAGAGCCTCAGGAAATGGCCCAAGCTCCGTCTGGAACCTATCAGGATCCATCAGGCGCCTGGGGCGGTACCACCTCAATGGTTCCTCCTCCCTGTGGCAGGGTGCGGCAGTTCGAAGGTCAAAGCGAAGGAGGGAGTGATCTGACCATGACAAGGGCTCGATCACTATATCCCGTATCTCAAGATCACTCAACCACTGACCAGAGACAAAAACCAGGTCTAGCGTGTTTCCCCCCGTGTGAGTAGGGCCATGAACTAACTGGGTCAGGTCCATGGCCGTCATGGAAGCCATGAACTCCCGAGCCACCTCAGACGCCTCACCGACGGATGGCAGGTTAAAATCCCCCATGACCATAAGCCTGGGGGTGTCAACCGCCACCGCGGCTATAACGTTGAGCAGCTCGGGCAGGGCTGCCGTCATGTGTCAGGGAGCCAGGTACGTAACCAGCATGCCCATCTGCACCCCATGACCCCACTTCACAAGGAGGGACTCACAACCAGCCGTCTGAGGAACAGTGACCTCCCTCGGACCAAGACCTTCTCTAATGACAACCGCCACCCCCCCCGCCCCTCCCCTGTGTCCTCGGCTGATGGAATGCACGGAAACTGGGTGGGCACATCTCAACGAGGGGGACCCCCCCTCCTGGCCCAACCAGGTCTCCGTAATACCCGCCAGGTCCGCTCCCCCCTCCTGAACAAGATCACAAATGAGGGGGGCTTTATTTACCACGGACCGGGCGTTGCACAGCATCAGCCGAAGGCCCAGGGCCTGAGGGTCTGTGCAACCTGGGGAACGAGGGAAGCATTGGAGGCCGGAGTGCGCCACCGCTTGGAGCCAGCGGGCACGCGCTCCCACAACCTGATGTGGCCCCCTGCTCCCGCCATATCTGCCCCTCCCACCCACAGTACTGATGTAATGTCCATCCACAGCACAAGCTCTAACCCCCTCCTTGACCCCAGTTCCCGCATCTCTAGTGCCGTGCTCTTCAGCCGGCTCTGGCCTCCTCCCCGACAGGTTCTCCCCCAAACCCATCGAACCCACCCCCCTCCCAGAAACCTTTAAAACCTTATCTAAAAATTTCCCCAAAAAACCCCACAACCCCCTCCTCGCCGCATGCCACCTCTCGGGATTCCAAAATCCGTCATCAAGGTAGGCCCTCGATAGTGAGGAGGGCCAAACCTGCGAGAGGGGGGAGTCTCGCAGCGCAAGCAGGTCAGCAGCCGTAAACATCGCACAATATCTCAGGTTGTTTAACAGTGCACCCATTCCTGTCGTAATCAAGTCTGTCCACTTTGCTGTTTTAAAAATTATAGATTTCTTAAAGGAGCTTCTTAAAGGAGTCTTAATAATGTGTCCAAAATATAATAGTTTGAGCCTGGCCATTTGCGCCTCAAGCTTCAAATTGACCTTTTCAGTCATTAATTTGTTTGTTATCTTACTTATCTTTGAAATCTTCTCCAATACCAAAATTTAAAAGCATCAATACTCTTTCTATACTTCTTCAAAGCCCAACTTTCACTTCGTTAGAGTGTTACAGGGTAAACCTGCGTGATTCTGATCTTTTGTAGATAAATACAAAGACAACCTTGTAAAAGATATGCAGGAATACTTAAGGCAGAAAATAAGAAGAAAATATGAAAAACCTATTCAAATTAACTCTCCTTTGACTCTATTTGGCATAAGGGGATGGATGAAGCGAGCTTTCAAGTTTCTTTTGTTATGCCCAACAACAATAATGTAGCATTCCTGTAATCCTAGCACGAGTTAAAGGACTAGTGTCTTTGTACGCAGCATCTGAATAGCTTTTCCAAGATCAAATCCTAGTCTGAAGCTTATTTCTTCAATGCTGGCTGAGAATCAAGCCTAAACATCAGAAGTTATCCAACACTTCAATATCTTCACTGTTAGTTTGCGGACTAGTTGCTGTACCTGTTGTTATTGCCTTGTGTTTTTTATTTTAATCTTAATCACATGTTTCACTGTGCTCCTTGACTTTCCTTACCAAAATTTCCAGATCATCTGCATTTTCAGCAATTAGTGTCACCACATAGCACAGGTTATTGATTCTTCTTTCAATTTTAAAACTACATTCATTTTCTCCCAATAGACCCTTTCACCCTATATAGAGTAAATAAATAAGGAAAGAGTATACAATATTGTTTCATTTCGTCAATTAATGATTCATTTAAGTAATTATAAAGCATGAATCACTAATAATATTGATTATGTCTTTTTCTTTTCAAAAATCAGCTGGAATCTCTTTCCTTATAAGACTCTAATATGCATATCCTGCTACGTATCCTTTTTGGTATTAATATACTAATATTTAATATTTAGTATTAATATACCAGTCTAGTTGAAAATTACAGACCAATCTCTTTATGTTGCATCACCTGCAAAGTCATGGAATCCATCATAAACCTATCTATTACCCTCCACTTAGAGACAAACAACCTACTCCAACAAACAATTTGGTTTCCCGAAAAATTTGTCCTGTAATCTACAACTCTTACACTGCAAAAACATATGGACTACACAACTCGACCAGGGCAAAGCAATAGATACAATTTACATAGACTTCTGTAAAGCCTTTGATTCAGTGGTACACGACAAACTACTCCTAAAACTAAAATTTTATGGCATTTCTGGATCCCTGCATAAGTGGCTAGCTGCGTTCCTATCAAACAGGCAACAAGTAGTCAAAATAGGGAACACCCTATCAAACCCTGCACCTGTTAACAGTGGTGTCCCCCAAGGCAGCATTTTAGGACCCACACGCTTTATACTTTACATAAATGATCTTTGCAATCATATTATAAGCAACTGAGACAGATGATGTAAAACTATTCAACACCACCGACAATGTTGTTACCCTACAAAGAGACCTTGACTATGTGTCAGAATGGTCAAACAATTGGCAACTCCAAATCTCAATCAACAAATGCTCTGTCTTACACATTGGCAAAAAGAATCAGAACACAAAATACAAGCTGGACGGATATGACTTGGTAGATGACCCTCACTCTGTCAAGGACCTTGGTTTACTCATCTCTAATGATTTAAGTGCCAGAGCTCACTGTAACAGCATTGCCAAAAAAGCATTAAGAGTTGTTAACCTAATCTTGTGAAGCTTCTTCTTCGGTAATATTGTATTGCAAACTAGGGCATACAAAACCTTTGCTAGACAATTCTTGAATACAGCTCATCTGTCTGGAACCTGCACTGCATATAGGACATTAATACAATTGAGCGAGTCCAGAGATATTTCACAAGAAGAGTCCTCCACTCCTTTGCTCACAACAGAATACCTTATGCCACCAGACTTGAAATTTTGGGTTTAGAGAGATCATTAAAGATAAAGAATACATAGAGATGATAAAGAAAGAGATGGAGATATTTTTCCAAATAAATAACAGGGAACAAACATCATTGCAAGTCCTATGGGACACTACAAAGGCATATATAAGAGGATTAACAATCTCATTTAAGGCGAAGAAAAACAGAGAGAAACAGCAAAGAAGAAACGATTTATTGACGGAGCTCAGAAAACAGGAAGCAGAATTACAGAACAGACCTGACAAGAAAGAGATCAAGGGGAAAATAAATCTCATCAAACATGAAATAAATTTAATAACAACAACAGAAATAGCTAGGAAAATCAAAATGGCAAAACAAAACCAATTTGAATTCGCAAATAAAACAGGACGTTGGTTGGCTTATAAACTAAAGAAAGAAAAGGAAAAAAAAATAATACACCAACTACAAGATGAACAAGGGCAATTACAGCACATGGACGAAGAAAAAAAGCGAATCGTAAGAAATTTTTATCAGGAACTATATGCACAGGAAGAAATTCAATTGGAAAAAGTGAAAGAATATATAAATAAATCCAACATTCAAGAAATAAAGGAAACTCAAAGAGAACTCTTGAACAAACCAATATCGATGTCAGAATTAATGGAAGCAAAGAAGAAGCTGAACAACAATAAAACACCAGGTCCAGACGGCATCCCAGCGGAATTTTACAAAATTGAATACCAGCCAATAGATGATATTTTATTACAAGTCCTAAATGAAGCAATCTTAGAAGCCAAAATTCCCAAATCATGGATTGAAACAATCATCACTCTGATACCCAAAGAAGACTCAGATCTCACCCAAACCAAAAACTACAGACCTATATCACTTCTAAACGTAGACTATAAACTATTTACATCAATCATGGCCCAGAGAATGAAGAAAATTATCGTGAATTACATCCATCCTGATCAAAATGGATTCATTCCAAACAGGCAAATTAACAAGAACACAAGAACAATAATAAATATACTGGAATATTATGAGCAAAAATCGAATGAAAAGATGGCTCTACTCTTCCTTGACGCACAAAAGGCGTTCGACAATCTTAACTGGGGATTCTTAATACTACAATTAGAAAAAATGGGAACCGGCGACAAATTTTTAAATATGATTAAAACAATATACTCAGACCAAACTGCAAAAATATGGATAAACGGAGAGACAACAGACCAATTTAAAATATCTAAGGGAGTGAGACAAGGATGTCCCCTCTCTCCTATATTATATATATTAGCATTGGAACCACTGTTGAATGAAATCAGGAACGACAATGAAATAAAAGGATTAAGAACAAAAAACCAGGAGTATAAATTACAAGCATTCGCAGACGATGTAGTATTCATTTTAGAACGACCAAAACAATCAGGACTGAATTTACTAAGGAAGATAGATCAATATGGCGAAGTGGCAGGATTGAGAATTAATAGGCAAAAAACAAAACTACTAACCAAAAATTTGACAAAAACCCAGGAGAAAGAATTGGAAGAGACATTAGGAATACAAACAACAACCAAAATAAAATATCTAGGAATCTGGCTCACCAATAAGATATCATCCCTCAAAGAAGACAATTACATCAAATTGGCCAAACAAATCCAGAAGGACTTAGAGGTATGGAGTAAGTTGAAATTATCACTACTAGGCAAAATTGCTTCAATTAAAATGACAATTCTACCAAAAATACTATATCTATTTAGAACAATACCGATAAACCCAGGAAAATCATACTTCAAAGACCTTGACAAAATGTTATTAAAGTATTTATGGCAAGGAAAAAGAGCCAGGATTAAACTGAAACACTTGCAGGACACTAAAGAAAGGGGTGGTCTGGGACTACCAGATTGGCAAACCTATTACACTGCAACAGCTTTAACTTGGATTAAGGATTGGATGACACTTAAAGATAAAAGAACACTAGCACTAGAAGGATTTGACCTGTCAAAAGGTTGGCACGCATTTCTATGGGAGGAAAAGCCCAGACAACATGAACACTTCAGGAGACATTATATCAGAGGAGCACTGGCAAAAATTTGGACTGAAATAAGGAGAAAACACTACGACAAAATCCCAAGATGGCTATCAACCATGGAGGCCCAAATCTACCCGAACACAATGGACACAGACAGGATGAAAACCTATGACGAATTGTTGAACACAGAGGGAGATATGAAAACAAGAGAGGAACTGAGACAACAAGGCACGGATATTGATTGGTGGCCGTATTTACAGATAAAATCAAGATATAAAAGTGATATGGAAAAATTTGGAATCCAAAAAGAAAGAAATGAATTAGATAAAATTATAATGCAATCAGATGACAAATTAATAACTAAAATATATAACTATCTATTAAAATACAAATTGGAAGAAGAAGTGGTGAAGGAAAATATGATTATTTGGGCCAAAAATTTTGGATATAATATTAACCTAGAGAATTGGGAAAAAATATGGAAAGTAAATACTAAGCTGATAATGTCCGTGCCCTACAAAGAAAATACGTACAAGATGTTTTATAGGTGGCATCTCCCCCCTGCACGGTTGGCAAGGATGTTTCCCAATACTAATCAGAACTGTTGGAAGTGTAAAATACAGAAGGGGACCTACTACCACATGTGGTGGTCATGCCCCAAAGTCAAAAAATTTTGGAAAACAATTCAAAGTCAGCTGGAAGAAATTACCGCCCAAAAAGTACCCCTCAGACCAGAAACTTATCTATTAGGTATACTGACAAAGGACTATAAAAAAGAGACACAATATTTGATAATACATATCCTAACTGCAGCTAGAATTGTCTTCGCACAAATGTGGAAATTGGAAAACACGCCACCAGAAGAAAAAATAATACAAAAAATTATGGAATGTGCAGAAATGGACAAATTGACCAAAGAAATACAAGGAAAAGAAGATACAGACTTTTACTTAATTTGGCAAGAATGGTACAAATGGTTAGATAAAAAAGACACGAAATAAGAGATTACCACCCAATACTACAAAAATAAGTAAATAACAGGAAATATCGTTATATAAACATTGATACAAGATGAAAGATAATATATATAGATATATTGATATATAATTACCGAAGTAGCTCTACTTTCAAAGTTCAAGTCATGCGACTTGATTTCATTGTATAGTTAGTTTATGTCTAGTTTGTTTTAATGTTTATGTCTATATGTGTATGTTTGTTTACAATAAAATTTTTTTTTTTAAAAAAAAAAAGAAATTTTGGGTTTAGACAACTTAGAACTACACCGCCTTCGGTCTGACCTAAATATAGTACACAAAATTATCTGCTACAACATCCTACCTGTCAATGATTACTTCAGCTTCAATCGCAACAATACATTAGCACACAGTAGATATAAAGTTAAGGTAAACCGATCCAAACTCGATTGCAGAAAATACGACTTCAGCAACAGAGTGGTTTAGTGCCTAGAATGCACTACCTGACTCTGTGGTTTCATCCCCAAACCCCCATAACTTTAACCTTAGACTGTCTGCTGTTGACCTCACCCCATTCCTAAGAGGTCTGTAAGTGGCGTGCATAAGCGCACCAACATGCCTACAATCCCTGTCCTACTGTCCCCATTTATTTGTATCCATTTCCTGTGTTCATAATCATGTTTATACTTATATCTGTTATCTTATACATGCTTGACTAAACAAACAAACAAACAAATAAATAAATAAATAGATAGATAAATATGTAGACTGACCTCTTCCAATTTGTTGGCTACTATGTCATTTTCCAAATTCTAATAAAAATCTTTTTTATTATTTATTAAATTCATTATGGCCACCCACTCTAAAAGACTCTGTTAGCCTTGCAATATCAATAAGATAAGATAAAAGATAAGATAAGATAAGATAAGATAAGATAAGATAAGATAACACAACACAACACAACACAACACAACACAACACGACATAACATAACATAACTCAGTTCAAAACACATAAAACATGATAAGGCAGCTTTAACAAAAACAAACATACCACTAAAAGCAAGAACTGAGCACATTGCTCAGCACATTGCTGAGCACATTGTAAGCCGCCCTGAGTCTCCGGAGAAGGGCGGCATATAAATCAAATTTAAAAAAAAAAAAAGAACAATAAAAACATGGTAGGGGTTCACAGTAAACTACCCCAAGGATTGGGAACTGAGCCAGATGATAAGGGCCTTCTGGAACCTTAGGAGAGTGAGTGCCATATATTTCCATGGGAGGTTGTGGTTTCAGAGCTTATGGGTAACAACAAAGAAGGCATGCTTCCTGAGTCTCACAGGATGACAACATTTAACTCGGGCCCTGGACTGAATTGACCAGGGTATGAAAGACAAGCCTGGGTAACAAAAGGGCCCAACCGGTGCACAACATCAATGAGAATAAAATTATCTGTGAAGGTGAATTTATGCAAAGGCCTTCCAGGCCACAGCTGCCACCTGGTCATCAGGCAGTAGCTGTAGGTCCAGGAGGATCCACAAGTTGTCCACAAGCCTCAAATAAAAGAATGTAACTAGAAGCTATTGTAAATAGCACATCTAAGATAGGTTGGATCCCAACTGTACAGAATTTAAGCATACTCCTTCCATTTCTGATCTTTGAATTTATCTGCTTTATAAAACCAATTTGAAGTTAGAACCAACTTTTGAAAGACTTCCCTTATTTTTCCATACCTGTTGCCTTCTTCAGTGTCTTTACAGATTTCATTGTTCTACTGCCCCTTATATCTTTTAACAGCAATTTGGAATTCTTTGTTAAGAGTTTTCCTGATCTCTGTAATTTTTGTTTGGCTTCTCTTATTTTCTTGGTAATTTCCAACATCTATTCTGACAACCAGTTTACTTTCTCCTGTTTCTTAGTCTTTGGCAATCTCTTGTCACGTTCATCTTTAACAACTTATTTGATTTCATTCTACAATTCTTCTGTTTCTATATCAATTAAGTAGATGTTCTCCTTGAAAATGTCAGGTGTACATTCAATATCATATCATATTGTGGAAATTGCTTAGTTTTGATCCTCCAGTTTCCAGGTTGACTTAGAATTTGCAAATAAATGATTCACGTTATGTATCACAATCAGCCCTTGACTTATTTTTATTCTCTTCCACCTCTGTGAACCAACAACTTGATGTTGTTACACCCCAGTAGGTAATGTTTATATACAGTATATAATATCATTTTGGTTGTTTGAAGAATATGCAAACAAAAAAGAAGTCACTGAATTGGCAGAAACTAGTAATTCTCTTTCTTCATTTATGTTTCCTAGATTATACATACTATCTTTTTTTCCATACTAGTGGCATGTAGGGCATGTAGTGGCATATAGTTCCATACTTTGGCATGTAGTTTCCAACTACATCTTGCTTGTATGTTCTATCAGTTGCATTTAGTTGATTTAGCTATAAAATTCATCAACTCCTCTTTCCTGCATCAGTGATTAAAGTGATTGAGTATAAGCTTTGATAATCGTATTGAACGGTGGTCCCTGAAGTCTAATTGATATTATTTTGTCATTGTTTTTATTATACCAAAGCAGCCTCTCTCCTTCCTAAAAAAGCAAAACTGTTCCTTCTTTGTTTTTTATGGCCTTAGTAAACAATGTTATCTTCTGACTGAAAATATCCACTTCCTCTCCCTTTCAATTTACTGATGCCTAAGATGTCAATGTGTACAGATGTCAATTTTGTTACATCTTTTACTGTGTTCAGTTTTCCCATGTTCTTATTTCTTATGTTTCATGTTTTCACTGTAATTCTGTCACTAAAGTGATCATCTATTCCATCTTCCTATATCACTACTGCCTCATATAGATGCCTGCTTGGTTTTAGCTGGACAGCTAGGATTACTACCATACTGGGATTATATAATACTGGCATAACATGGCATATATACATTGGCATCCTGGCATTCTTTACTCATCACCCCACATACACACCTTGAAATAGCCCCTATCACTACTATGATGAGGGAACATATCAGGCCTTCTGGAGATAGAATTTATAATAATAAAAAGTAACTTTAGTTCCTATTAATTATGTTTGTTTTAATGGATGCTAGATTGTGCTTTAAAATAGCCAAGATAAATTACTAAATGCATTCAGGATTTATATAAACTCTGAAGAACAAATACTGAATAATTTTCTGTTACTTTTCCTGTTACTTTAACAAGACTTTGTAGCAGACATTGGGTTCTGTTAGATGCTCTCCTGATGATAGGTGCAATGCTCTGAGTAGGTTTAAATTAAGTCACACACCAAGTTAATTAAGGAGTGTACTCTAATTTCCTTTTGTAGTAACATATTCACGGAAGGCTTCCATGCCACACTTGGAAGGAGTTTTAATGTATTTGACCAAAAAACAAAAAACAAAAAACGGAGAGGAATAATGTTATCTATAAACTGAACACTAATTTTCATTAATAAATTTCTAGATCTATCGATTTTGATCATTCCAGCTCAGCAACTATGAACTGCATCAAAACCCATTGCAATGTCATGGCAGAAGACATGGTAGTAAAATATAAATATTGATTTTCTCACAAGTTTCACTTGCTCGCCCTATAGCCTCATTTTAAAAAATAAAACATATGATAGAATTTGTTGTACATTGAGAATAATTTGGTTATAAATTTGACTTCCTTAAATTGCTATAGATGTATTGAATTGCAAGGCAATTAATGGGTAATTTAAAAAAATTAAATAATACTACTAAGAGGGGTACCCCCACATGAAAAAGGAGCAGTGCTTCAATTATGTAGGTTTGGCCACCATCTTGATTTTATTTTTATTGCACTTCCACCCTACTCCACAGTTGCCCTGAGCACTGATGATGGCAAAACTCTCTCATTCTCCTGCATTTGAAGGTAATCAAGTTATAACTTTGGGAGGAATAGAAAAACAATTTTATTACAGGTAGCAACCATTCACAGTAATGATAATGATGAAAAAGTAACTTTACAACCAAACCTCACAGTTATGACTTTTGCAGGTCTGTAAAGCAAAGGACAGCTAAAGTAAGATCATAATCATAGTTAATCTTAGTGACTGTTTCACTTAACAACTGAATTGCCAATCCTAATTGTGGTTGCTAAATGAAGACTACCTGTACAGTTGAATTTGAATAATGATAGCTGAAAAACTACAATTCTTTGCTTTGTGTGGAGAAATTGAACATGACAGGAAACAGTCCAGAAGTTATTATGGTCCAAGACCAAGTTGTTTTCTTCAGAATATGATCAGAGGTGTTGGTGCCTGATGTTAAATTGCATTTGCTTTTCATTTCCGTTTATATCCATAAATAAAAAGATATACAAGCAGCAACTTAAACCTTTAGTATGTTTTAATGCTTACACAACTTCTTCAATTACTGAAATCTCTCAGTGGGTTACAATGAAAAATAAAAGTAGTGTTCTGTATCCCTCAGGAGAAGGAAATTATTACTATAACACATACCTTCTTGCCATCTAGAGGAAGTGAGAATGGACAAATGTTATTTTGATAGCTTTTTGGTATATTCAGTTTTAAATAAAAAAAACCATGTTTTAATAATGTTTTAATTTTATACATTATTTAAACAAGTATTGTATTGCAGGCTAAGTCTATTCATAGTTGCATATGAACAATCAACAGAATTTTATTTTCTGAATGTTCAAGACTTTAATGAATGCAAAAGTACAATATGGCAATTTAAAAAATAACTTTAAGAGCTGAAGCTTCTTCAATTTAGCATTATCTCCAAGGAATCACAAAACTCGTGACTGCATGATTTGTGGTGATACTAATATCAAGTTATGAAGAAGATTTCAACAAACAGTAGAATAGAATAGAATAACAAATTTTATTGGCCAAGTATGATTGGACACAAAAGGAATTTGTTTTGGTGCATATGCTCTCAGTGTACATAAAATATGTATGTCAACAGCCTGAAAACTAACATGGTTATTATCAAAATAACCTATAAGACCTATAATGCTTTCTAGATTTCTGTCTTCAAAAGATAGAAGAAACATAAAAGATCTCTGCTTTGCTTAAGATTTATTAAAATGAATTATGAAGGAACAAATTAGAATAACTCCTGGGGGGAAAGCATTTTCTGATAATTTTTAGAATTTTGTTAAAGCCAAAAGTCCAATAAGAATTATGAAAAATTATATATTACAAACATTATTAAATTTATGACAGGAAACAGGGACCCTTCACAAGAAATTGTAACTTTATTAGCGTTCAATTAATATTTTGTTTGTTTGTTTGTTTGTTTGTTTGTTTGTCCTCCATCTAACTATCCAAAGTGAGTCTGGCCACATATCAGCTTGAAATAGTTTAAAGAACCACTACAAATATGATGTTTGAGATTCAACTAGTTATATTTTAATATATTGAAATACTAACAGCATACTCTAATCTGTTAAAATGAGGCAATAAATTATATTTTGTGAAGAGATTCTTTGGGCAGAAAATCTGTCAACCTCAATAAAACCAAAATATGACCAGATTGTCTAAGCAAGTGTAGTTCTTTCCACAGTTTATAAACTTCTTCCTTTCTCCTTTTGTTAGTTGTTTATCTGTTGGTATACAATATGTTTAAACATGCAAGTGTAGTTCTTTCCACAGTTTATAAACTTCTTCCTTTCTCCTTTTGTTAGTTGTTTATCTGTTGGTATACAATATGTTTAAACATGTATTTTACTTTATCCTTGTTTAAAATTGTTTAAAATAATATAACATTATTCACTCAGAAAAATATGTATTTTCATTTCATGAAGCATTTACCATTTTAAAAGTTTAATATTTAAAAATGCTGTAAACTTTTTAAAAATAAATTCTTTCATTTATTTTTTAGCAGTCCCATAGTCAAGCTATTCAACATATTACAATTTTAGCTAATATGTTCCTAGAATATTTGGCTTTTTGTGAAAATTGGGATTCTTTAATGAGAACACTTTAAATTATATAATTAGCAAGCAACAGCAGCTTTTTCTAATAAGGTACACTCCAGATGTGGGCATCATTCTAGGAATTGCAGTCCAAACACATCTGATGGTTTTCACATTTGGGGAAGGCTGCTTTAGACAACAAAACTTTGGTAACTATAAATTCAAATATTTGTTTGTTACAGGGTAGGACATTTACCAATCCCAAAAGAACAAGCACTGGATGGAAGACTGGTAACCTGTCTTTGCCAGTTTACCACCATCCCTTTTTAATCTTTGAAGTCATTCACATTCTGCTGTTATCCAGAGCAGAACTACAAAAACAAACATTCCCTTAAGTATGCTTCATAGTTAAGCTCAAAACAATGAGATAGCATGCTCCAAAAATCTTAATTTGTCTAGTGAAAAGATCAGTGAAAGTTGACAAACAAATGAAAGAGCTTTGAAAGGGTTTGGCAACTGATTGACTATGTTTATTTAAAAATATCCATTTCATAGTATAGTGAACTTTTGACCACACATTCACTATTCCCTGAAAACCTTTTTTTTTTAAATTGCCTTGCATTCACTGATTTTCCCTCTTTCTTTTAATCAGCATCCTATCATTTGTTTAACTGATGGAAATGATTTCTGGTCTATCAAATCTGAAATTTTCCCATAGAAAATTTTATTGGCATTTGGCAAGAGAAGGGAATAAGTCTATGGGTTTCATATATGATTGGGGCCCATCTTTATGTCCAAATATAGCTGCTAGGCAATTTTCTCTTGCACTTCTTTTAACAAAGAAGAACTGCAGATGGAAACTGGCATTCAGATCCTATGACAAAAAAAAAATGTTTTTGTGTACCCCCTGTTGCACATATTCTACTTTTGACCCATGAGAATTATAGTTGATCAACAGTCAACAGACAGAGAGTTGATGGAAAACACTGAGTAGAACAACTTATGATTTAAGCCTTTTGTCTCCTTCCTACCCATAAACTTACTTTTGGTGTACTGCAGTATCTGACATGAATCATGACAAATCAGAAAGGCTTTTCATATTTAATCATGTCAAGGCTAATCTGGATGCAACACAAAAAAAGCCACTTAGAGAGACTGCAATTATTGAAATTTCTGCAAGCAGGGAGGGGAAATCTTAACACTTGGCAAAATTACATTCCTATAGCTACTGTTTGTTTCAATAGGAAAGGACATATTAGTTTAAATATGGGATTTCTTCTAAATGCAAATGGCAGTTTTAGATAAATGTTAATCAGAATGGCCTCATTTTGGCAGTCTAAAGTTTGATCTAGACACGAAAGAAGAATTAAGTTTTGTCATTTTCCTACAAATGCAATCACTACTTTTATTATAGGGGCTGCTATGCTCATTGTTAACATTACATATTATACATTTAATTATACAGTAAATATTAATTATTTGCATTATACATTAAATGCAAGAATATATTAAAATAGCTTGTCATCTGTCCAGGGCTAAGAGAAAGAGACTGGCCCAAAAACACCCAATTGGTTTCCAAGTTCTAGGAAAGAACCTTACTCCAAAAGCTAAAATAATTACTTATTTTACAATATGTACATTCAGACAATTTCCATTTTGGGGAAAATATCCAAAAATCTTCCATTAAATTGCAATGTAATATGAATATATAATATGTAAATTGAATATGACAGACTTTATAAAATCGTTAAAAGAATGAAAGAGTTTAGAATTTGCATTGAACAAATATAGACCAAAGGCATTTTTTTCTTCCATTCAAATGTGTCCAATTCTTATAGATTGGACAAATTGCTGCAGTTTTCTTAGCTAGATTTTTCAGAAGTGGTTTGCCATTGCCCCATTTCCAAGGTTGAGAGGAAGTGACTGGCCCAAGGTCACCCAGCTGGCTTTCTGCGCAAGGTGGGACTAGAACTCACAGTCTCCTGGTTTATAGCCTGGTGCCTTAACCAATGCATTAAATAAATGTACTTCCTAATAAAGAGAGTGTTCCTTTTATTTTCCTTTAAAGTTCCTTAACTGTGCAGAAAAACATCTGCTTCTGCTTCATTGACTATGCTAAAGCCTTTTATTGTGTGGATCACAACAAATTGTGGCAAGTTCTTAAAGAGATGGGAGTATCAGACCATCTTATTTGTCTCTTGAGAAACCTATATGTGGGTCAAGAAGCAACAGTGAGAACTGGACACGGAACCACTGATTGGTTCAAAATTGAGAAAAGAGTTTGGCAAGGCTGTATACTGTCACCCTGCCTATTTAACTTATATGCAGAGCACATCATGAGAAAAGCGGGGCTAGATAAATCACAAATTGGAATTAAGATTGCCGGGAGAAATATCAACAACCTCAGATATGCAGATGATACTACTCTAATGTCAGAAAGTAAAGAGGAACTGAAGAGCCTTTTGATGCGGATGAAGGAGGACAGTGCAAAAGTTGGCTTGAAACTCAACATTAAGAAAACTAAGATTATGCCTCCCGACCTTCTCAATTCCTGGCAAATAGATGGGGAAAAAATGGAGGTAGTGACAGATTTTATTTTCCTGGGCTCCAAGATCAACGTAGATAGAGACTGCAGCCAAGAAATTAAAAGACACTTTCTCCTGGAGAGGAAAGTTATGGCAATATCTAGACAGCGTACAAAAAAGCAGAGACATCACTCTGCCAACGAAAGTGCATATAGTTAAGGCTATGGTTTTCCCAGTTGCAATATATGGTTGTGAAAATTGGACCATAAGGAAGGCTAAGTGCCAAAGAATTGAGGCCTTTGAACTATGGTGCTGGAGAAGACTCCTGTGAGTCCTTTGGACTGCAAGGCGATCAAATCAGTCAGTCCTAGAGGAGATCAACCCTTGACTGCTCTTTAGAAGGCCAGATCCTGAAGATGAAACTCAAATACTTTGCGAAGGAAGGACTCACTGGAGAAGAGCCTAATGCTGGGAACGATTGAGGGCAAAAGAAGAATGGGACGGCAGAGAATGAGGTGGCTGGATGGAGTCACTGAAGAAGTTGGCGTGAGCTTAAATGGACTCCGGGGGATGGTAGAGGACAGGAAGGCCTGGAGGAACATTGTTCATGAGATTGCAATGGGTCAGACACGACTTCATGACTAACAACAACAGCAAACTGTACAAAACAGCTCTTAAGGTTTTAAATCTGTATGATAAACATCATTGTCTTGGTTTAAGTATTTATTAGGCTTTTCTATAATCTGAATTTCCATTCTGTTGTTTATTATTTTATAGAAGCTAATCATCTATCGCTAATTGGAGATCTTGCTCTCTCTTTATTCCTGTGTGTATGCATGAGTTTCAGATACAGTATTAAGGCTGAAGTGTTCAAATCCCATTCCTTAGTGCATTCATATAAACAAATAAGTTAAGTCTTGTGCATTATCAAATTACTTGTAGACAGACCTGATCTGCAAACCAAAGCTTTAACATTTAAAAAAATCATATGTGATCATAAATAATTTTAACCTAATATAACTGATTATGAAAAGTACCCAAAAATCTATACCAAACATGTTTAAAAGTTGAAGTTGAAGTCTCAAAAATAAGGTGTCCAAAAAGAATGTTAAAGCTCTTCACTGTTTCAGTCTTAAATCTTCAATTACCACTTTTATTCCTTGGACATATTTTTACAGTTTTAGTGTTACCAGCAAGTACCAAGCCTGATTTGTTCAGCTTTAGATATGACCATTATTACAGAGCCAGGAGCACAATTGCAATAGCTATATCTACTGATGTGTTAATAAAAGGTTGGATGGAAAAGCAACAAGGAAAGTATAATCTGGCTGAGTAGATCAAAAATATCCACAGGACACAGTTGAAAAATAGAGACTCCAATTGTTTAATGTTTATTGAGCTGGGTTGTAGAACAAAGTTTGTTAGTTTATAAAAATGACCAAAAACAAGCCAGGATGTTTGATATGCACAAATTCAGAATTCAATACAGGTTCCAGCTGCTGAATGATCTGAACATTCTGTATCCCCTGCCCTCCCCAAATATTTGCACCAGGAGACCATGAGTTCTAGTTCTGATTTGGGCACAAAGTCAACTGGGTGATCTTGAGTCAGTCATTTTCTTTCAATCCTAGGAAGGAGACAATGGCAAATCACTTCTGAAAAACTTTATCAAGAAAACTGCAGGGACTTGTCCCAGTAGTCTCTGAGAATTGAACACAGTTGAAGACATGAGAAGAAAAAAACAGCTTTACAAAATTAGACAATTGTATACTAAATAATAAACAGCTGTACTTATTCCAGGTAATAAGTACAATCAGTTTTGTTCTAGTTTGCAATTCCTTCAAGCTACATTTCACTTTAGCAAATATTTTTCTTAGTAATTCTGTACAGAGTAGATCAAAGAAGTGCCACAAATATCCCACTGAGGACTCAATCAAGAGATACAGCAAGGTGAAATATTGGGGAAACTATCTTTGCTTCCAAAATAAGTGGGTGATAAATCAGTTTGAGTAATTCTAACACATCTGCCATAGCAAACCCAGAGAGGTGTATTATAGTTATTGTTCCTATTGTTTTAAGTACTGATGCTTAGATGATCTTAACTATTCTCCCCAAAAGATAAGCAGGAGACCTAATCAAGTATATGGATGAGTTTTTAGCAAGAGATCCTCGGGCTATATGTTAGAGAAGGAAGGAAGGAAGGAAGGAAGGAAGGAAGGAAGGAAGGAAGGAAGGAAGGAAGGAAGGATAGATGGATCCTAGAAGCAAGCAATAGCAAATCTCTTCTGTATTACTATCAATGAAACATCATAAAATCATACAACACAAGGATTGAAAGAAGCCTGGAAATGATCTGGTTCAGCCCCTTCCCCAGTACAGGACTCCATTATCTCAATATCCCCAAAATGTAGCCCTTTGATCTCTTTTTAATACTTCCAGCATACCCTCTCTAAGCAATATTTTCCATTGTTGAACAGTTCTTACTCTTAGGAAATTCTTCTGATGTCAACTCAAAATCTAGATGATAGGCACAGGCTAAGGACATTCAATACATCCAGCCAATTCCAACCTCCTTGGTATTTTTTTTATGGTTCTTCTCTGGACATGCTATAGGATATCGGCACCTAAAATGTAACACTCAGAACTGAATGCAAGTGCTATCTGAAGAATGCAGAATACATTACAGTACATGGTTGGCTCATGTTCAGCTTGTAATCCATAAAATACATACTGTAAATCATTTTCAATTGAACTATGCTTTTTCCTATTCTACATTCATATCTTTATTCTATTCAATTGAAGACTTTGCATTTGTGCTGGTTGAAATTTACCTTGCTGTATTTTAACCATTATTATATCATGTGAAGGTTTAATGAATTCTAATAATGACTTTAAGATGTTTGCTATCCCCCTAAAATTTAAATCACTCACAAATGGGATTATCATGTTTTCTAACTCCTCATCCAAACACCACTGACATAAACTCATTGATAACAAATCTCCAACCAGTTCCATAACAATTTAATAGTAGCATTGTCTACTCATACCCCCTCATTTTGCATTTTCTCTCTTAGAATTTCACTGTTGAGATGATATCAAATACTTTTCTAAAATAAAGATATATGCCCTACATTGCCATGATCAACTAAACTGATTACTGTATCAAAAAGATGCATCAGATTGATGTAATGTGACTGGTTCATGACCCTAATCATAAATTTAATCTATGCAAAGTAATGCTAACAAACTAAATACTGGAAAAGTATTGCTTAATAATTTGTTTCAGAATTTGGCCTGATATTGAACTGAGGTCAACTGGTATAAAGGGAAAACAATCCCTCTCTGAATTTGTGGAGACCTAATCCTACCCATAGTGCATTTTATCCCAATAGGATTTTCCCATGTATTTTTCCTATCCCAATAGGATTTTCCCATGTATTTTTCCATTAAACGTAGATAAGGCAAAAAGCATGCATTCTCCTAACTATACCCAAAGCCCCCTAACTACCGTATTTTTCGATGTATAAGATGCACCTTTTTACCCCCAAAAAGGGGGTGAAAATCTGGGTGCGTCTTATATGTCGAATGTAGCCCCTTCCACCCGCCGGCCCCCACTCTTCGGCCATTTTCAGCCAGTTCCAGGCGGCAGGGATCTGGGTCGGGGCACAGCCTGAGGAACAACCCTCCCTCTTCGGGACGGGGGGGGATCTGCCCAGCAGCTTTGGGGAACAAGGCAGGTGCCACGATTTGCAGCTGGTCACCCCTCTGGCCGCACTGACTTCACTCCCCAGCAATGTGAGGAACCGCCGCCGCCGCTGCCTAACCCTCTCTGCGCCCAGGAGCCAAGCCGAGCTGAATGGGAGCCCCTAAAGGGAAACGTTCCCCTTTCCAGCCATCGCTGCCCGGATTCCAAAATGCAAACCTCAAGAGTCATGCTTCAGGTGGCGGCCAGTTCCCCTGCAATGTGCAGCGGGGAACTGGGAAGTGCTTTGGATTCGGGGAGGACATTGTAGCGCTGACGCCTAAAAGTGTTTTTCTGCACATTGCAGAGCTGCATGCCCCCATCTTCCTTCTCAGCAGACTCTTCTCTTTCCTCCTGGCCAGATCCGCCACTTGAAACACAGTGCACTTTTTTTTGTCTCTGCACACACCCCATGTTTGGAATCGGGAAGGGGATCGCCGGTTCAGACGGCAGACCCAAAGCATGCTAGGGGTCTCTTTGGGGGAAAGCGAGTAGTCCCTGCACCTCTCACTTGCAGGAGGAAGAGGAGGGCGGCGCCACCTTAAATGCTGGTAGGCAGAGGTAAAATACTTTTTTTCTTGTTTTCCTCTCCAAAATTAAGGTGTGTCTTATACTCCTGTGCGTCTTATACACCGAAAAATACGGTATATCATTACCTTATGAATCCATTGGCGATGTCCATTTTGCTCACCAATTTCAGTGGAGACCTAACCCTCAGCAGATTTTACCCCAATGTGATTTTCCAATGTATTTTGCCAGGAAATGTAGATAAAGCAGGCTCAAAATTTTTTGAAATTCCTAACGACACCGATGGATCTGAATCCAATGGTGATGTCCATTGTGCTCTATGAGTTCATGGGACCTCACCCTAACCTTAAGTGGATTTTCCACGAATAGGATTTTCCCATGTATTTTTCCAGGAAATGTAGATGAGGCAGGTTTGAAAAGTATGTAACCTCCTAACCATACCGATGGGATCCGAATTCAATGTTGATGTCCATTTTGCTCTACAAGTTCATAGGGACCTAACTCTAACCCTAATCCTAAATGGATTTTTCACGAATGGGATTTTCCCATGTATTTTGCCAGGAAATGTAGATGAGGCAGGCTTGAAAAGTATACACCCTCCTAACCATACCCGGGGGTTCTGAATCCATTGGCAATGGATACACAAGTATTCTGATTGAACTGAAGAACTGAAGAAGCTTCTTGGATGAGAAGTGAAACATTTTCAAGGAAAAAACCCAAGAAATTCCAGTTGCTTTTTGGAAAAGCACCTTTGGGAGTTTTCTGTTTTGTCTTTATAAAATTTCCCCACCCTCATAACCCTAACCTAACCCTAGCCCTAGCCCAAACCTTAATCCGAAAACTAACTCTAACCATGTTATGGCCCGCCAGCAGCCTGCGCGGCTTGTGGCTGATCCCGACGACGAGTAGGCTGGTATGGTGTCACGCCGGCAGCCTGTGCAGCCAGCGCTCGCGGCGGACAGCGAGGAGGCTGAAGAGGATGTGGTGCCAGAGGCAGAGACTCAGCCAGGGCCTTCAGAACCTCCAGAGGCTCCTTCAAGTGCAGAGAGTGAAGTGGAAGGGCCTCTCCTCAATGATCGAGCATGCAGGGCTGCCAAAAGGCAGGAGTGGCTACTCAGGAGGAGGAGGTCTTGAGAGTAAGGCTTGGGGCTAATTGGCCACTCCCTTAGCCTATTTAAGTCGCACGCAGTTAGCAATTGTTGCTGGAAACAACGTTTAATTATTACGCAGTGCATTTTGGAGAGTGAGTTTATTGTCACATCTTGGTTTCTGGGCTGGTTGCCAACCTTTGTCGGCCTTTGTTTATTCTTTGTACTTTATAGCAGGCTGATAAGGACATTTGCACTGAAAGCCTGCATTTTGAAAGGGGTCTGTTTGTAATAAACAGAGTTTTTGGAGCTTGGTGTGTGTCACACTCCTTGGGATCTGGAGCTGGGGCAGAACAAACCACAAACCTAACCCTAATTCTGAACCTAACACTATCCCTAACCCTTACCCTAATCTTAAATTGATTTAAAACACAAATGGGATTTTTCCATACATTTTACCAGGAAATGCAGATAAATCCATATCAAAAAGTTACTGGTCTCCTAAGCATACCAATGCATTTCATATCTATTGGAGATGTCCATTTTAGTCTGACAATTCATGGAAACCTAAGCCTAAACCTAAGCCTAAGCCTAGCCCTAAACCTCACCTCACCTCATTCCCAACCCTAACCCTAACCTTAATGCTAATCCTAACCCTAACCCTAGCCCCAGATCCAAGCCCAAACCCAAGCCCAAGACTAAGACTAAGCCCAAGTGGATTTGCACTTGAATGAGATTTTTCCCCCCCATATATTTTACCAGGAAAACAAAATAAGGTAGAGTTGAAATGGAAGAAGTCTTCTAAGCATAAAGAATCTTTCTATTCTTTCCATAAGATTTGTTTTTCGTTAGTGAACTCATAAGAGTCCTAACCCAATCTTAAAAAGATTACCATCATTATCCCAATGGTAATCCTAACTCTAACCATAACAATAAAGATGACCCTGACCTTGATCCTAACCCTAATACTAGAGTTACCCTTAACCTTAGGCCTAGCCCTAGATCTCACTTTTAAGGTTTGATTTCCATAAATTCAGAGTGTAAAATAAACATCATCAGTTAAATAATTCATTCTGCTTTGGTGGTCTCTTTGTAAATTTGGAGAGGAAAAAACATATTATGGAGAGAGGGAGAGACCCATTTTCCCCAGAATACACCGGGAGCCACAAAACCTGGGTAGGCATGGCTGGGGGGAATCATGTGACTAGGTGGGAGTGATGTTGAGTTGGCCATACCTACCCAGGTTTTGTGGCTCCTGGTGTTTTCTTTTCTGTGGGAAACCGGTCCAAATGGTTCTTTGAGTGTTTAATGTTGCAGATCCCTGGTCTAAACACACTTGGCCTACTCTACTCTACTCTACTCTACTCTACTCTACTCTACTCTACTCTACTCTACTCCACTCCACTCCACTCCACTCCACTCCACTCCACTCTAGAAAAATTGTGCAAATTTAATGTTATGGGGGAGGGGGTTGACAGAGCTCATTGCCCTTCTCAGAAAACCTTCATCTGAAGAAAAAGAATAAAAGTAAGATCAGGTAATTTTAGGGGGATATCAGAATCATAGCAGAACAAAGTATCATATTTCCTGATTCTTCACCTATAAATCCAATCTGGTCACCTAAACAAGTCAGTATTGCTGCTGCTTCACAGAAATTCAAAGATCAGGAAGATACAGGAATGATAGCATAGGTGTCCAAGCATTCGAATTTTGATTATTTAACTATGGGCATGCTACAAAGGCCATAAGTGTGAAAAATAATTATAAATAATTTTTTAATGCTGTTGTAACTTTGAACAGTCACTAAACAAATGGTTGTAAGTTGAGGTCTACTCTACCTGTAACTGTGAATAGCACTAGCAGGGTGGGTTGAATAGGAGTTTTCAACATTTAAACATCTGCTTAGGACTACTAGAAATGCTGGAGACATTCTGTGAAACTGTTTTGGTAGTTTTCCTCCAAGCTTGCCTGGCTATTTTTTTTCTTGGACTCTTTCCAGTTCTACCCTTTTAATTTTACCTCTTATTAGAATGTGATTATGCCTTTCTAATTATTCTCCCATGAGTGCTTCCTGACATATTGTCCTTTGGCTATTTGACTGCTTTCTGAATCTGCACTTTCCCATCTTTATATATTTTTCTGCTCAGCTAAAAATATTGATCATAACAACTATCATCCCTGTTCAAAATCCAGCATTCTAGTCCCAATTGAGTTTTGTTATGGTTTTATGTTGTTTTTTATTGGGACCTGTCAAGATATGGTTATAAAGCAGGCAGCTATATAAATGTGATAAACAAACTCCCTGTTGTTTCATATAAGATTCATGAAAGTGGAGCAAGTGATGAAACATGTATTATAATATTGCAATGAAAACAGTCCTTATGTGTATGTGACATCATGATACAAATATGAAAGGGAAGACCTTGCTTTGTGATGTCACAATCATGTTTTGTCATTATTATAATGTGCACCCACATGTGTTAGCATGTGTCTCATTTCATGGAAATAATATATGCTAATGTTCTTTACTACAGAGTTTTCACTTTTATGAGTTTTTCTAAGGACTGGATTCATTCATGACGCAGAATGTTATCAAAAAATAGATAAAATCAGAGGACATTTTCAGTTTTAAAAATCAATGTACTGCTATGACAGCTACTGGAAGCCAAACAGTCTAGGCAGAAAGGTATTTTGATCTGCTCTTTGTCTTCTTTCTGACAGCATTTGTTGAAATATTAAGCATTAAACTTATTACAGCAGCTTCTCATGATTTTTCTGCAACTTCCTTCTATCATCATCTCTGCTTTTCCATACCTTCCATTTCCTTCCTTCCCCTTTTGGGAAATTTGTAAAAATCATATACTTTTAACAGTTGTGAAATTTTAATAGTTATGGAATTCTGAAACATACAATTTTTTTTTTAAAAAAAAAATCTGGCTCTGTACCACATATCCAAAGCAATTTCCTATTATGAGCAACCATGTACACATTTATTTTATTTAATAGAAAATTCAGTCAATATGCATATCTTTTTCTTGATTTCTGACTCTTTCTGATGGCATCTTCTTCTCTTCTTCCTGATGGCCACCCTATTCTGATGTCTGAATGCTGTGTCTATCTTGCCAAAAATGCCACACCGTTTTCTTAAGTAGAAAATTTACAAGTTTGAATTTAAAGAAAAAGAAAATGGTCAATATGAAAAACTACCTTCCTAAATATTCAGTGAGGGAGAATTCTACAAAGGGAATCATTTCTTACAACAACTACATTATTTTTCGGCACATTTCTGCAATTGCAGTCTGCCCCAGACAAGAAGAAACCATAGCTTTAGTGCTAAGCTTGCAGTAATGCTAATGCTAAAGAGAAAATTACTTTTTCTTTCTACTTTACTTGTGAAGAGTCCTGCCTAATTAAGGGTAATATAACACCAATGGAAGAATAAATACCTAGTTTTACAATACAAAGAAGGTGGCCACGTCATTTAGGAAAATGCAAGGAAAATGTAAAGCCAGCCAGGCTCATTTTACAACTCTTCATATGCATGTGTTTAGCAGGCTTGTTTACAGTGTTTTAAATGAAATCAGTTTCTATAGTAACATTTGCATCACAGGTTGCAATTAAGCTGGTCAAATATATAGAAAGAGAATCTTAGCCTGTGAATTTTTATATTTTTTAGAACAAATTCATTTTTCAATAAATGAATAAAAAAATCCTCTGAAAGTTTACATCCTTCAGACCATTGATTAAGGTGTATTTTGGCTATTATTTTGAAACCAATCACAGAGAAAAGAGGGGAAAGATCATGACAGGTATAGGAAGGAAGGAAGGAAGGAAGGAAGGAAGGAAGGAAAGAAAGAAAGAAAGAAAGAAAGAAAGAAAGAAAGAAAGAAAGAAAGAAAGAAAGAAAGAAAGAAAGAAAGAAAGAAAGAATACTAATATAACAGCACCACCAAGAAAATATTAACAATCCTGGTGTACTGTATGCTCACTTTCTTTAAAATTGTTGTAATTTTCATCACATGAACTGATGAATTTGAAATGAGCTGAAACCACAAAAGTAAAGTAGAGTATGAACTTTCTCTAAGTAATCTCTTCATCTCAGCTGTGAAGAAGTATTCCCTATATATTTGGAAACTAAGAGGTGTTCCTGGCACTGATATCTATTTCCTGTATCCACCCTAAAGACCAATTTATCATCTTTGATTAACCATAACCTGTCTTAAATTTCATCATCCCAAAAAGGCAAGATATGAGAGATGATGGGTTAATCAAGAATGACTTTAAAACCTTCATGGTTTTAACTATTGGTATTATGCTGCGAGCCGGATAGTATAGCTAACCAAGCAAAACCATGGATGGCATCTGTCAGCAAACTGGAATAATACTTATGGGCTGGAAAAGTGATGGGACCCCTTTCTTGATCATCCCTAGAGGCTGAAATTTGAAGAAACAACATTTAAAGGAGTATCATCCATTGGAAAAGCTGTTTTGGGGTAGGGATAGGACTTTGCTGGGCAGTTGAAACTGACTGGGGTGGGAAGTGGTTGGTAGCTTTTGTTTTATATTTGTCTTATATTGTTTGTGTGGCCTTAAGCAGTAGGGTTTTACCTCCTCTTTTTATGCTAACTCTTTTACTGAGCATGGGTGCAGTAGAAAGGATTACTCTCTGAGGTAAATGTAGTGTATGTCACACCAAGTTTCTATTTTTGGACAATGATATGTGTTTACTCTGTGCCTGTGAACTGTCAGTTTAATGGAAATACTGATCAATTTGATTTTGTGTATTAAAGTCTAATTATGAGATGTAAAATTGGGCCAAATAACTTTTTCTATATGTAAATGTTCTGTCAGGGCTGTATTCTGTTTTAGCTGTTGTTTAATATCTACTCTGAGTCAATTTTCAACGAAGCACTGGAAAACATTGATGCTGGCTTCAAAGTAAACAGTGTTCAGATCAACAATTTAAGATATGCTGATGATACAGTTCTGCTTGCCAGTAAGCATGAAGACCTTCAGCTCTTCATCAACAGTCACAGAAATATCTGAAAAATACGACTTGAAGCTTAACACCTCAAAAACTAAGATCATGGTTGTCAGCAAACAACCCATTAATTTACCACTGATAAATTCGGAATACCACTGGAAAAGTTGAAAGGATCATGTATCTCAGTTCTAATTTACATGAAAGCTGGGACATGACCACTGAAGTAAAGACAAGGATAGAGAAAGCTCAAACAGCATTCTTCAAAATGAAAAAGGTCTTCTGCAGTCACGACATAAGACTAATATTGAAAATCAGGCTTGTCAGATGTTACATTGCTTCTATCCTGCTCTACAGAGTACAGAGTTGTTCTCTGATAGAAAGCCAGTTGAAGAGACTAAAAGCATTGGAAATGTGGATTTATAGACGGCTGTTACGTATAAACTGGGTTGACAAAATCAGAAATGAGGAGGTGATAAGCTGCCTGGGAAAGCAAAGGAAAATCATCAAAACCATTAAAAAGCAAAAGTCAGAATATTTTGGGCATGTGATACGACACCCGGAAAAATACATCATACTTCACTTAATCCTCCAGGGAAAGAGTGAAGGAAAATGAGGTCCAGGCAGAAGAAGAACATCATGGCTTCAAAATCTAAGGGACTGTTTTGGACAAAACTCAGCAGCACTTTTTCGTGAGGCTGTTGATAAAAATAGGATCACCAACATGATTACCAATGTCTGATGACAGATATGGCACAAGAAGAAGAAGATATGTAACATAATTGGTTTGTTATTGTTGTTGTTCTGGGATTTGTTGGCTTTCATTTCATTCACAAGTCCCAATATAAAGAAGTGGTAATTTCTGTGACCAGTTATGCCTTCAAGAAATGTAAAAGAGCATGATTCTGCCGACTTTGTTAAATAGAGATGGTAACTTAGTAGATATATAAAAATAAACTGCAGGCAATGGGCTCAAGAATGAATATGAATTAAATGCAAAAGGGAGAAACCATTATTGAGACAAAATGATTAATTGGCAACATAAATATGTAAAGTTATGAGTCAAGAAGAAGAAACTGAGAAAGTTGTGATTGGATCAAATTGATGCAATCCTCAAAATAGATTATTTATGTTTCTGATTATTAGATATGATATTGTAAGCCATGGAAGGCAATCTGTTACCTATAGGTCACTGCTGGTCCTTCTAGCACCACAAGATAGGGCTGTGAAAATTCATCGGCCAAATATTGAATTTCAGCAACATGATGTTTTAGGACTTTGCATGATTTGAAGTACTTGTCTCAGACTTCCATTCCATTCTCTGCCCCTTCCTCAAAAGCCAAAAAAATAACCCCATCTCTTCTGTGCTGCTACTAGAAGCTTTCCTGTGACCCTCCAACAGGAAAAGAGGTTATATTACAGTGCTTAGCCTTTTATACATTGCTCATCCTCCCTGCAAAACCTCATTTCCTGAAAGAATCAAATCATCTGACTTATTTGCTGGACACCCACTTCATGGTACAACAGTCTTTCTTTCCAATTATTCATTTCAGATGACTAGAATTTTTAAGTAGTCTGACTGTAAATGTTATGGGGCCATTCTCTCCAAAGATGTAATTCTGAATAAACCAAAACCAAACTGGGAACATGTTGAGGGAAATTGTTCCCCCAAAAAGGGTTAAAATCTTTGTTTAGGCAACATCCAGATTTCAACAACCAGAATTGCCTAGAGACTGCGATCATTGCTTGGAATTTTTGGAGTGAAAGTGCACCCATCAAGAAGACTCCAAAGTTTGGGAAGATTAGATTAAGAAATTCCCTGAAAAGTGAAAAGAGAGATGAGTAAGAAAAGCTGCCTTCTACAGATCCCCTTAGTTACTCCTTAATAGCTACTCCATGGAATCAAATGATAGACTAAGGTCTACCATTTTTTCCTCACTTATGAATAGAATAGTAGCTACTGGGCTTATTCCCTATTTTTTGTTAAGATTACATTTAACGTTTATCCCTCACACTTTTCCTACTGCTTCTTCTGTCATTTTTCACTCTTTGTTATAAAAATACTGGTTTGTATTCATTTAACTCGATAAATTGTCCACTGTTAGTTTATCTGTCCCATTTCAGAAAATGGAAACCAAGATATCATCTGATCTTTGAGGCCTAGCATTTTCCTCTCTCATTCATTCCACAGTTACATAAAACTAATGGTACTCAGAGATTCTCCACATGCTGGTAAACTACATTTTATTTATTTTTATTTTTCATAGTATTTTATTTATTTATTTATTTTGTCAAGCATATAAGAGATAACAGGTAAAAGTATAAACCTAATTTGAACACATGAAAAGAGTACATGAAGAGCAATCTTAGGACAGGGACGGTAGACACGCTGGTGCACTTATGCATGCCCCTTACAGACCTCTTAGGAATGGGGTGAGGTCAACAGTAGACAGTTTAAGGTTAAAGTTTTGGGGGTTTGGGGAAGAAGCTACAGCGTCAGGTAGTGCATTCCAGGCATTGACCACTGTGTTACTGAAGTCATATTTTCCGCAATCGAGTTTGGAACAGTTTACCTTGAGTTTGTATCTATTATTTGCTTGTGCATTGTCGTGGTTGAAGTTGAAGTAGTCATTGACAGGTAGGACATTGTGGCAGATAATTTTATGTATTTATAATTTTATGTTTTTCTCAGAAATCCGATTCAGGAGTTAAATATAATTCAGCAAAATCTAAATTGGCATAAGTTTCTCAACCTTGTGTAAAACAGGGTTCCTGATGGCTTCTAGGGAAAAGAAATTATGGAGAGAGATATTTTTAGAGTATTTTTCCTATATTTACTGGTTATACTATAAAATGTTATATACCTATTTAGATCCCTTGGTTAGCCCATTTTATCTATCTTTTTTGTAGTGTTTAATTACCCCTTTTCTGAAGCCCACTATATATGGGAGAGGTAATTATCTATATCTTTTTCACTGTTCACCGCCTTATAATTAACTTTGCTCATATGCAGCTAGATCTTTAATTTCTAGTTCGGCAGTGTACAGCTTTGGCAGGCCTGTAATACCAGGCAAAGAAATCACTGTTTATTCTTAATTTGAAACATTTTTAATTAACATTTATTCTTAGTAGTCTTTTGCTTTATTGTTGTAGGGAAGTTATTCTTTAATTATGGGGCATATCTCAACCAGCATGGCACCTCATATACATTTTCATGCTATGCAGTAGAAAAAACAGACTCTTTGTATCCTTGCTGTACACAAACTGCTTGTGGCTTAATAAGATGTACGTGCTGGATCGAAAGTTGTTTGGACAGAAAAACATGGAAAGAACTGTGGAACAAATAAGCATGTAATTTGTATATAACATGAAAAAACTATTCATTTTTTAAGTTTTGCCAATAGAAAAAAAATCTCTAGGACCTGACATGAATTAGTTACTGGGCAATTTAACAAGTTCAGAACATATCTCAATTAATGAGAATAAATGGCAATGAAATTCCAGACAAATGTAAGTACTATAACGGGCTAGCTTGCATTTTCTTCTTATTTTCCTGTAAATGCGTAGGGGCAAAAGTGGAGAATATACATAGAACCAAATCTAGTTCTCTTTCTTCTCTATTCTTGTACCTTAAACTCTCACCTCCACTTGAGAGCTGACCTTTTTCCTCCATTTTTGTTACCAAATTATCTTATTGCCTCATTTGCTTGGAGAAATCTATTTACCTTGCATCTATAGTTGTGTCTCTTGAAAAAGCGCCAATTATGGCGCCCTTATTAACATTCCTCTGTCTATTATTTTCTTTTCCTGTTTTAACTCTGCTTTTATAATTTCTAATTATTTTCAATAATTATTATTGTATTGTATTGTAATAATTATTGCATAATTGTTTAATTCATTGTTGTATGCTGACCAGAGTCAATTTCCATGAGATCGGCTGCTATATAAATTTGATTAATGAATAAAAAATTAATTAATTCCAATGCTGGTCTCCATTTGTGCTATGTAACTTTTTTACAAACTTTTGGTCCTGAGGAAAAGGATACAGTATTTTTTCTGGAAAAGAATTTCAAAAATTTAAGAATCTGACATCTTAGATCCTAAGATGAAATTAATTATTCTACACTTTTTTAAATGTTTCATGTATTCTTGGCAGTGTTATCTTCATAAGATGCATTTGGGTATATGTCAAGTAAAATATTTTGGGTTGCTCTTATTTTAGAATACTTTTTCTCAAACTTGGCAACTTTAAGATGTGTGGATTGGAGAATTCTGAGAGTTGAACTCCACACATCTTGAAGTTGTGAAGATTGAGAATCACTGCTTTAGAATGTATCCCATTTAATTATATCTCTTCCACTTATTTTCTTCTCAAAGCCTATATATACATAATATTATCTACATAATATTTTCTTCTGGTCAGTTTTTCCTAATTGGCAAACAAAATTCACAACCTGCCATTTCCATAATTTTATTTCGTATTTAATAAACAATAATTTATCCAATTTTTGGTTAGTTGAATTATTAAAAACAGTACTTTGCTGTTATTGTACCATTCAAATTGTTTTTCTCTTCTGGAACTGAATCCTGTCTTATATGTTACATCCAATATAAATCTAAATCTAAATATCTAAAGATATTTCATTTGATTTTTTAAAAAAGATTATTATTTGGTATTGGAAATACAGTAGATATAATGATTCCCCATTTAACTGAAGCACAGCATAGAAAGTCTACTATGTTATCTTACACATCTGCTTATGGTACATGATTCCAGCATTTGTCTGTTCATATGGGTATTCATGTCAATCGTAAATAGAGGACACACCTGTGTAAGCTTGATTTGCTTTATGGCTGAGACCAGTTCTGAGCACATCTGCCTCTTCTCTCTGTGAAACTCAAGTTATAAGATTGTTTCTCTATTGCAGTGTTGGTGAACCTTTTCAGCACTGAATGCTGAAACCGGGACACTTGCGCACTTGCCGAAAACCAGAAGAGGAGCCACCTGGTTCACATGCGTGTACCGAGAAGATGATCTTACGGTTTAGGCACGCACATGTGCACCGGCCACCTGGCCTTCCAGTTTCTGGTGCCCATGCGTGTGCAAAGACCAGCTGGCCATATTATCTTCTAGCGCACACATGCATGCAGGGTGGCTGCTCTTCCGGTTTCCAACGCTCCCGCACATTTGAAGACCAGTGGCCGGCATGCCGGAACCCGGAAGAGCAATGGGCGATGGCTTGCATGCCCGGAGAGATGGCTATGTAAGCCACTTCCAGCACGTGCCATAGATTCGCCATCACAGTTCTACTGGTTCTTATACTCCTCAAGTAATAAGAACTCATTCTTTCTTTCACTTACAAAGTACTTATGTTTCTTTTTACTGATAAAAAGAACCATATAATAAGGAAAAAATAAGGAAAAAAACCCATCTCACATAATTCAATGGGACATGATACTGATACTTCCCAATTGATATAAATGAGTACATTAGTACCTATTTGGTTGAAGCTAAACCATAAGTCAGTATGTATCAATCTAGACTGTCTTATAAGTAACAGCCATTCAGTCTCCTCTCTGAGGTTGCTTTGGTGTCTACCTCATTTTTACTTACATTGATCAGTTTTATTGAGAAAATGTTTGACAAAATTGGAATAGATATAGAAGGCAAAAAGGAGAAATGCTTGGAAAAAAGTAGATAGGCATTTAGGCATAGGGCCTGGGTACTTACAGGACCGCCTTCTGCCGCCGATACCTTCCCACCGGCCGGTTCACTCCCACAGAGAGGGACTCCTCAGGGTGCCGTCAGCCAGGCAATGTCAGCTGGCGATCCCCAGGGGGAGGGTCTTCTCTGTGGCAGCACCTGCCTTCTGGAACGACCTGCCCCTGGAGATACGTAGGATACCAGATCTCCGTGCTTTTTGCCGTGCTCTCAAAACTTTTCTATTTCATCAAGCTGGGCTGGCGTAACACCCCCCCCTTTTAGATATTTTTAATTGTAAATGGATTTTAGTCGGGAGGTTCTAAATTTTGGGCCAAATTTGTTTAAGTCTTTTAAAATTTTAAATTTTGTATTAGGATGTTTTTTATTCTTGGCTGTGCACCGCCCTGAGTCCAGCAGGAGAAGGGCGGTATAAAAATTTAATAAAATAAATAAATAAATAAATAACTTCCCCCCTTCTCTATAGTCCAACAGATCTGCGGTGTTTAAACCCATTAATAAGCATCTTGTGTTTGTATTTACCTTTATAGTTACAAATCTTGCATCTGTCTCCTCTCCTACAAATTATCCCACTCAAATAGGGTTACTAAATATCTGGCAAAAGGAGGGCTTGTCTTCATATTCTTCATCTGGCAGCAGGGGTGAAATGTAAAATTTGTTACTACCGGTTCTGTGGGCGTGGCTTGGTGGTGGTGGGGTAATGTGACTAGGTGGGTGTGGCCAACTTTTTTTAAAAAAATCTTTTCAAAGCATTTTTTCTACAACCTCTTCAGCCAAAGAGGTTGCAAAAAAATGCTTTGAAAAGCCTCTGCCGATCAGGCAACTCAGCTGGGATCGTCAGAGGCTTTTCAAAGCATTTTTTTACCACCTCCTCGGCTGAAGAGATTGCAGAAAACAATGCTTTGAAAAGCCTTTGACGATCCCAGCTGAGCCGCACAATCATCAGTCTTTTTTTTTTACTTTTAAAAGCATTTTTTCGGCAGAAGATGTTGTAGAAAAAATGCTTTTAAAAGTTAAAAAAAAAACCCTCTGATGATCATGCGGCTCAGCTGGACATGGTGGAGGGGGGCGGGCAGGGATTTTTGCTACCAGTTCTCTGAACCACCCGCCGCCATCGCTACCAGATCAGGCGATCCGATCCGAACCAGGAGCATTTCACCCCTGTCTGGCAGGCATTTACTTAAAACCAAATATCTGGCTTGGACTAGACTGGACTAGAAGACTTCAAAGGTCCCTTCCAATTCTGTTATTCTCTATTCTGTATTCTGACTTGTCATGTGTTTCTAGGGTAAATTTGAAAAATTCTGTCAAATATTCCTAGCATATATTCTTGAAAATAAAGATTTCTTGGAAAAATATTGTGATTGAAAAGCCAGCCTTTCTGATGCTGGAAAGGGACATTTCATATACATGTATGCCTAAGTACATTTTTGTTATAATTTTCATTGTGGATACTAAGAAATTTAGTATAATCTGCTTTTTAAACTGGTGATCAAAAGAATCAAAGCCTCAAATCTGAAAAGGGCCTTCAGTCACATAATCTTGCCTTTTTATTTCCCCATTTGGGTGTCCCCAATTGCAGTGATTAAAGTAGCTGAGATTCAAATATTGTTTCAGAAATTGGGTTTATTTCTTTCCAATAAGCCATTTCTCTTCAAAATGCAAAGCCATTTCCCGATAACATTAGCATTTTGTAAGGACAATAAAAATCACACACGGGATTGGATCATTTAAAAACTAAAAGTACAAAATCCAATCATGGAAAGTAACATTTACTCCAATCATAGTCTTCAAAACAGAATTAACTATGTTAAACCGTCATATGAAACGTTAAGGAATGATGGAAGGGAGGAAGAGAGCAATGGAACCTTGAGATGTCAATTTTCAATTTAAAACAGCACATTCATAAATAAAACATCCTGAAATGTTCTGGGAAAAATGTGACTCTTTTTAAAAATTATGCTGCATTGTAGTTAGCCTACATAAACATTTACTCATTCTTTCCTTGCTGAATTCTTAAAGCTCACAAAATTGTTTTCTAAAGCAGTCTCTACGTGGGACAGAAGTGACTTTTCCCAACACCCTGAAAAAATATTTTTTACTACCTTGTGATAGTACTCACCTCGCTCACTCTTGCCTCTTACGCTCTATTTTTTACCCTTTCTTCAGTGATCATGAACCCAGGCAGGCTACTCTCCACTAGGGATATAACATATAAGGTAAGAATTCATGAGACCCATTTCAGTCTGCATTGGCATCCAAAGGTGCTGATTACCATCATTTATATGTTACATAGAGAAATATGTTGAAAGTTCATCAGTGTAACAGGATCAAGCTCCTCCTATTTGGTTCCTAGACTGTATCATCCATTGAAACAATTATCTGGCTTGTAGCCAAGCCTAAATCCAAAATTAAATGGATTTAAATAACCAACTTTTTCCAAATATCTTGGAGCTGAGCTATCAGAACATGTTTTAGCATCTTGCAGAAGGACAGAAAATTGTATGCAATGGTGGGTTCAGTGGAGAATTATTCCTTGCTTTAAATTGATTTCCATTATCGTCATCCTCTCAACCAATTCCTGACCCCCACCTTGGCACATATGTAAACTACGATAGGCAAGGAATCAGCAAACATGTGATAATTGTGATACTTGAGCTTTGCAGATTGAAAAATATTTAGCATATTTTACCTATAAAACAGTCCCTTAATCTCATGGTTTATGAATTCTTCGTGCACATTTATTTCAAATAAGGAATAGAGGTAGTCCTCAATTTATGACCACAATTGAACTCAAAATTTCCACTGCTAAGCAAGACAGTTGTTATGTGAGATTTGCCCCATTTTTACAATCTTTCTTGCCACAGTTAAGGGAATGACTGCAGTTAAATTAGAAACACGGTTCCCAATTGACTTTGCTTGTCAGAAGGTCACAAAAGATAAATCGCAAGGACACTGCAACCATCATAAATGAATGCCAGTTGCCAAGTGTCTGGATTTCAAGCACAAGGATGGGGCAACAGTTGTAAGCGTGAAAAATGGTCATATGTTACTTTTTTCAGTGCTGTTGTAACTTTGAACAGTCGCTAAATGGGTGGTTGTCAGTCGAGGGCTACATGTACTATTCCTTCTTTAATTCCTAATAACTTCTCCCTGGTCTCTCCCTTTCATTGTGAATTAAACCATTTACAACCACAGAATGTCTAGTACCATGAACGACCTGTTGCCTTCATGTTATTTATATAGGTCATACTTGACAGCATTTTTCCAAGCCTAACTGTAGATGTGACAGAAGGGCAATTAGATCAGTGCATTATTAGATCACTCTTTTGGTTCTACTACTGACATTTTAGACTATAAAATTTGGAGAAGTTAACTCAATATATACAGTATAGGCTAACCTTTTCCGGACCGAGTGCCCAAAGCATGCACCCAAACCACCAACATGCAGTGCACGTGTGGCCCCCATGCACACATCCCACTCCCCGGTTAATGCACATGTGCCCCCCTGCACATGTCCCACCCCCCACACATGCACATGCACCCCCCCATACACCCCCCCACCCCCCACGCATGCACAGTAGAGACCCGAAGACCAGCTGGCTGGTGGGAGTGTGTGCGCATGCACAGCGGAGCTTACTGGGGCAACGGCTCGCATGCCCACAGAAAGAGCACTTTGTGCTACTTCTGGCATGTGTGCCCATAGGTTCACCATCACAGGTATAGTGCATGTATTTACACATTAATTCTGAAGAAGGAACATTTCAAGCTAATTGAGCATCTGGAGAGTTCAAGTTTGTCAGAGTAGAAGAATTGTGTATTTTATAAGATAAGGACCTAAGTGCTACTGTGAAGGGAATAGGTTTCTGTTACTGGAAATTTTACTACTCTTATCATCTCTGCTCTTCTGAGAAAAATGTATAGTACAATACTAGATGCATTAAAAGCTTTAAAAAAAAAGGATTAGTTAAACCTACGGTGTGTAAAAAGCTGATGTAAATACCACAGAGTTAATGAAATTACAAAAAGTGCTACAGGGAAACACATATTATACTTCCTAATAATGAGTTTAACTAGAAGACTTCCTCATTATCTACACATTACAAAAGAGATTTAGCGTAAGCAATAACATTCATTTTGGCAAGTTATAATTTCTTACTTTAGCTCTCTAGAGATGTGTCCATTTCTCTGTCAGAGAAACAAAACAGCAATATCTTTGAGGTTTGCCATTTGACTTGTGTTAACAACTTGATGTACTGATAATGTTTTGCTCTTCTTCTATATTAACTAAATTGTTCTTGACATTGAAGAAAACAGATAATCCAGAATGTATTTGTATTGTCCAGATGCAGGAATATTTATGTCATATAGTAAACAGGTTTTACAAGTCATACTTTGAATATGAATTGTAACCAGAACATCAGCAGATCTTATGCAAATAGTGAGAAGATGAAGAAAAATTCTAGATATTTGGAAATTGATTACTTAAAATATCTGACATTGTGTATGAAATTGTATCTATAGAGTTATGAAAAACAGGAGGAAAAGATTATATAAATTGCTTTTGAGTCACAATTATATATTGTAAAAATTGTTCCAAGTAAAATTGCCTTTTGCAAATGACTGATGATGATTTTGTCAATGCCAGTAGTATTCAAGTGGTGCTCCAGTTGTTTTAGGATTGGACACAAGATATCTGTTATTATTGGTAATATCTTTGCTTTTTTTTTTGCCACAGTGGTTCACCTTCTATTTGAACATCTTTTTATTCTGTGATTTTCTCCAGTTCTTTCTTTCAGTTCTGCTTTCTTCAGTTACTGCCACATCCTCTATTCAGATTTTCTTATCTTTCTTATCAACAATTGTTAAGTCTAGGGAATTGCGTACTAGATGCTTGTCTGTTTGAGTTCTAGAATTACAGAGCACTTTAGTTCCTTCATTTTCTATTACTTTGTCTGTTTTGTGGTCCCATCAGTTCTAACTTGCAGGCAAATAATATTTCTTCAGATGTTCCAATGCACAATTGTTGTCATGGTATTGTAGTCCATCTTTGTTATGGAATGCAGGAGTTGCCTTGTGGAAAGGAGAGACGGAATAATCAGATAAGAGGGGCAGGAGCCCACAGTCACTTAATGGTTACAGAAAGGACCCGCCCTAATGGATCAATGAGTTATAAGTAGTAGGCAGGAAGTTTCTACTGTCAGATTTGCAAAATTCTATTGATATAGGTTTACAATAAAGTAGAATTAGTTCATCTAGTCCTGCTTCTTATTTACCTGGCAGGGCTGACAGATTTCTAGTACTACAGGTTCTTCTAAGGAGGGAATCAATTACTATCTGTCCATTAGCATACTTTTAACATATCAATTGGAGGTTAGAAGTTCCGTCTGAGTTCAGACATTTAGAAGACCATTATTCTTTTTCCATGGCTGTTTCCATCTTCAGTATCTTAATAGATGCTGTTGAATTCTGCTTCTTGTCCAGGGGTGAAATCCAAATTTTTTTCCCTACCAGTTCTGTGGGCGTGGCTTGGTGGGCATGGCAGGGGAAGGATACTGCAAAATCTCCATTCCATCCCCTCATGGGGGAAGGATATGGCAAAATCTCCATTCCCACCCCTCATGGGGGAAGGATATTGCAAAATCTCCATTCCCACCCCACTCTGGGGCCAGCCAGAGGTGGTATTTGCCGGTTCTCCAAACTACTCAAAATTTCCGCTACCAGTTCTCCAGAACCTGTTAGAACCTGCTGGAGTGCATCCCTGTTCTTGACCCTTTTGAAACTTCTGTAGGTTGAAACTGTTCCGTTTCTTTCTAAATTTTTTGTCTTTCTTGGCTTTAGCTTCTATTCTCTATTTTATGCCAGGGGACAGATATGCAAAGCAGAGTTTGCTATTCAGTGGGTAACTAAGGAATGAACGTTTCAGAAAGTAAATTTATTGTACTTGTTGTTTTAGATAAAGTATATTGTAAAATGCATATGGAGAACTAGTTGGTATAGTGTATTAAGGCACCAGAGATTGTGAATTTTAGTTCTGCCTTAGGCACAAAGCCAGCTGGGTCACCTTGAGCCAGTCATTCTCTCTCTCTAGGAAAAGGCAACGACAAAACACTTCTGAAAATCTTACCAGGAAAACTGCAGGAACTTGTCAAGGAAGTCACCAGGAGTAAAGACTGACATGAAAGCGCTTGGGTAAGTGCACAAGTGTGCGTGCATGTGGACAGACACATACACACACAAATAGGACTGAATAATAGAATACTTTGCATGAAGTTGACTCCGTAGAATATGGAGTTGAAAGTTAATTGCTAAATTTGACAAGAGTGTGGTAAATTATTAAAGTAATGAATGCATGGGAATGGAAAATTTTGCAAACAGTTCAACAGTTAGGGAGTGAAAAATATGATATCTCCTTTGTTCTTTAATGTACTTATGGATGAAAATATAGAAATGCTTGCAGTCACATCACACATATTATATGTTGGGATCGTGCTACATGAACTTTTGAATGCTGATGGTGCTGTGCTGCTAATGAACATCCCAAATTATTTGCAACAAATGTTATATTGGATTATTTGGTTAAAAGCATGGCTCTGGGGGAAAAAAATGAATCAAAGACCAAGGTACTTATGTTTGACTGGCATCATAGAGGGAACCATAAGTAATACATAAATGGTGAAATAATACACAGGGAGATAATTTGAATACCTTAGCAGAATCTTTATAAGAAAGTAAATGGAGAAATTTTAAGATGTACAAATAATGGTAGAACAGGTGAGCTCTTGCAAGGAATGAAGGTTGAACAAAAGAAATATGATTGCTTATAATAATGTGGTTCTGCCCACTTCCTTGTTTCAAAGTGAGACTTGAGTATGGCAGGAGAAACCTAAAATTGAATGCGGTGGGAATAATATACTTTAGAAATGTGTTTGGTAAGCAAGAGGAAACTGGGTCAAGAATAAATTGGGGCAGAAATCAAGTGATCATGAAGGAAGAAGTATTTTGAATGTGGTTTTGGCACACAGAAAAAAATGAATGATTAAATTGCAAAATAAATATATGAAGAAAGACCAAATTGGTTGAGAGGAAAGGCCAAGAAAATCCCATTTGGATAGTGTTAATGGAATCCTCAAAAAGAAATGCAATATCTGGGATTTAAAGAACAAAGAGGGTAATATATGAAGCAGTGTAATGTTGTGAGGAGAATAAGGATGAATTGCAAAAATAAAAGCATATGGAAATGTATACTTTCTAATATTGTTGGTGTAAATGAGTTTTAGCTACATTTTTTCTATTATTTATATTTGTAAGAAACTCACAAATGGTTAAATATTGGAGCAGGTAGATGCATTCAATTTACCTTACTATTTTTATTACATTTTTGCACTGGGTGTAACGTTACTTACCCCGAAATCAGTTAGATAATGAATATGCATATAGGCAGAGAAAAGAGAAAAGGGCACAACATTTACATGCTTAAAACAAATATTTATTTGGGGAAATGATTGAGGTGTACTTGAGTAACTAAAATTGGCTGAATCCAGTTATCCTGGTAAACATGTTCAAAGATATAATGTGTAGTTCAAAGCAAAGAGTGATATTTGGAATTTCAGTAAATAAATTGTTTGAAAATATAAATTGCCATTTGATTTCCCTTTTCCCTTTCAATTTATTTCTGAAACCCTGACTCAAAAACCAATTACCCACAATTATAAACCAAAATCATAGCACCCTGAGCCACATCATGAAATGAAAACATTTTATAAATTCACCATCAGAATAATGATTTTATAATACTTAAAAATGATTAACTTATTCTTTCACAAGATGCCAAAGGAAAAAAAACAAAGGAGGCATGACTTCATTTTACTGATAATATATATGAACAGCCAATTTACTTTATTTAAAAATTACTGCTGAATTGTTAGTCTTAAGGCCATCTGAATAATGCAATCCATAGAATATCTATTCAAACAGCCACTGAGTAACATGTATTTTCCATTTTTAAAAAAACTATGTTTTTTTTAATAATGATCATTTAGTCATTACAGGTTTGGAATACTTTTAAAATCAGCAACTGAATGACTAAGAAAAATCTCAAATCACTATTATTTCCAGCAATTTCAGTGCATCAGCATATTAGAGCCATTAGATTCCATGCAATTACATTTAAGAAAGCTGTATATTAAAGAAATCACAAATAGGAATAGAGACTATGGCTCTTGAAATGTTACTGAAGTAGTATTCCTAAGTATGCCTAGCCAGCAGCATCCCCAATAATGGTCTCTAGCTTCAAAATCTCAGACACAACTAGGCAACCCAAGTCCTAGTTCTACATGCATGCAGTGCAACACAATACAGATAGTCCTTGACATATGACTGCAATTGAGCCCCAAATTTCTATTTTATTTTTTTTTTAATTTGATTTATATGCCGCCCTTCTCCAGAGACTCAGGGCGGCTTACAATGCGTTAAGCAATAGCCTTCATTTTTTTGTATATTTTATACAAAGTCAGCTTATTGCCCCCACAAACTGGGTCCTCATTTCACCTACCTTAGAAAGGATGGAAGGCTGAGTCAACCTTGAGCCTTGGAGAGATTCGAACCAGCAGAAATTGCAGGCAGCTGTGTTAATAACAGGGTGCATTAAACCACTGTACCATCAAGGCTCTTTTGGAAAAGCATTGCTAAATGAGACATTTCTTAAGTGAATTTTGGGCCATTTTACGATCTTCCTTGCTACCATTAAGTGAATCACTGCAGTTGTTGAGTTAGTAACATGGCTGTTAAGTGAATCTGGCTTCCCCATTGACTCTGCTTGTCAGAAGGTCACAAAAGATTATCACATGACCCCGGGATACTACAATGGTCATAAATATGAGTCAGTTGCCAAGTATCTGAATTTTGATCATATGACCATGGGGGTGCTGCAACAGTCGTAAATGTGAAAAATGGTCATAAGTCACTTATCAGTGCCATTGTAACTTCGGTCACTAAACAAGCTTGTAAATCGAGGACTACCTGTATACATTAAAAAGGAGCACACATCATTTTAAAGCCAACAACCATTGCTGTATGGAATATATTTGTTATACTTCCTGTTAAGTACACATTTTAGATAGGAAAATACAAATAAGTTGACTTTGAAATGTTTCAAAGAATTTTCTCTCCTGTATAGCGAAAAAAATGCTACAGAGAGTTTTTATTATTGGCATATACTGCTTTACGTAAGATCAATGTAATCTTTAACTAGCTGCCATTTCTAATCAGATGTAAGTTGACACAAAGAAATTAAGGATACTCGACAAAAATGTTAAAATCTTATTTTATTAAAGATCAAAGATATGTGTTTCAGGTCACAAACATATTGCACTATTTCAGTATTTCACATGATACAGATTATAAAATCATTATAAAGTTTTTATATGCACCAAGTCTGAAAATGCTAAACTTTTTTTTTTTCAAAATCAGACCCTGAAAGCAAAGCAGTTTTTATACATATGTGTAAAGGGTTGTGCGTTCCTTCCATTAAGTTGGATGTAGTGGCTGTACAGAAATGGCAGGGAAATTTTTTTGGGGGGCGGGGGGCATCAAGGAAACAAAATAATATAACGAGTATATATAATGATATTTAAACTACATAGATTCCTTTATGTTCAATGTTCCCCAAAAGGAAAGAGACTACTCAAAACTGCATTGGTTATTGTAGTTTTTAAAAAATTCCTTTTCAACATAGAGAAATTCCTGGGAATTATTTAAACATTCTCTCCCTAGATCCCAGTAATGCAAATGATGGCTTCCAGGCAGTGGTGGGATTCAAATTTTTTTACTACCAGTTCTGTGGGCATGGCTTGGTGGGCGTGGCAGGGGAAGGATACTATAAAATCTCCATTCCCACCCCACTCCAGGGGAAGGATACTGTACAATCTCCATTCCCTCCCCAATCCAGGGGAAAGTTACTGCAAAATCCCCATTTCCTCCCGATCAGCTGGGACTCAGGAGGCAGAGAATAGATGGGGGCGGGACCAGTCAGAGGTGGTATTTACCGGTTCTCTGAACTACTCAAAATTTCCACTACCGGTTCTCCAGGATTGGTCAGAACCTACTGAATACCACCTCTGCTTCCAGGCCTGACAGGCAAATTTGAATTTGCTTTTCTATAATCTAATGAAAACTACTACAGTACATATTTGCTTACATATAGTTGTAGGATGACTAAGTTGGAGGTTGTTACTTAAAGCTATTGTGAATCTTTATGAACCTAACAATTTTGTTTCAAACAATTTACCCACAGGAACTTAGGAGTGATTTAAGTTTATACCAGAAACAAACAAAACAGATTTCCCTCATCTTCAAAAGAACGTATTCCTATTTTAAAGGGAAAAAAACAAGTCTAATATCTACTGAAAGGTTATCATTATTAAACTTAAAGATCATTTTACTACACAAATTGTATACTTATTTGGGGATGGAAAATACACTGTAGCTTTCTAAAGGGCAACAGAGACCAAAGCAAAGTGTTTACATATTTACAGGGCACATCTTTACTCAGAAATATGCTTCATTATATTAAACGAAACCTACTACCAGATAGGTATCCATGGTGTAGCAACTTCTTATAAAAACTAGCTTTTTATTTAAAGGAATACATGGATTCTCAAAAAGCGATATTGTTAAGCTGGGAACAGGTTTTCTGACCATGGGAGCATTTAACAGATTAACAGAGTTGGAAGGAACCTTGTAGGTCATCTAGTCCAACCTACCCACCCAAGCATTTCTTTCCCAATGTTCTGAAAACCTCTTCAATCTTCTAGAATAGTGATGACTAACCTTTTTGCTGTCGCGTGCCAAAAGCGAGGGGAGCGTGGGGGGATTGTGCGCATGTGTGCCCACACGCAATACCCTCCCGTGCCCCAACCCCCTGGCATGTGTGCATGACCCCCCGCGCTTCCCCCGCTTTTGGCATGTGATGGCACGGTGGGACTGGTAGGCCTGTTTTCACCCTCCCCAGGCTCCAGAGGCTTTCTTGGAGCTTGGAGAGGGCGAAAATGTCCTTCCTCACCACCCTGGAGGCCCTCCAGAGGCCGGAAACAGCCCATTTCCTGACTTCCGGTAGGCTAGGAAGGCCCAAAAATAAGATGGCTGGCGTGCACATGCATGCTGGAGCTGAGCTGGGGCAAGGCTTGTGTGCCCACAGATATGGCTCCGTGTGCCATCTGTGGCACGCGTGCCATAGGTTCGCCATCATGGTTCTAGAACATTGCAAGATTGCTGCATCTTTTTATATTGCAAAAGTGGAGTTCTTCTGCTGGACAAGAAGTTTCTAGTGGAGGAAAGTAATTTTTCTGTTCGCTGATGGCAGAATCTGGATCCAATCCAGGCATACACAAGATTGGGTCCCATTTTCTGAATCATGCAGAAGATAAAAGGATATCTAGATGGCTTTTTGCTCTAAATTCAGTTGATCTGGCAAGTGCTCCTTAAAACTGTATGAAACCAGGGTGATTTAATATGCTGATTCTTTGAACAGTAAACAGTTTATATTGAAGAATTATGATGTGTTTACCTTGAAGATAAATTAATATCGTTTATTGTCCTGCTTTAAAGCCAAATTGCAAATGTGATTCCTAATTCAAAAACTCAGAAGAAAGTGCCCCATTATTACAAAATAATCCTTACTTGCATAGTTTTTCTTGCATTCTAAAAACTTCACCCACAGTACTGTGGAAATTTACTTGCATCTCATGAAATAAAGGTACTAGTATATAAGGTACATGTCCTTTATGTTAAGCTAATACTGATCAAATTATTCATACGCTAATGTGCATATGTATACATAGTATATCCATATATACACTACAATAATAATAAGTAAATGAACAAAGATCAAGGAAGCCCTGTGTAACATACATACTGTAGATTAATATCTCAGTAAATTCTACCACTGCTCCCAGGTAAAATCATCTCCTCTGCCAAAGAGAACAAAAAAGCCTAAAACTGTAAGAAAAATTACGGCATTTCCAGCCAGCACAAGGCCACAGGCTCCCCACTTGATCTGAAATAGAAAATAAAATAAAATTAACCTTTCATTCATTAATACAAAATATAGGCTATTTTGAGCATTAGAGAAGTCCAAAGAAATATAACATCATGATGGTAAAAGCACTTAAGATAAAACACCAAATTTTAAGAACCAAGAGAACTACTAATTATGTAATTAGTAGTCATTATAGAACTCATCATCTAATTTGCTAAAACAAACTTGACATAAAAACAATTACAAGTCCTCGAATGGCTGAAGAGAGCAATTAATGAAAATTTACAAGAAAGCTCATCCACCAAAGCATAAAGCTAATTGTGAAGAATTATTTGTAAGCTATCAGCCACAACATAAAACAGAAGTTTCCTATTATCAGTACAAATCTGTAAGTCTGGATTTCCCCTACTACAAGAAGTTCCTTACCTCAGCCCAATTTGGGCTGAAATTTGAGAAGTGGAATAGAAACAAGATTATTTTTTTAACATGGTCATTTAAATATATTATATTTAAATTATTATATTAGAGTATTATATAAGGTCCATACTGCTATACCTCTCTTTAAGCAATTTCCTAAAATTGTTAATTCCAGAATTCATTCATGACTTGAATATTTTTCATTTATCAACTACTGCTTTCTAACTCTGATTATGTGCCAACCTGTCAGTATATAATTAATAAAAATAAAATCTTTATTCTGTTCTTAAGCCAGAGAATGCAATAAAAATACACAACCTATTCTTAATAAAGCTAAAATGTAGGCATAAAATACAGTAAAAATCACATATGAATTAATAAAATATCAACAATACAGATAGTAGTGGCAGGCACCAGAATTCGTACTACTTTTCAATAAAAGACAGCACACATTTTCTCCATGATTCTAACCTATAGCTGCTGCGGCAGAGGTCCTCAACCTTTATGGCTTGGTGGCCCAGCAATGTGGGGGGGAGGGGGAACTGGCCCACGCAAGCGATAGGCTGGAGAAATGAGATGCATGCCGGCCCACCGCTCATGCAAGTTGAGCTGCATGCATGTGTGCCAGCCCACTGCTCATGAAAATCAGGCTGCATGTGTGTGCACTGGCCTTCTGCTCATGTGGCCTGGTTCCGAATGGGCCATGGCCTGGTAGTGGGCCGCCCAGGGGCTGGGGAACCCCTGTGCTATGGGGAAGAATTATCAAGCTGGCATTTTATAAATTATTAGGTGGAAAAGCTGCCATTGTTATATATGAACAGGTAGTCCTCGATTTACAATCATTCACTTAGTGACCGAAGTTACAACAGCACTGAAATAAGTGACTTATGACCATTTTTATACTTACAACTGTTGCAGCAACCCCATGATCAAAATTCAGATGCTTGGCAACTGGTTCATGTTTATGAAGGTTGCAGCGTCCTGGGGTTACGTGATCAATTTTTGCGAACTTCTGACAAGCAAAGTCAATGGGAAAGCCAGATTCACTTAAAAACTGTGTTACTAACTTAACAGCTGCAGTGATTCACTTAACAACTGTGGCAAGAAAGTTCATAAAATGAGACAAAACTCACTTAACAAATGTCTCACTTATCAACATAATTTTGGGTTCAATTGGAATTGTAAGTTGGGGACTACTTGTTATGTCGAAGAAAATAAATACAATAGCCATGATTTGCAGTTTAAAGGCCCTTAGAAAACTAGTGGACACCAAGTACTGGAAGATCGTAACCAAAGTTAACGACTGGCTCGAAATTTTGGACAATTTTTTAGGCACTTAGAAGTCCATCAGTTGTTTGTAAAAAGATGCCCCAACCGCAAAGAATTTCAGTCTACTTTTAAAACATAGCAATTATCATTTTAGGGTGACATGACATTGTTTATCTTTCTTCATCATATATTTTTTTTCCCCTCTATTGGTGGCCTGGCATGGTTTCTGTAAAGAGAATATATATTTGTGCCAAAGTTAAAGATTTTGTAACTAATGCAACAATCCCCATGAGAACTGAGAACTTTTTTTAAATATTGTGCAAGAATGTTAATATGCCAAGCTTCAAATTGTTAAAAAGGGAAGTTAAGAGGTCAAGCACATTGTTTCATCACATTATGTTTTGTATCTAGTGGTATACAGTAATAATGTATTATAAGACATATTTAGTTATAGGAACAGCACCGAGTTTGGAAACATGTTTCACATCGTAACAGTTCTCCATCGCTTCAAGGAAAATTTCAGAAATAGAAGCCTTAAATCTTTCAGCCAGCAATTATAACAGAAGAAAGTCTGAAAAGTGTGAGTAGCATGGTCAAAGATACATTAATTCAGACATAATTATCCTAGTCCAGGTGCAGTTTGTTTGATCAGACGCAAGCTGTCTGTGTTTGATCCTTCATCTCTGTTTTTCATACTTCAGTACTTCCAAATTTTGTTAAACTATAATTCCCCAATTCAGATGTCACGGAAAATTGCAATTTAACAAACGAAGTGATGTCAAAGGCAGGAGAAAATGGGAGAAGGGAAACATGCACATATGTTCCGTTTCACTTCAAACAAGTAAATGGAGAGGTGCTTGAATATTATGTGGCATAATGGATTTTGGATACCATAATTAGAAAGTGCACCAAAAGCATGTTTAAAAATGACAGACTTCTCACTTAGGTTCAAATCATTAATGCTTTGATGAAATATTATGAAGAGTATCATGGAGTTGTAAATCAAGCACACTACAAGGCATGAATCAATTCCTGTCCTGAGAGCAAGTTTTTCTTTACAGATATAATTTACTATCCTGTGAAAAACCAAAATAAAAGAACTATTATTTCAAAAGATCCTATAAAAATGTTAAAGCAAGACGCATTTTATCCTCTGGCAATGATGGACAACCTCCCCAAAAAAGTTATTAAATTTGGCAAATCTGACAAAAGAGAAAGAAATGGGGAGGCAGACAGCAGATAAAGAAGATGAATGACATCAAAGCAATGCCTCTATCTATCTATCTATCTATCTATCTATCTATCTATCTATCTATCTATCTATCCTGTTCCCGACTTATTTCCCTGAAATAAGTCCTAGCATGATTTTTCAGAATGCTCGTAATTTAAACCCTACCCCCAAAATAAGCCCCAGTTAAGAGTGTCAACCAGACGGCTACATTTAGTACTGTATTCCCCTGAAACTAAGCCCTAATTGGAAAATAAGCCCTAATGCATCTTTTGGAGCAAAAATTAATATAAGACCCAGTGGAAACATGGTGTCTGTCTGTCTCTCTGTCTATCATCTATCTATCTCTATCATCTGTCCACCCACCCACCCACCCACCTACCCATCCATCCACCCACCTACCCATCCATCCACCCCCTCTCTCGCTCTCTCCTATCTATCTATCTATCTATCTATCTATCTATCTATCTATCTATCTATCTATCTATCTTATTTAGAATTCACCCATTTCCATCACAGAGAGATGGGAAGTATTTGTCTATGGAGCTGAGCCCAATCCAGTGGTACTTTATTAACTAGATATCTCAAAGACAATTTTGAACCAGTGTGCTGTGGGGCAGATAAAAATGACTAAATAGCAGACAGCACCAGATAATCAAAATCCTGCCCCTTTGTACATGCATGAGATGCATGTAATACACATTAAACGGAAGGGCTTTCAGTCTTTTTATGTTGCTAATCCCCTTGGGAAGCCTATGCTTCTGTGATTAGTCTCCCAAGTATTGTCTATCAGATAATCTATTTCAACCAGATAATCTATTTCAATATTAAAATGCCAATGTCCCCATTTTTATTTTATTACTATATTTGGTCAAAAACTAAAATAGATTTAAATACTTTGTGCCTGGTTTTCCCACTCTAGGTATTTTCATAATTATTTTTCATAGTACAGCTAAGACGCTAAGACTGAAAGAATCATAAACATGGTTACCACAGAGAAAACCTCATTTAATAGTGGAGTTTTAATTCAAAATATATACGTTTTAGATTGTCCTTTGCATGCCATTGATACCAATCTATGCTTTATCATCTTTATCAAAGATGATTAGGGGATTGAAGGCTAAAACGAGCCTTGGTAGTACAGTGGTTTAATGCACCCTGTTATTAACACAGCTGCCTGCAATTTCTGCAGGTTCGAATCTTACCAGGCTCAAGGTTGACTCACCCTTCCATCCTTTCTAAGGTAGGTGAAATGAGGACCCAGTTTGTGGGGGCAATAAGATGACTTTGTATAAATATACAAAAGTATGAAGGCTATTGCTTAACGCACTGTAAGCCGCCCTGAGTCTCCGGAGAAGGGCGGCATATAAATCAAATAAAAATAAAAATAAATAAAAATAAAATAAAAAACATAAGAACAACAGTTGCAGGACTTAGGTATGTCTAGTTTAAGGAAAAGAAGGACTAGAGGCGACATGATAGCAGTGTTCCAGGATCTCAGGGGCTGCCACAAAGAAGAGGGGAGTCAACCTATTCTCCCAAAGCACCTGAAGGCAAGACAAGAAGCAATGGATGGAAACTAATAAGGAGAAACCTAACCTAGAATGAAGGAGAAATTTCTCCTTCTGACAGTTAGAACAATTACTAGCTGGAACAACTTGCCTTTAGAAGTTGTGGGTGCTCCAATACTGGATGTTTTTAAGAGATTGGGCAACCATTTGTCTGAAACGATATAGGGTCTCATGCCTGAGCAAGGGATTGGACTAGAAGACCTCCAAGGTCCCTTCCAACTCTATTATTCTGTATTCCATTCTGCTTGTAAAATGTAAAAGCTATATGACATGTGCTTTTAAGATTCAGAAATGCATCAATGAATCAGTACTATATCAAGTTAAAGGTAAAGCTAAAGCAGGGGTGAAATGCTCCCAGTTCGGACCGGCTCGGGCAAGTAGGTAGCAATGGCAGTGGGCAGTTCGGAGAACCGGTAGCAAAAATCCCTGCCCCCGCCCCCCATGCCCAGCTGAGCCGCGCAATCATCAGAGCCTTTTTTTTTTCTTTTAAATGGCTCTGACCAGCCAAGCTCTGACGATTCCAGCTGAGTTGCCTGCTAATCAGGCAACTTTGGGCTTTTTGTGGCTGTGTGAGGTTCCTGCTTATTGCAGGGGCCATTTTGGGTCTAACACAGCTGCTTTTATATTGTGGGTGAGCCAGTTGTGTTGTGTTGTGTTTTGTAGGTTAAAAAAGGGCAAAGAAGTGACATTGACTTGGCCACGCCCACCTGACCAACAAGCCACGCCTTTCCAGTCACCTTACTACCAAGCCCCACCCACTAATTAAGCCACGCCCACAGAACCGGTAGCAAAAAATTTTAGATTTCACCCCTGAGCTAAAGGTTTCCCTCGCACATAAGTGCTAGTCGTTCCTGACTCTAGGGGGCAGTGATTATCTCTGTTTCAAAGCCGAAGAGCCAGCGCTGGCCGAAAATGTCTCCGTGATCATGTGGCCGGCATGACTAAACACCAAAGGCTCACTGTATGCTGTTACCTTCCCACCAAAGGTGGTCCTTATTTTCTCTACTTGCATTTTTTACGTGCTTTCGAACTGCTAGGTTGGCAGAAGCTGGGACAAGTAATGGGAGCTCACCCCGTTATGCGGCACTAGGGATTAGAACCGCTGAACTGCCGATCTTTGATCGACAGGCTCAGCGTCTTAGCCACTGAGCCATCGTGTCTCTTCACGTTGGTTATACAATATCAAGTTGTTGCTGTTAGTTGCGAAGTCGTATCCGACCCATCGTGACTCCATGGATGTTCCTCCAGGCCTTCCTGTCCTCTACCATCCCCTGGAGTCCATTTAACCTCAGGCCTACTGCTTCAGTGACTCCATCCAGCCACCTCGTTCTCTGCTGTCCCCTTCTTCTTTTGCCCTCAATCTTTCCCAGCATTAGGTTCTTCTCCTAGTGAGTCCTTCCTTCTCATTAGGTGGCCAAAGTATTTGAGTTTCATCTTCAGGATCTGGCCTTCTAAAGAGCAGTCAAGGGTTGATCTCCTCTAGGACTGACTGATTTGATCGCCTTGCAGTCCAAAGGACTCACAGGAGTCTTCTCCAGCTCCGTAGTTCAAAGGCCTCAATTCTTTGGCGCTTAGCCTTTCTTATGGTCCAACTTTCACAGCCATTCATTGCAACTGGGAAAACTATAGCCTTGATTATATGCACTTTTGTTGGCAGGGTGATGTCTCTGCTTTTTAGTAAGCTATCTAGATTTGCCATAACTTTCCTCCCCAGGAGCAACTGTCTTTTAATTTCTTGGCTGCAGTCCTCATTTGCGGGGATGGGGTTGCGCCTTATTAATTTATTTTCTTATGATGAATCTTAAGATCTATGGATATGACAGAGCTTACATTTCCTCTCCAAAGAAAATTGTCAGGAAATGTTTTTCTCCATTTTATATTTTTAACCAAGAGCTAAATTTATTTTAGTAAGAATAGGAAAGAATTAGCGCTCCATCTAGTGGTATGACTGTGGAATTGGGTTTTTTTCTTATATTGTATCTTTCATAAGAAAAAATACACTTAGCCAAAAGTATAGCAGAAAATATTAGGTGTTATTGCTAATATTCTCAGAAATTGGCAGAGACAATTTTATAACTGCAACAAGTCAAGGAATTAACACAAAAAAATTGGAATCAAGAAATTGAGAAACAACCCTATAACCTAAGATGAGAAGTATAGATATATTTATAATTATGTTTTAATAAGAGCACCCATTATTTAATCATCAAGACAAGCTCAAAAACTCTGAAGAAATCTATTGGGTTGTTTTACTGGGTATCCTATTGCTTGACTAATCCTACTGGGCACTCAGTATATTATGACAAACACAATCAATAGAATTACCGTATTTTTCGGAGTATAAGACACACCTTTTTCCCCCCTAAAAGGGGGCGAAAATTTGGGTGCATCTTATACACCAAATGTAGCCCTGCCCACCCACTGGCCCCCACCCTTTGGCCACTGCCACCCAGCAATTTACCTCCTTGCAGCAAGCAGCAAGAAGAAACAGCCCATTTTAGCTTCAGCACAGCCTAATTAGCACAAGTTGATTCCTCCCGACTCTCAACTGTTTCAGGCTGCAGGGATTGCCATTGCCTATTGCTGCGCGGTCCTCTGCTGCTTGCTGCAAGGAGGTAAATTGTTGGGAGCAGATTTTTTTTTCTTGTGCTAATCAAGCTATGCTGAAAACGAAAATGAAAGTAAATCAGGCTATTTGCTGTTTGCTGCAAGGAGGCAAAATTGCTGGGAGGCAGAGGCAGATTTCTTTTTCTTGTTTTCCTCACCAAAAAAGGTAGGTGCGTCTTATAGTCCGAAGTGTCTTATACTCCAAAAAATACGGTATAATAAACATCTGTCTCTCAGCCCAACTAACCTCACAGTGTTGTTATTGTGGGGAAAATAGGAGGAGGAAGGTATGTTTGTTGCTTTGAGTTATTTATAAAAACAATAAAGGCAGGATTTTAAAAATTGAAAAATAACAAATAAATAAAGGTACACAGAATTAATATTGAGAACAATGTGAATGGACTGGAAGGAGACTCATCACTGAATGTAGCAACCGAGAGTAACAGATGTAAAATTAATGGAACGCAACAATGCTAAATATATTTTTACTTCTGTTGCATTTTCCATTCATTCTAAATGTAACCAAAATTTATCAGGGTTATTGTTGTATATAGCAACACAGCAGTACACTGTATACATACATGCATACATACATGCATGCATACATACATACATACATACATATAAGGTAAAGATTTCCCCCATCCACTCATGTCCAATTCTAGGAGGCGTTGCTCATCTCTGTTTCTTAGCTGTGGGAGCCAAAGTTGTCCACAAACATTTCCGTGGTCATATGGCCAGCATGACATTATGCAGAGGCACACAGAATGCTATTACCTTCCCATAGAAGTGGTACCGATTTATCTACTTGCATTTGCATGCTTTCAAACTACTAGGTGGACAGCAGTTGGGCCAAGGTCAGGAACTCATGCCATTGTGCAGCACTCGGGTCTTGAATGTGGGCTATCAGCTTTTTAGCTGACAAGCCAAGTGTTATGGTCTGCCAGCAGAACTGGCAGCAGAGTCGGACAGTGAGGAGGCTGTGGAGGAACATGGGCCAGTCCTGGAGTCTGGAGAAGGCTCGGATGAGGGCTCTGCGTCGGAGGCAGAGATGGGACCAGGACCATCTGGGAGTTATGTGCGAACTCATAACAGGAGACATAACAGAGGAGCCTGTTCCTAGTGTGCGAATGCGCAAGAACAGTTAAAACAAAAGGGACAACTTGGGAGTAAGGCTTGGAGATGATTGGCCCCTCTTATAAGACATAAAGGAAGAGCAAAGGCACTTGGGCCTTTGCAGGAAGCAACGTTGTGGATGGTGTTGGTTTGTACCAACACCATCCATTTTTGGATGGTGTCCAAAAGCTCCATTTTTGACTCTGTGTTTCCATGTGGCCTTGCCAAGATAATTGCCAATTAAGTCTTTAGCAGGGTGTCAAAGAAGATAAAGGTGGGTGTTTACCAGCCTTATCCAAAGGACTGTGCCAGACTTCTATTGGACTATTTATAAACTCTTAGTGATGCTGTGAATGAAAGGAATTCACAGCCATTAAAATAAAAAAAAGGGGGGGGTTTGGGAGTAATTGTGTGCTTTTTACTATATCAGGAAGCCTAAGTCAGAATACCAAACTTCTTTAACCACTGAGCCACCATGCCCCTGTATACATATATACACACTGTATATATAAATATATATATACATATACATACATACATACGTATGTATGTATGTATGTATGTATGTATGTATGTATGTATGTATAACTATATAATATACAATGATATTATATAGTTTGGGTAATGAAATGTTTGCAAGAAAACTACAAAGCTCAGAGAGCATCAAGGACCTTTCATGCAGTACACTTATTCCCACTGGTGAAAAAAAAGAGATAGTACATATCAAAATCAAGTTTTGCAACTTCCAACACAAATTATGAAAAAATAATTCAAAGTCCAAAATTAAAGAAAATAAATAACACCACCTCTTTAAAAATATACACTCTATCATCTAAATATGTGAATACTTTTTTTACTCTTCTTCCTGTAGTAGTGTGCTAGATTATAATTTAGCATAATACAGAAATCGGCCATTGTAGTCAACAAGTCATGGCATATGTTTTAGCAAGTAATGAAATTCAATAAGCCACAGGTGGGGCCTGCATGAGTTTAACTGTTGAAAAACAGGTTGATTCACATATCACTAGTTTTGGTTCATCAAGATAGAATCTCTGCAAATATACTAGGTAGGAACTAGTTATTTAATCTGCAGACAGAAAATATCTCAAACAGCTTATTCTTCCAAAGCATCAGAGAATTTTCATTCTTGCATTTTTTAATATCATCCCTTCAGCAATTCCTCCCAATTCCCAGCAAATATTCATGGGAGAGAACTGAAATAGTAACCCATTTTTCTGTACTGCATACTCCATAATGATTATCTATGGCATTTCCTTAATACAAAAATCTAGATAACTTTTATCTGAACTTTTTGCTTGCAGATGAAGTTTCAAAGTAACAAATAACACAATTTTGTTTGGCAGTTTGCCAGACATGGCAATATTACAAGAAGCAGTAGAAAGTACACTAAGATAAAAAGTTATCTTTTTTCCCTGTTAATACTGTATGTTATTTTCTTTCTTATTGATGTTATTTTCTTTCTTATTGCCTGAAGCAATGTCATAAATCATAACTATTGTTCTGTGACCTCAATAAAATATATTGATTATCTGATCAAAAACCCAGCTATGATCACTTCCAAACCAGTTTATGGTTTGTGGTTGAAGTTGTGATTTGTTAAACCATAATTTAGCACAATATATTAATGCAATGTCTCCTGGCACTTATGAAGGGAATGCCTGAAAGAAACTGTCCTATTGTATCAAGAACCTGGTATACAATGTTTTTCAATGACAATGTTATAAATGTCCTAATTAACAGAAATCATTTGTTAAGAATTCTTCCACATAGCAAGAATTCTGCGCACATATATGTTGACTCTCATTGTCTTGCTACAGGACTTACCACTTCAACACGTGCAAGAATGATAGGAAGTCCAAAAGCAGAGACCACAATTCCAGTTGTGAAAAAATATGACAGTTCCTTGCAAGTACTGCTTGCTGCGTCTGTATCATCGCTTACTCTTCTTGCAATAAAGTGAGGAATAGGGCATATGGCATAAAATATCAAGACAAATAGTGGCCAGTAGGTACTGCAGAATGATAAAGAATAAGAGTTTAAAATAAATGCATATGCAATATCAACTTATTTTGTCATATATAAAAATGCAGCTGTATACATTCACATACCTATCTCATCACACATGATAAATAAAATAGGCCTCGACATACGACAATTGAGCCCAAAATTCCCATTGATAAACAAGACAGCTGTTAAGTGAGTGTTGCCCCTTTTTATGACTTTTCTTGCCACAGTTGTTAAGTGAATCACTGCAGTTGATAAGTAACATGGTTGTTAAGTGAATCTGGCTCCCCCTTTGACTTAGCTTGTCAGAAGGTCACAAAAGATAACATGACCCTGGGACACTGCAACCGTCATAAACACATGCCAATTGGCAAATGTCCAAATTTTGATCATGTGACCTTAGGGATGCTGCAATGGTCGTAAATGCGAAAAATGATCTTAAGTCACTTTTTTCAGTTCCATTATAACACTGGTTACTAAATGAATTGTTTTAAGTCGAGCACTATCTGTATATATGTCACTTTGTACTGCTTCCCCAATTCCCACTTCTTTGATCCACATATGAATGCATTTATTCTCTTGTTTGGACTACTGCAATGCTCTCTACATGGGGCTGCCCTGGGGTGCACCCGCAGGCTCCAACTGGTCCAGAATGCGGCCGCGCGGGTTGTTACGGGAGCTTCCCGTTACTCCCGGGTAACACCTCTCCTGCGTGAGCTGCACTGGTTGCCGGTGGTCCTTCGGGTCCGCTTCAAGGTGCTGGTACTTACCTATAAAGCCCTTCATGGCATGGGCCCGGGGTACTTGCAGGAGCACCTCCTACCGGCCTCCCAACGCCCAGTGCGCTCACATAGGACTGCCCTCCTCCAGGTGCCGTCTGCCAGACAATGTCAACTGACGGCGCCCAGGATGAGGACGTTCTCTGTGGCTGCACCGACCCTCTGGAATGAGTTACCCACTGGGCTCCTGACAGCCCCTGACCTCCATTGTCTGATTTTGAAATTGTCTGATCTGTTGGGAGTTTTTAATTAATTGTGGGATTTTAATTATATATTTTTTTAACTTTATTTATTGCTATTGTTATTGTTTTTACTCTACGTGATGGTTGTGAGCCGCCCCGAGTCCTTTGGGAGAAGGGCGGCATATAAATTTTAATAAATTAAATTAAATTAAAATTTATTCAATCCTCTGTTTTTGGTACATTTTTGCTGGACTAGTTCAGTTTTCCTCTCTTTTCATACCATTTCCAAATATTAATCCCACCATTACTATTCAAATTGTACTCTATTATATTTATAGACTTTTATGCCAAATAAATGTGTTCAGAATTTACATGATTGATAACAAAGAACTGATATTCTCTTACTCAAACTAATATGTTCTTACCCGTATGTTTCTAAGGCACATCCCAACATAAGAAATGTCAAACCAATGACTCCAGTAAATGATAAACCAACCAAAGCTGTAAAAGTGGAAATAAAAAGAATGACACTCAGTTTAATTTTAATAAACCAACTCTCATAAACATAGTTATAAAATCACTGGCTGCTGACATTCTTTAAAAATAATGTTAGCACACATCATGGAAGTTCTAAGCAGAGAAGTCCTTAAGTTGACCATATAGAATGTTAAGATGTCCTTAACCTGACCATATAGAATGATTTCATATTTCCCTTAAAAATGCGGCCTCCATACTTACTACAGTTTATCGAAGGAGCAAACTTTGATGGCGCTTGCAAAAGCTTATCCTTCCTGATTGGGAACTTCTGTTCTTAGATTTTGGCTTGAATTTTTAATTACACCGCAGAACAGAATAAGTTCAACAAAGTGGAACAGAAATAGGACAAATTGGTCTTAGTGGTTTCAATGCACCAAAATAAAAATAAAAATCTGCTGAGATGAGACGAGGGAGCAGTCAAGGAGTGCTTCTAGAGGATGGGCAAAGAGGAGGAATTGCCGCTGCAAAGAATAAACTTAGCCTGGCACCCAAAGGTCCATACTGCACTTGCCAGTGAACCAGCTGAATAAGCAGGACAGAGGGAGGATCCTTTTTTCCTTTGATCTCTGTTTTCTGCGGGACTGAAATGTTTTTGGGGAACCCCCAGGCAGGGTGCAGGAGAAAGCGACACCACCAACTAGCAACAGCAGAATAGAAAAGAGCCGTCCAAACTAAAAATTCTTTACGAAGAGAGCCTGAGTAGCCGGCGAGAAGATGGGAAAGAGATAAGAGATCTTGGGATCTCTCGGGGAAGAGATGCGGTTGCCACAGCGATGGTCGCTATGAGAAGGTGGAAATCTACGACTTCCTGAAGATAATCCACCCACTCACCCACCCCCAGAGAAGTGGGGGAAGCGGCTTGTACCTTTGATCCCCGCCATGCCTCCTTCCTTGAAGGGGCGATTCTCACGATCGCTTTCCGGACTTCGAGGCAGAGGAGGCGGAGTGTAAGGAAGCTTCTTCCGCCTTCTCTTCACGTGGTCCTTTGAGAACGCCTGCCCCTTCCCATAAGCGGAAAAAAAAAAAGAGGGAGAAATGGGAAGAAGTTGCCTCACAGAAACAAAATATATCCAAATACCCATCCCGAGATGACGGCGCGCCACCGCTTCGGGGATCTGGCGGGATCGAGCGAAGATCTTTCACGAAAGGAATACCGATGGGCTGCTTCGTGTTCGAACAGCACCAGCTTGCGAGTAAATCTCACGGTGGGGCGGGGAGGGTTGCTACTCCTCCTCCCCATCAGGAATTCTCTCTGTAGGAAGTTTTTGCTTCTCCACCGCGCGAGAAAGTAGAAATAAATTCTACTTGTATTGTTTGTTTCTCTTTCGCGCTCTCCGTGACAGCTTGTGTTACCTAAGGAAATACGATTTTGGGGGGTGGGGGTGGGGGTCATTTTATCATTCTTATATGTAGGTATTACTGTACTGGCTTAGTTATGTCTTTGGTAAAGTTTCTCATTAGTACCTTTGATTTGTGGAACTCAGGAAAGAAAACGTTTTGTGTAGCAAACACTTAACAATCATGCAACCGGTAATAATACATGAAAAGTATAAAACCAGGTGTTGTAGGTGCAGGTTGCTCTGTTAACAGCCATCATCCTGGATCTAGCATCTGGTTAGAGGACAGGAATGAAGTCCGAAATAGTATAAGGTCTCCTGCTTGAGCAGGGGGTTGGACTAGAAGACCTCCAAGGTCCCTTCCAACTCTGTTATTCTGTTAAAGCGCAACCAAGCCCTCGTGTTGAGAACCAGCTGGCTGACTTTTGTCTGAGTATCTTTTTAGGAGAAAAGGAGAATTTGCAAGCTAAAATGAACTATTTATGGAGATTCTCAGTCATCCAGGTCATGGTTGTCCCAAAGGTGCTTTTTCAAGAGGCAGCTGGACTGGTTTTTCTTTGACGACGTTTCACTTCTCATCCAAGAAGCTTTTTCAGCCCTGGCTGGATGGTGGAGAATCAATCCTCCATTCCTCACCATCCAGCCAGAGCTGAAGAAAAACCAGAAAGTCCAGTTACCTCCTGAAAAAGCACCTTTGGAACTAAAATGAACTGGTTTTTGCTTTACTGTTACCTCAGTTTTCGAGGAAAATAAATTTACGTCCGGTTTTAATTTTAAGAAGCATTTGTTTTGGGGGATAACTTGCCGAGGGGTGGGGAAGCTTGTCTGGAAAAAAAAATCACTCAACATACAACAGAATACTTTGATTCTTATGTTGTCCTGTAGGCCTGCTGATGTTTAGAAATGATTTGGCATTTTTAGAACATATTATACCTACGCAAAAATCTGTAATGGCACAGGAAATGAAATTCCAGTTTTTACTGTTTGGATTCCTCAAAAGCAGTTTTACCCATGATCAAAATGTTTAGAAAAGCATGAAATGGGTTTCTTCTTTTCCCAGATGAAGAGGGTAATAGGGAAAGAAAATCATTCGAATGATTAATTCTAGAGCAGTGTGAAGACCTTATTTATTTATTTACTAGCTGTACCTGGCCACGCGTTGCTGTGGCTCAGTCTGGTGCTTACATTGGGCTAAAAGAGCGAGGCTGAAGTTCCAAACTCTCCACGAACATTTGGTGGGCGTGGCCAACTCGACATCACTCACTTTCATCAGTCACATGACAGCCCCCAAGCCACGCCTACCCAGCTGGTGATTAGGGCAGAGAACTGGTTGCTAAAAAACAATGGGAACCACAAAATCCTCCCTCTCTGTCTCCCCCTCTCTCTTTGTATCTCTCTCTCTCCCCCCCGTATCTCTCTATGTGTCTCTCTCTCCCCCCCTCTATGTCTCTCTCGCTCTCCCCCCTCTCTGTATCTCTGTCTCTCGCTCTCCCCCGCTGTATCTCTCTCTCCCCCATATCTCTGTCTCTCTCTCCCCCTCTGTATCTCTCTCTCCCCCCTCTGTATCTCTATGTCTCTCTCTCCCTCCCTCTGTATCTCTGTCTCTCTCCCCCTCTCTTTATCTCTGTTTCTCTCTCCCACCCTCTCTGTATCTCTCTGTCTCTCTCTCTCCCCCATCCTCTCTCTCTGTATCTCTGTATGTGTCTCTCTCCCACCCCCGTGTCTCTGTATTTCTCTATGTCTCTCTCTCCTTCTCTCTCTGTTTATCTCTGTCTCTGGCCCAGCCTCTTCTGCATCCCCCGCCATCACCCTTACCTTTTCAGACCAGGCCTTTGCAGCCCTCCACACCACAGCAGAAACTCAGGGGCCCCCTCCGTCCTCCCTACACAGATGTTCTCTGGGGGCTCAATGGGAAGACGCATAGCAGAGAAGGGGAGGGAGGGGGTGCGGTGGGGATTCGAGGATGGTTTGGGGCTTCCCACCCAAAGGAAGAAAGCGGCAAAGCCAGGAGCCACGCACACTCCACTGGACCCCTGCTGCGCAGTTCTCCTCCCCCACTCTTCCAGGCGAAATGAAGGAGGGCCGGCCATCCTCCCTCCTGCCCGTTTATTAATGCCTCTGAGAGTCAGGAAATTCCTCCTTATTTCAAGTTTAGATCTGTCTACCAAGCTTCCATTGGTTGGTTCTGGTCTTACCATTGGCTGCTGTAGCGAATAAATCCCTGAATTATAAATGCCTATTTTATACTTTTTAATCTATTTCTCAGTACCATCTGTGCATTATGGCTATTTCACCCTGGAATCTTTTTTTTTTTTAACTGGCTCTGAAATATGAATATGGCATATGCTTGTGAATGTTTCCCTGCCTTAAATGCCCACAACTACATAAGAAAAGCACTTCATCAGCACAATTTGTCTCCTAACAAAATGAAGTGGCTTCAACAAAAAAAAGTCCATTCACTTGCACCTTTTTTGCACACAGCATAATATTAAAGAGTTAGACTGCTGTGAAGAAGAAGAAGAATTGATACTTCTTTTATATCGATTTAATCTATTGCTTCTCTGATCATTCATACCCAGAGGACATTGGTAGAATTTAATCCAAAGGCAATAGTCGATATTCTTTCATAAGGAAGAGATTTTTTTTTAAAGTGTCGAAGCACAGGAAAGCTATAGATAGAAGACAGCATCATTTTTATATATTTCAAAATTCCATGAAATAATAATTGAACAAGGAACTTTCGTTTGGAGGTTCCCCAGAATATAAATTCAGAAAATTGTACTGGTAGAGAGGGATCAATCACCACAGACTTTTATAGGCTTATTTAAAAAAGAAAATGGATTCGAATTTACCATTTCCATGTCATCATATTTGATGTAGCTGTACATCTTATTATCCTTCCACATCTTCAAACTTTTATTCCACAAAGAATAAATACAAATCAAATGGAATGAGTTCTTTGAAGTTTTTAATATATACAGATCTTTCAGACTATTCACAGTTCAATGGGCTTACTGCAGATTTACAAAAAGAAAAAAAAATCTTGATACACCTGAATAAAAGTGTTATTTCCTGATAGCATCAAAAAGACAGAAGAGGAAACCTTGCCTGGTCTCTGTCATTTTGATCGCATAGCAAGTCTCATTTTCATGCATAAAACACAGCAGTTAGAGGAGGTGTTTAAACTGGATTAATTTTTCGTGATGCTGAATTAGATGAAACTTAAGGATTGCTTTGTGTTTCACATAAACTTGAGTTAGCTGGAGTTATAAAAATAATAAATTTGATACACTAAGCTAATCATTGGTAAAATCTCAAAAAATGTTTGCTATATTAATTAAATCTATTTACAGCATTATAAGCATCTACAGGTGGAAATAAAGGAGTAAAACCATTCACAGGAACATAATTCACATTCCAAAATGTTTTTAATAGACAAGCACATACTTGATCAAAACATTTCATAATATGTTAATAAATAACATCCAGTTTGTTATACTTTTCAAACATCTTAATGTCTTGTATATATAAAAAAAGGAGAACTTGATGTTTTTGATTCACATTGGCAGTAAATGGCAATAAATAATGGATCGATATAACAAAAAGGTGGCATATAATATAAAAATAAATGTAGGCTGGTTGACATGCTGTATCTGCAGAAAAGGGTTTCTCACTAGAAAATCAGAACAGAAAAACAGATTGTCTTAAAAACACTAAATAGACAAAGATTTTCACATTACCTTGAAATTCCTCCCTTTCAGAAAAAGTGAAAACTTCTGCCCATCCACTAGCCTCCTAGTGAAAATGCAGACAATTTTCCTCCACCCAGTGTTTTTAGACCTATCTCTGAACAGCTTTATGAGGAGATAGGCTGTATAATAAATTCTAGTGTGTGACAGAACTGCAGTGTTACCATACATTCAATAAATGAGAAATACGATTTTCAAAAGTCACTTCAGGGTCAATAATACTCAGTCCAGGTCTACACGGTTGTTCCTGACTTAAGCTGACTTAATGACAGTTGTTTAGGAGGAAAAATAAGGCATAGTTGCCTGTGACTGGATTTCATTCAGGAAATACCCCTAAATAAAATCGCCATTACGTGTGTCTCTGCGGAAAGAGTACTATGTAAAATTAGTTTTGTAAGAAGGTGAAAATAACACTTATCTTCATAGGTACCATACAGATGTTTGTATTTTATTGCTTTTTGACTCAATATATCTATCGTAGGTAAGATTTCATCATTTGAATAAGTTAACAAAATAAATTATTTCCAGAGGCTTAGAAGGTGAGCCTATGTTGCACTCAAGTTGTATTAAAAATGATCTGGGAAGCTTATGTTCAATTGAACTCGATTAAAATTTTGGAAGAACATAATTAAAGGAAAAGTCAAGGATTCACCTGTATGTAAGAAGATAATATATCTCAATGGGGAATTTTAAAAGCTTGCAATATAACCACACCCTCAGTTTCTATTAGTGCAGAACAGTCAACACAGCATGCTACTGATTTTGATATCATCTCCCAGAGGTTTCTGATTTAACATAATAGATTATTTAAAGATGCAACTCCCAATTCAACTATTGTGAAGAATGTCTGCTTAAATCTCAAACTTGAAATGCAATACTATGCTTAAGGCTGCAATAAGTTACCAGCAACATAATCCAATTATTTATCTGACATATTCAAAATATAATAAAACAAACAATTTAAGGGCCAATTGGGATAAGAAAGAGAGTGTTTTAAATAACTGCATACGAATGAAGATGTACCGTAGTTTGAGTTAGTTCTGGATACAAACTTCAAAATCAAGCCACATCCAAGGTGGTACAGAGTCCCTTTTGCTAAAGGCAAAGAGACAATTTCATCTCACCTGTTCCAAGGCAAACAATCCTAGTTTATTAGAATGCCTATTTAAATCTGAAAGAACATTATAAATCAGTCCCAAGAACTCCTTTCTTTTTGCATCTGTAATTCATGAAGATCAGCCTTCTCTTTTGTTCCTGTCCATGAAGAGTATTTTTTTTAAATTGGGCTAGTATTAATACTTTTACATCTCCAGCCAGACATCAGTTCAGCTGTGAAAATCATGTGGCAAGGAACAATACAAGCACTAGCACAGATCTACAGCAACGTCTGAGGAGGAATGCTAATACAAAGGCTTCTGGCCCTGGTTTTCAAATTCTGACCAGGCATCATTGAGCTCCATAAAAATCATCTTTGCATATTGTTCATATGGCTGTCCGGTAGCCTGAAAGAAAAGCAAAACAACAGGTCTCAATAAGTACAAAGATCCGTTTGAAAAGTACGTGCACACAGAAATATCCAACAGAAATTTGGGATTGCTTAGGCAAATCCATTTTTCTCCATGGACTTTTAATTAAAAACAAAAACAAACACTATGGCTAGGGCTTAGCTTTGTACCAGTCACCTGAGGTGAAAAGGTTTTTAGGTGGGGGTGGGGGAATTGTGAAATGGTCACACTTCATTTTATAAAAAATATATAATAAAGCCAAAGGAGAATTAGGAACCTCACAAGAGAAATGTGTGTGTGCATGAGAGAAAGAGAGGGAGGGAGGGAGGAAGGGAGAGAGAGAGAGAGGAGAGAGAGAGAGAGAATGAGAATAATTTTTTTAACATTCTATTGGGGTATGAACCAGTAAAATTTGACTTTCAAGGCAAGAATAATACTGACTGTGGTATTGCTTCAGTTACAGTAGCAGAAAGGTTTAAATCAGTGGTCCCCAACCCCCGGTCCGCGGACCGGTGCCGGGCCGTGAAGTACCTGGCGCCGGGCCGCGCAGCGGCCGGGGGACAGGAACGCTTCAGCACAAAGGCTCCTGGGCCGTGCGCAATGGGCCTGCGCAAAGGCTCAGGCTCCTGGGCCGTGCGCAATGGGCCTGCGCAAAGGCTCCTGGGCCGTGGCCCCACCCCTGCGTGTGCTCAGCGGGCCGCGGCCCCACCCCTGCGCGCGCTCAGCGGGCCGCGGCCCCACCCCTGCGCGCGCTCAGCGGGCCGCGGCGATAAAAAGGTTGGGGACCACTGGTTTAAATGATATAAGAGCAAATACTCAGCTGAAGCCCGCCCTTCCTCCATAAAGTGCCCCATGAAGTACAAAGACCAATCTGAAGCCAACTAAAGCCTTCATCCCAAACTGACAGGACCCCCCTCCAGACAAGGCAATAGGAAAAAATCTATTTCAGAAGCAGAGCCCCATGGTCACTGCAAAAGTGAATGAGGATTCCTAGAGGGTGACCTTGTCTATTTCTGTCCTCCAAAAAGAGTTGGACAACCAGGCAGTGCAGATAAGCCCATAGATTTATTCCATGACAAACGAACAGATGGTTAGGCTAAGTCTTGTTTTTGAAACAAATCAAACCACAAACCTATATTATTCATTCGTGGAACAGTGCACATTTTATCCAGTTTGATTATCTAAGGAAAGTCTTCCTAATCAAAGCAACAAAGAAATGACAATAAAATTAATGTTGCACATGTTCATTTATAGTGGGATTGATATAGGTTGTACATGTTCATTTATTCTAAAGAAATACTTGCATTATAGAACTCTTGTCAGCTGGCAAGTGATTGCCAATTAATGTAGCCTTAATTGGCAAAAAAAATATTTTGCTTATCACAAAATCAAACCTTAATCCTAGTGATCTATGGAGTGCTTTAAGTATTTATTTCTAACCTGGGGCTATTAGTTTTTCAAATCACGATTTTTTTTAATTAAAAAAAGTCATTGTGAGGATTAAAGACAAGAAATCTTTTTTTCCTAGTTAAATTAAACCTATTGACACTTTCTAGACTTTTTTTAATATTGAAAAGAGAAATATTGCAAATTATCCTGAGATTTCACACCTAAACCATCTCTCTCCTCTTCCTCCTAACAGGACAATCAATTTCAAGTCTTCTCACCAGGCTGTGTAGATCTAGTATGAATGAAAGATTATCAAGATGAATCACACTTGATAATACATTGTATATCCCAAGAAACACCCTCTCATGTAGAAGATTTTAATATTTTAAGGTAATAATGGCAACAACAATGTACAATTGTTTGGGTATCTGAAGTTACCTGCAGCAATACATAGAACTAGAATATTAGTTTTGTAAGACCTGAATCCCAAGACATTGTTTCTTACTTTATCAGGATGAACAACAAGTACTGCTCTCCGATAAACCTTTTTCACTTGTTCTGGAGTTACAAGATCGGCCATGCCCACAGGTTTCCATTTTGTTTCTCCTTCCCATAGCACTGTATGCATGGTAGATAACAGTGCTCTTATATTTCTCTCCTTCCCTTCAATCCATTCAAGGATCTGTGTAGAGAGATAAAATCCTGAATCAAACAGCTAAACAGGTGGATGTAATTATTCCTATTACGGTAGACCAGAGCTCCCCAACTTGTGGACCGCAGCCTTCTATTGGGCTGTGGCCTAATTGCCACTGGGACGCATGAGTGGCTGGCAAGTGTGCGTGCATGTGCGTGTGCACATGTCCCCACTTGTGCAAGCATCAGCACGCTTGCACAAACCTCATTGCAGGTGCTTGCGGCCCCACTCGCACGAGCATCACTGTGAATGTCATGGGCGTGCGTGGCCACATGCGCGCACACACGCCCCTGTCCTTCCAACAAAATCATCCCCTCTTTCCCCCCTCTGAGCCACCAGTCCAGGCGGTTCCAGGGAACACTGTATTAGACTAAACTTGGTTAGACTGTTTCAAAATTCCAGAAAACAACCATGATTAGTTCATCATATAGAAATCTCAAACTACTCTCTTGAATATCTCAATGGGATTTTCTGTCCCCTCCTTTCTACCATCACTGTCACCATGTGGATGCTAACATTTTGAAATTATAAAGAAAAAAACCCCAATGCAAAATATCCTGAGAAGCTTCTATAGCATATCGACATTATTTTTGTATGGCATACATAATTAATGTACAATTAATTACTAATACATCCTATTACATCTTTGAAACTTTATTTTGAAATTTTCTAAGAGCTATCCCAATGCTTACTTTTAATTTTTCAGGATCCATTTCTTTGGCCATTTCTTCTTTTCGCATCTCTGCTATTGTTCTGGGACCCTTTTTGTCTCTATGAGCATTAAAACCTTGACCAGATAAGAGATCCTCAAAATCAGCAGACAGTTTGGGCTTAGAATCTGAACAGTAAAATAAAAATAAGTATTATTCTTCATGATTTGAGATAGTTCAATATTTCTCTAACACGATCAAATTACTGCATCACAAAACTTAAGCCAAACATGATAATACATAGGCATCTACAGCAGGGAAAAATATGGGCATTTATACTTTCTCCTGCAATGCTAATGTTGTAAGCAGAGCTTTCCACAACAGCATGTCACTAGAAATTCAATTACAGAACTTTTTTGTAATGGATACAGGTAGTCCTTGGCTTACAACCATTGATTTAGTGATCAAAGTAACAATCACATTGAAAAAAGTGACTATTTTTCACACTTATGACTGTTGCAGCATCCCCATGGTCATGTGATCAAAATTTGAAAGCTTGGCAACTGGCATGTATTTATGACGCTTGCCGTGTCCCGGAGTTATGTGATCACCTTTTGTGAAGTTCTGGCAGGCAAAATCCTTGTGGAAGCCAGATACACTTAATAACTGTTACTAACTTTAACAACTATAGTGATTCACTTAGCGACTGTGGCAAGAAAGGTCATTAAATGCAAAACTCACTTAACAACTGTCTCACTTAGCAGTGGAAATTTTGGGCTCAATTATGGTCATAAGTTGAGGACTACTTGTAATTTAGCACTCCATATATTGCCTTTTCTAGCCTACCTATCCGAGTAAGATTCCCTCTTCTTTGGTTTATCAGATAGGCGCATTTTGGACTTAAACTCGCTCAGCAGTTCAAATAATATGAATATAATTTTCGCTTGCCTTTGAGAAGCTCAGCTCTTTTAAACTCATGTGAACATGTGGTAACTAAAACAAATTAATTACAAGTATACTGCTGTAAAATGGTATACCTCAGTGTGAAATCCAAATTTTTTTACTACAGGTTCTGTGGGCGTGGCTTGGTGGGCATGGTGTGGCTTGGTGGGCTTGGCTTGGTGGGTATTGCAGGGGAAGGATACTGCAAAATCTCCATTGCCACCCCACTCCTGGGGGAAGGATATTGCAAAATCTCCATTCCCACCCCACTCCGGGGCCAGCCAGAGGTGGTATTTGCCGGTTCTTCGAACTACTCAAAATTTCTGCTACCGGTTCTCCAGAACCTGTCAGAATTTCACCCCTGGTATACCTGGGTTTTGTTATTCCCTTTCCACATCTAGTGAAATGACCTTGCCAACAACGAAGAATACTAAGAGTTACAATCTAAAATCCAGAAATTTACAGAAATCTATATGTTGCTGTTTCTTCACTTATAAGTGAAGAAGGACATTGGGAAGAAGGACAAATATTGGTTTATTATTATAATATGCAGCAGCACCATTTCTGCAATAATATCTAATTCAGTCTTCCTAGGCCCTTTAGATGTGTTACGACTGCCACTTCCATGATCCCTGTTAACAATTTCTAATTTGGGGTGTTATATTTCCAAAACCCATAGAGGGCATCTGGTTGGAGCAAGCTGATGTGTAGTTACTCTTAGAACTATAGTGTCTAGTTTAATTTCAGACACGTCATTTATAACTGAGACTTGGCCATGAAAATATCGCACTTTGTAGCCTACCAAGCAACATACTATTTGCATTAAAACATAGTTCAAAAAATTAAAAGTTCAGTTACCAGAACTGCCTGATCCTTTTCCACGGTCATTTTGACCAGCAGGCATTGCAGAAAAAGTCACATTATAATTCGGCCTATTTTGCGGAGAAGAATGAGGCATGCTTTGTTGAGGTTTAGTCTGGGTTTGAGGCTTAGGGAATCCAGGGCCCTGTGGCCAGCTGCCACCTCCCATTGGCTGGGGAGATGGTTTCTGTGGTGATCCCATAGGAGGAAAAACCCCTCCCATTCCTGTAGGTGTAGTGGGTTTGCTGGCAAAGGAAGGACAACCTGGAACGTGAAGTAAAGCGACGTGTATTAATGTTATGTTTGGCTTAGTAAGAAACCAGAATGAGAATTGTTACACCTATAACCAAGTATCAAGTCATGGGAAGTATAAATAAAACTTAATATATAAATATAATCATTTTCAAGATTATAAATGCTGACAATTATTGTACTCTGTAATAATATATAGGAACACAGATCTTACAATGTAAATTTCCTATAGATTTGGGAGTGGGAGTGGAGAATGGCTGTACCCTTCAACTTCTCCAGAACAAATAAAATGATATGTCCTGTTACTTTCAAATGCAGGATGAAGTTGGGGTTGATTGACTGTTTGGGATGTAGGTGGGGAGTGAAACAAAAAGTCACCCAATCAACTCAAATGCATAATCAAGAGACTTGTCCATCATATTTAAGCCATCATTCTATTCATTAAGAATATATTATAAGACATTACCAATTGTAATCCTAATGTTTTACTTTTGCTTGCATCTTTGTATCATTTCCCTATTACTGATAAAGAGCCTCGGTGGTGCAGCGGACTAAGTGCTGTTAAGTGCTAGCACTTAGCTGCCAGCTTTCTGCAATTAGTGTGAGTTCAAATCTCACCAGGCTGAAGGTTGACTCAGCCTTCCATCCTTTCGAGGTAGGTAAATTGAGGACCCGGATTGTGGGGCAATAAGCCAGCTTTGTATAGAACAACACCACTTGGGGGTGGGGGCGAAAGCCCTAATAAGCAGGTATATACATAAAAGTATGCAGGCTATTGCTATAATGCATTGTAAGCCGCCCTGAATCTACGGAGAAGGACGGCATATAAATTGGACTAATAAATAATAAATAATACTGACTTGTGGCATATGGCCTGGCATAGCTGATGGTGTGAGTCAACAAAGGGAGTGAGAAAAAGGGAGAAGCAGCTCAATCTTGGGCTTTAAGGCAATCTGTGTTGTCACTACTGCTAGCCAGGGCTGATGTGAGGAGATGTAGAAACAACAGGCCCATTGGGCCAGTCTGATATATGGGTGTTGGGGACAACAGCCCTGGGTGGGAGGAAGTACCCACCTCCTCAGTTTCTGAGGGACATGCTGCTGGTCAGATCCCAAAAGAAAGGGGGGGAGGGAAGGAAGGAGGGAGGAAGAGAGAGGGAGGGAGAGAGGGGAGAGATAGAGAGAGAGGGAGAAATGTGGTGTAAAATATAGTTGGAGACAGAAGTTGGACAGTGAAGTTTTGTGGAGGTGCAGAGCAGTTGCCAGTTGGGTAGAGAAAAGAAAGGTCCACAGGGGACTTCCCTGAAAGAAAAGAAGTGAGGGCCCAGAGAGAGGACATCTTCACAAGGTGTCAACCCTGGAGTGAACATGGCTGAGGCCATCTTGGAGGCTTCAGGGTTGCCACATAACAGAGGGAAGGGGGAGATAGTTAGATGGGGTTTTGTAGCCAAAATAATAAAGCTTTCCTGTGGAAACCAAGGACATTCTCACAGCTGGCTGGCCAGAGGAGGAGTGAAGTAACCAAGCAACCGGCCAGCACCTGAATTGGACGGCATGACCAGTGACTTGGGGGAATTGGGAAACTGTTACTTTTATTTGGGTGAAAGCTACGGGAATTTTTAGAGTCAGCTTTCACCAGTTGTGCCAATATGATGCATCCAATAAAACTGAGGAATTTGCCTGCCTTGGAGTTCTACTTTCTATGGGTGTGTTACTTGAAACCCTGACACAAGGCTCAAGGTAGGAAGGAAGGGGTTCATGGGTTATTGGCAAAGCCCTCTGAGGAAGGACTGAGAGGCAGAGGATCCTGAGAAAGGTTCTTTTACCAATGGAGTAGTAGTACTGTAGCTGAGTAGATCCAGAAGAAAGTCAAACCATGCTAAGCACATTACAGTAAATCCAGCCCATTCCTTTCTTTTCATTCTCTCTTGGTAAGCCCAGAAAAGGGGGAGGAAGCAGGAGAACAAAGGAGGATCATCTCTCTTAGGTAGGGAAGGAGGAGAGAGGGAGACATAGGAGGAATCCTGACATTGGGAGAACATTGAAACTGTGTGTATATATCTGCTGTAAATAACTGCTATAAATGGCTTCATTGTAAATAGTAAAAAAAAAGCATAAAGCTTTTTTTGTGTGTCACTTCCACTTCCAGTTCTAAAAGAACCCCATGATACTGTGACATAAATAAAAAAGATAATAACCACAAATAGCCACATCACATCAATTATCCATTTGGCCTTGATTCTGCAAACCAGCAGAAAACCAAGCCAGGAAAGATGGCCCTTATTTCAATATGAATGCGAAATGTAAACAAACGAGGCAGCAAACAGCAGAGAAGAGTATAAATGTAGTTGTTAAAGATCATAGTAGACTTTAAAGGTTAATGAAAAAGGAGGGCAAAGCATTTTATAAAAGGTGTTGGAAAGATATTGAAAAATGGACAATTCCATACATTTTATGATCTGTTAATTGGATTGCATTAATATGTGCTTACTTATTTCCTTAATTGTATTGGGCAATTTTTCTCATACCAAAACCAAAGCTGCAATGATAGATAGAATGAGATATGTAACTTCTAATTGCTCACCATTTAGATAATGTACTGGTGAAGATCATTAATCAAACTATTCACATATATATATATATATATATATATTAATTTGATTTATATGCCGCCCTTCTCCAGAGACTCAGGGCGGCTTACAAGGCGTTAAGCAATAGCCTTCATACTTTTGTATATTTATACAAAGTCAGCTTATTGCCCCCACAATCCGGGTCCTCATTTTACCTACCTTAGAAAGGATGGAAGGCTGAGTCAACCTTGACACACATATATGACACAATCTATTAGTATTTGGAAATCTGAACGTATGAGAATTCCTCCCTCTAAAATATTATGTCTTTAATGATCACAGATTCTGGGGTGAGTCATATAAGTCTGAAGGAAATCACTTCAAAGCCAAATTCTTTATCACATAGAAGGATATCATAATCACTCTCTATCTCTCTTAGCAAAATCATCCCACTGGGCCACCAAGGGAATCAGTGTCAAAATCAGTAAAATGAACTCCACTCGTTTTAGACTCTTCTCTGGGAATAAGTCATAGAACTATAACTATTTGGATATTCTAGATTCAATTATTATTTTTCTAGCAGTAAATTAATTATAGATGCCCTTAAGAATTCCCCCCCCCCAATTCTTCTGACTAGATATAATATCTTGAGGTCAAGAGGCAAATTAACAGGTTGGTGGTAAAAAAAAAAAATCTCCCATGCATATTGTCCAAATATCAGCACTTAAAGTTGAAAATAACAGATTGTAGCAGACCCATGAAATTCTGAGTTACTTCAAAAGAACCCAGCATAGTCATTGCCATGTCTTCAAAGCTATCATTTGTGGAATCCTTAACACAAATCCAGTATCACCAATTCCTGATATGTGCAGCACACAGGCAAAATTCTCAATCTGTCCTGGGTGTCTGACACATAAGCACTCTATGTTGACATTTGAATGGACAAGAAGCTTGACAAAACAAGAGAATTGTTCAGAGTTCTCCTTAGAATTTCTACTAGAATTGAGACTTCTAATGAATGCTATGCAGAGCCAGATGTCTTGCCAACATGGGATGACATTTATGATGGAGATCACAGTTGGATGCTGGATCTGCACTGGCAAAATCTCTCCAGAAAAAGGAGAGATCATGAAATAACCCGCATGTATTCTGGATAACCACTTCTCATGAGTAGACCACAGGACCACAATTTTGCAGTTGGTTTATGAGTTCAGTGGTTGGGAGTAGATAGAATACCATCTAACCTTACAGTTGTAATGCAGCCTTTTAAGGACAAAAGTTCAACAGAGTCGCATTTCTTAATCAATGTTTAAATTATCTTTTTACAAAATATTAAGAACCTTTCGACTGACAAGTTTCTACTACATTCACTGGGTAAGTCTCTTTATCCTTAGTGAAAGAAGTGTTTTAAATATGAATTTAAGGACTTGAAAAAATATTATTTTTTGGAAAATAGCAGAAACAGAAGGATTTGAAATAGAACATTGAAATTGATTATAAAATCCTTCCCATGGGAAACAGTGGATATTTACATTACATTCCAGGGTAATAAGTTGGGTCTTTAAATGTTGGACACTAGAGGGCATGAAAAGCAAATAAAATAATGGATACACTGCAAGATGTGTGTGAAAAAAAATATTCAGCAGATACTTTAAAAGATTTTTTTTTTTTGCTGTAATTGAGAGACTAGATGATGCTATGGAAGTGAAATAACTTTTACTGGGGAATGAAATTGACTTAAATATAGATTTAACTAAGAAGGAACAAGATGAACTGAACCTACAAATAAAGCTAGATGATGTTTAATAATTAAAAAGGATATGTGAATAACAGGCCAGAAGAATGACTTGCATAATCTTTTTATACTGGATTTACAAAAAGGACTTGTTAATGTTGTTGGTGATTTTGTGAGAAAAGAAAAATAAATGAAAAGAAACCATATGCTGGGATATTATTTGAGAGGACCTATTAAGATCAAGACTTTGGGAGTAACGGGAAAGAATATAAAATGTGCTTATTTGATCAAGGATAAAATGGGCTATGGTTATTTTTACCAATCTTTAAAGGAGTTTTTTTTTTACTAGAACTGGAAAATAATGTTTTAAGGTTTTGTTTTAATGATAAGAGGTTATTTGCTACATTTAAATTTTTTCTATTTAAGTTTAAAATAGTTGAGGCATTATTTCTGGTAACCTTTATTGGTTGTATTTGATTGGTGAGGTTTGGGGGATTTACTTAAGAACAGACAAGGAGATATAAATATAAAAGTATGAAGTTAAGTGGATTTGTTAGATTTTTTAGATTAAGTTTATAATGGTTGTTTCTGGTAACCCTTACTGGACTTTTACTGATTAGGAAGAATGGTGAGGATTTTTATGTTTATTGAGAATGAGATGAGATATAAGGTGAAGAAGTTTGTTATATTTTAAGAAGTGGTGATATGTTTTTAAAGTATATATTTGCTGGGAAGAAGGGAAGTTGCTTCTTTTTCTTTTCTTTTCTTTTTGTTCTTTGATTTTTGATTTTTTCTATTTTTCACTTTTCTTTTTACTTTTTTTTTTTAATCTTTTATGGCTTACATTAGTTTTATTTAAAATTTAGAAGAGCCTCCAATAGCTTAATATTTGTCTAGAGCTCCGTGTGAAATTCTGAGAGCTGGGGAAATGGCAGCATTTTGCTATCTGCCATTCATGAGTTGACTTTGGTTATTCATTCTAGAGAAGCAGGCAACAGACATTAATAACAGCAGACTGTTATATGAACATGCACTTCTGAATACACATGTGTTTTGGTCATGCAATCATCAGTCAACCTGCTAGATTTGCACCAAGAGCTCCCAAGTCAGCAAAAGGATCCAGAGTTTGTGGTTTGGCTTGATGCGTGGGGGTGTTGTGCAGTGATCCTGTAGGGCTGGAAGCAGTTGATTTGCTCACCATACCTAGATGATGTAAGAAGAGAAAAAGCAAGTTGATGAAATAGGTTACTTTTTCATTAAATCATGTTATTCAGTAAACAGAGAATAAAGAAGTTAACTTGGCACGTGTTCTATAAAAAGGCTTTTGACAACTAGTTAAATATAAATAGCAGCATGTATAACTCGTACATCAACCTAAGAGTGAAAATCAGGCTTGTCAGATGTTACATCTTTTCTATCCTGCTCTATGGAGTAGAGAGTCTGACAGAAAACCACTTGAAGAAACTAGAAGCATTTCAAATGTGGATTTACAGATGACTGTTACGTATAAGCTAGGTTAACAAAATCACAAATGAGGAGGTGATAAGCCGCCTGGGAAAGCAAAGGGAAATAATCAAGGCCATTAAAAAGCGAAAGTTAGAATATTTTGGACATGTGATGCAACACCCAGAAAAATATAGCATCCTTTACTTAATCCTTCAGGGAAAAATTGAAGGCAAACGAGGCCCAGACAGAAGAAGAACATCATAGCTTCAAAACCTAAGGGACTAGTTTGGACAAAACTCAGCAGCACTTTTTCATACAGCTGTTGAGAAAAATAGGATTGCCAACATGATTGCCAGCGTCCGATGATGGATATGGCACAACAAGAAGATGATCTGTCCCCGTACCCACACACACACCAACACAGGCAGTCGAGGGTTAAGGAAACACTTTGGAACGCACCCAGGTCTTATCTCCCACTTGGCAGCGATAGACACACCGTCTGCCAAGTGACTTTATTTTCAAAGTAAAACAGAAAGATAAATACTCAAGAGTCCAAATGTCCGACACTTTAAATCTTTCTCTCAGCAGTTCTGGACGAGGCTTTAGTGACTATCCAAGGTTTGCTTTGTTCGTCACAAGGATCCTTGACCACTACCCTCTATTATATAGTCTCTGGGGTGTGGTCCAGTGACTCAGTTCTAATCCCTAGCACGCCTCCTAAACTGCTGCAAACGTTTATCACGCCTTCGGAGGCGTGCGTCCAGGAATGATGTTTCTTCATCACTCTGATTCGAATCAGCTGTCTCCTCTCCCTCGGCCGGCACTTGAGACAATGCCAGAGGGGAGGGGCCTGGAGAGGAAGGCCTGGCTGACTCCTCTTCCTCATGCTCGGAGCTTTCTTCCTCCGATGGGACAGGCTCAGAGGGCGGGGCCACAACAGAAGAAGAAGAATAACTCGTAGTACACATGCTTTTGTAAAATCTCTGTAATACATCAATACTTTTCTGAGTGCCATATTTTTCTATTTCATTAGCACTTCTGTAATACCTTTGGGCAGTACTTCTTCAAAATTTAAGATATTAAAATTTAAATGTGTTGTGTCCATTGAGCAAGCATATTTTCAAAATTTCAGTAACAATTGCTGGAGGCTGATCCCCTCTTACATCCTTGATGGGAACCTAATTACCATTTCATTTAGAGAGAGTCAGTTTGGTGTAGTGGTGAAGGCACCAGGCTAAGAACTAGGAGACAATAAATTCTAATCCTGCCTTAGACATGAAGCCAGTTGTGTGACCTTAGGCCAGTCATTTTCTCTCAGCCCTGGGATGAAGGCAATGGCAAAACACTTCCAAAAATCTTGCTAAGCAAATTGCAATGACTGCTCCCGGCAATGACCAGGAATCAATACAAATCTGAAGGCAGCCTCCACCCCAAATATTGCTAAGTATGTCATCTTGAGCTCTTGAAGGGAAGGTGGAATATAAATTTACAAACAAATAACTACTTAGAAATGTCACAGTTCTTAGGTGAACATCTTTCACATAAATCATTTTAAACATATTAATTATTAGTCTCACCGACTCAAGGTTGACTCAGCCTTCCATCCTTCCGAGTTAGGGGCATCATGCTGACTCTGTAAACTGCTTAGAGAGGGCTGTAAAGCATCAAGTGCTATTGCTATAAATCATTTTAAACATATATTAATTTCAGACAAACCTGATTTACTAGGCCATTCCCAGTCTCCTGAAATATCTGGCTGAATGGAAACAGTTGGTGTATTCGAAGGACCTTAAAAGATAAACATTGCCATTTAGCAATATTTTAAAAATAGTAATATAAAAAGTTATCCAAGCATTTGTTTTAGCTTTTATCACATTGTTTGTGGTAAATTCACCATGTCTTCTCATTAAGTAAATATATATCAAATTTTGAGCAATTTTCTCAAAATAAATAGCCTGTGAGTACTAATTTCACCAGAAATGAATACCTAAAATGTTCTGAATTCATTTTCACAAAATCAATATACATGCTTTTTGAGACCAAGAAAATTCAGGTTCATGAACTTTACATAGGTGGAAGTTGTCATGCAACCCCTAAAGACTGTCATGCTACAATGCCTATTAAGAATGCCTAAACCAGAAGTAGCCAACATGATTCTAATGGATACCGGTGCACTACTATGTTCCCAATTCCATAGCACTTTATTTTTTAAATGCAAACTTCAGTGCTGCAAAGCAGTGTTAGCCTCTATCAACTTATTTATTTCTTAGAATGCAAGAAGGCCAAAATTCTACTTATTTACTTAGAAGAAAGTTGTCTCCTTCAAACATTTTTGCATCTTCCCAATTGTGTAAAGTAGGAGGATGGACAAAATTGTTCTGCAATTATTTTTGAGGGAACACAATTCCCTAAATATTGGCTGTGATGACTATTGTGTCCAGGTATTTTTGGTACTTAGACATTTTAGATTTTTATTTTTTCAATCTTTTCCTTGTCCTTAGCTGTGGGTACATAAGCCATGATAGTCTAGTACAAATCCTGGAGTGGATCATATGTGCATAACCTCTTTCTGAAATATTGGCAGGGTCAAAGTTCAAAGAATGGCTCATGTGTGAACTGGAGTTCTCAATACAGAAATATCAGTTGTGCCAATATCCAGCAGATCACTGGGTGAAAATTGATATTATTTGCCACCACATAGATTTTCTCCATGACACTGGGTGAAAAGCAGAAGGCAAAATATTGCTTCAGCCATGAAAATATTGGAAAATAAGCACTTAATACTGCGAGTATGAAAAAGGCCTCTAATTCATGTCAACAGACAATGTCAATGACTTAATGTAAACAAAAATTTCTCACACAGCCATGCCACTTTGAGTGTCTGGGAAGTGTCTGCCAAGGTTGAATCAGTTCACTGAGGATGAACAGATTCCACATTTTTTGCAAATAAGATTACAGTCTTATTCACATTTTTTTTTTAAAAAAAAATGAGAGTTCTCCCAAAAAGCTGACTAATAACCACACAATGTTTTGCTGTTTGACTTGTGAACAATTTGAACTCTGTGGTTTATTATTCTTAATTAAATGAACATGGATATTTTACTGCTGAACAGATACTGAAGGATCCAATCTGGGTCAGTCACCAGGGAGAAAAGTTCCCTGAGGACGGGCTCTAGCACGAGTCTGAAAGCTCAGAAGACTAAACCTCTGGTCCCAATGACCAACCTAGATTGGATCCCTGTCCTGGGACACATATATTTGCCTTCATTCATGAACAGATACTATTCACAGCACAATTTAAAGAAATTGGAAAATAAAGCATTTTACTTCTTCCGTTTGTAAGTAACCCACATTTGAGGGAGTGGGGGGTGGGAGAAAGGTCAGTACCATTAATTGTTTTTAAAAATAAAAAAGACATCATACCCATGTTAAAAGGATCCCCTTGCACTGTAGGTGAAGGACTTCTTGTTGCTTGAAGAAAAGGATCACTTTTAGCATTTGATGAAAGGAAAGAGCCTAAAAGATCTGGGACAGGTTGCTTAGGACTACCCCCAAATGGGTCAAAGGCAGATGCTGGAAAAAAAAAGTTAATTCTAAGAACATGCTTCTCCTTTCTATTCCAATATTGGGCAATATACTTATATTTTAAAGAAATAGTGTAATATTCTTAACTTTACACAAACTGTGCCATTAAGGTGAACCACTGCCAAAGCAAGTGTCACAATTCTTTTAAATCTAATTGTAAAAATGGAGATGGGAGATCGCAGCAGTCATTAGGTTGAAGCAAACAACACTGGATCCATGCTGTGGTGATGATAGATGACACACAGCTTTCAGCAAATACTTATCAAGAATGCCTGTTGTGACAACGTAAATAGGCAATTCAGATTCCATAGGTAAATGATTATATGTGCAAGGGCATAGGATGTGCCAGTAGATGTTATAACATGTCCTGCTCCCTTGGCGTATACAAGCAAGCTAGAGAAAGCACCCAAGTAAATAATACCTGGTTAGCATTACATTTAATTTATAGAATTCATAATTCTTTGCAGAAACCAAGTAACCAGAGTAGCAATAGATAAAATCAACAAGAGCCTTAAAAAGCATTCCTTGTTAAAGATGGATTTTTTTCATCTTGTAGTCCTGATTCTCTCCTAGCTATCCTCCTACTGTTGGTATCAAAACAACAAAATATTGTGGTTCTGGACTGGATCTTATATTGCACTTATTCATAGTCTCTCTCTTAAAATATACAACTAGGCTAGAAAGGATTGAAAATCCCCACAAGGAAACTCTCCTGTTCTCTTATTTCCCAGTGCAATACTATGCTTATGCTACAAAAAAAAATCCAGATTTTCCTGAATTGCATAAAATAGAGGGAGTGAAGAAACTACTGGCAAATAGGGGAAATTGGCCAGCACTAGTTGGAGCCATTTGCATCTGAGTTCTGAGGAGATACAAAAAATTCTTCTATCCACATGTCTTAAAACATGTGCAAACTAATAATCACGAAAAGTAATTTATAAATCCAAAGGAAGACACAACTCTTTTTCATGAGGAATCTTGTTTAGCATCAATTGCTTAAAGTGAATTTGTTTGTAAAGTACTGTAAGGTTATGTTTAAGATTTTTTTTTACCTTCTCCTATTCTTGGGGACAACGATGGGGATGCTGAAGTTGCAGGCCGCCGTGGAGTTGACTGTGCCGAACCAGTTCCACCCATCTGAAAGACATCTTCAACAGCTCCCTGACCGCCTTGGTTTAATTCTCCAGAATTTCCAACCCCAAAAAGGTCACTCAGCAAGTCTGAGTTAGATGGTGGTGCAGTGGGGGCTGCTGGATAGTTCATAGGAGTGCCGTCCAAACCTAGAAGATCTGCGTCCTCTTGTGGAGGTGGGCCTGGCTGCTCTTGTTGCTTTTTGCTGTGCTTTGAAGTGCCGTGAATTTTGTCAGTGCTAGTGCCACTGTGCTGACTGGAGAGGGATAAGAGTTCATCATCAGATTGCTCGCTTTCTTCATGGACCAGTGCTGCCCTGTCCTCAGAGCTGGGATGAGAACTGGTTCTTTCTGCCTTTTGATCTAAGCAGTAAAAACAGCTTAATGTTAAGCTAGCAACTTTGTGATTCTTCTAAGGCAGAAAAAACAATCCTTGGGAGAAAAGCAGCCACACATGAAAGCAGACAATACCAGCAATAATAATTAAGTAATATTGTTTAATTCTCAATGCACAGAGAATATCCAAAATATAAATGAATGTATGGTGTTTGCATTCAAGTGATTTTACAGCCATACATTGTTGTGTGCAAATAGCAAGAATAAATCTGGCTGACTCAAAAATGTGAACTGAGTTCCATGCACATGCAGGTATTTTGTCTAAATTAAAGAATGCCTATGGACTATGGCGTAATATGTACAAGGTCCCTGAAAAGAGGCAGGAAGATGAAGGAGGGAAGGAAACTAATAAATAAACTGTGAGTTCTGAAAGATAGATTACTTGAGGAGAAATCATATGTACCTTGCCAGCTGAGAGATGACAAGAATGCACCCTGGCCAACATTCTTTAGGTTATCTTGCACTGCATCTACAGAACTTCTGCCTATAATGTAAAAGGAGTCCAAATAAATCAAAGATGAGTGAATTTAAAATAGCCAAGCTTGATATTTTCATGAAAGCTGAAATCTCCAGTCTTTGGCCATGCTGACTGGGGATTTTATGAAGTGGAACTCATCATCTATGTGGGCACCAGGTTGGGGATTATTCCCCAGATAAAACAAATGTCTTCCTTACCTGCCAGAGCAAGGGTGTCTTGATGCTCCTGATGCGATGAGAAAAGAATGCTTGGGTTGATGTCTTTTGTGGTAAAATTCTCCCATGGAGGAGTTAAGTCAGTCTGCCTATCAGTAGAATCTACTTCAATTTCCACAATGATATGGAAGAGTTGGGGATATTTTTCTGGTGAATCACATGCATCCAGCTCAGGCCTAAAGATTAAGTCAAAAAATGGTTTGAAGATCACCTGTTAAATCATATTTTGAGCCTGAGTATAGTAATGACAATTTACTTATACAATATGTTTAATTCTTTTTAAATAGAGTACTAATGTTATGTGATAATAAGCAAGAAGTCCTATAGAACTTCCCAATAAAAATTGATTTAAGATTTAAGTATCTGGACCTTGGAGTGCATTTCTCACTGGAATCAGAGAAGGGTATTTTGGACTTAATGTATTCCCAGACTCCAAATGAATAAATGCAGAAAATATTCCATAGATGTCTGAAGGAAAAGATATATATGGTTCCTTTTAGAGCAAATAAAAAGGTTCATTCACATTTAATGTTTTCTTTGATGAAAACCTAGTTCAGCCTGAAATAGTTTTATAGAAACCCATGTCCCAACCAAAGCATTCACAGAAGAAGCTATGGTCCTTGTAGCCTACTCAACACCTCTGCCAATACAACTCAGTTACTATCTCCTGAACACTGACTGACTTCTTCAGCTAACAGAAAAGAGAAACAGAATTATTAGTCCAGCTGAAAGGACTTAAGTGGATTTCTGTGGCTTTGTTAACACTGTTAGCTTCTCTGAATTACCTAAATTCATCTCTATATAGGGGCTTGTTTGCAGGCTTCTGACCGCTGAACCTTGCTCACTACTCACATATTACATGAATCATGTAGGATATCCAACCCTGATGCAGAAAAATAAGTTGAAATTAATTTTAAATTCCCACATGGTCTCAACTTTGCAATAATTAGGTACCATACATGAGTTTATTTGAATCTGCTTGTGCTTAATTTGATTTATTCAAAATTAACTTTGATATATTGGATGTTTTACTCACTTTTTGCAGCTGAATTTATTTCATTAACACATTGTAATTATTCTTATGCAATTATATTCTATAACCTATTTTCAAAAATTCCTGTTTTGAAGGCAAAGTAATTATTTCTTGAATAAATCAAATCTGCAGTTTCCACTTGTTGGATTTGTGAGCTATTTATTACAATAAGACCTCATGATATCCACTTTCATTCAGTTCAGTGTTCTAGAAATACTTACTTAGTAAATTTTAATGTTGTTGATCCCAGAGGTACGAATCCAGTGTGAAACTGAATCTGGAACATTTGTGTATTTGTCATCTGTAAGAATTGTTAAATACATAATTTTAAAATTAAACAAAACTATAGCAAAATTCAGATGTTTATCATGGAAGAACTATCAAGTCAATTGTAATTCACTTTATTTTATTTTATTACTGTAGGCATAAAAACAAAACAAAAAAATATTGAAGCGATAAAGAAAATAAAAATTTGGTCTAGAGAGCCAATTTCCTGTAGTGATTAAGGCATCTAGCTAGAAACCCAGAGACTATGAGTTCAAATCCCACTTCAGCCTAACACATCTCCCAGGGTTGTAGTTGTGCAGAAAATAGGAGGAGGAAGGAGTGTTGGGTATGTTTGCTGCCCTGAGGTATTTATAAAATGCCTCAAAATATTTATTAAAAAGTGGGAAATAAATCAATACATCATTAATTTGTTTGCTTATGGTAGACTAGTGGCACGTCTACATGTTCCCCCTCCCTAAACTTAGGATCAAGGTATCTCACTAACTGTTCTCTAAGACTGTTAACTAGGAATCATAGGATTTTTCTGACTGATTCAGAGCTGAATTAAGGCCAGCGGATGCAGTAAACACAGCCCAACAACAGTGTCCCTTGGCCTCTCATTGCTTAACTGAGTGTACACCCAATAAGTGATAAAAACTAAAGTTGAGTTTGGCGATGAAAGGGTTAAGGGCATGATAGCTGGGGGAAAATATACTGTTATGTCATAAGCACATTCTTATTTTTGCTTAATGGCTGATCCAGGGCTGGACTGGTTGTGGAAGCAGTATTTTTCATATTATTCTTGACATAACCCTTGCTATATGCATGATGTGTTTGCTTCTGCAGCAACCATGGTAATGAATGAATCTGTCCACTTCCTATTTGCTGACATCAAGTACTGGTATGAACATAATATTTCAGTAACATTATCAAAGAAAATTTGTTCCTTAAGCTACCAAAGAGGTTTCAATAAGAAACATCACAACTTTTCAGCATTTGCTTTTTCATATCCAAACATTTTAACTAGGGGAAACTATTCATTATTCTAACAGTCTTTCTGAGTAATATGCTTAAATCTAATTTTTATATCATACTGTTAAAATATTTTAGATCAGCTAAAGTTCCTGAACGTTCAACCTTGCATTTAAAAGATACATCAAGTCATACTTTAGCTTGAAGCCGTCCCCCAATGGTGGATCGCATATGGTAGACAGAAACAACTACATCATCATGGACAGTGACTCCTAGTGGAATAACAACTTTTCCTTCTTGAACACGGAATTCCCTAAGGAAAAAAGCAAGCAGAACATTCTGCCTAAAGTGATATTCATGAGAATCATAACACAGAATTCACATTGAACAATGCATTATAACCCAGAAGTTGAACATTGCAGTTCAATGTTGTTGAGTTGGGTGAAGTCATAAAGCTCAGTGCTGGGATTAAAATAAAAATATTGTTCGTTTTTATTCTGACTTCTAAATGTAATGTTCTGGCTGTTCTCAAAACAGCCAGATCATAGATTAATGATCTATGATCATTATGTGTGACATTCAAGCTGCTCAGAAGCAAAAGCAAAACTTCAGAGGAAGACACAAAATATCATCAAATATACGGAATCCATGTACAATAGATGCATGAAAGGGTTGGCTAATTGATGTCAGTCTGAAGGGAGGAGTGTATGGATGGATGAATGAATGTAGGATATCCTTCAAAGGTATGAGAAATCTCAGGCAACTGAGATTTCTCTCTCCCTGAAGGAAGCAGTAGCTGCTGAGATCCAATCAACATCAATCATAATTGACTCAAAGCCAGGGTGCCTCGGTCATGTGGAATTAGCTCACCTGTGCTACCATAGATATATACATATTAAACAACCAAAGTGAGATTTTATCTGTGCAGTCAACAGAGAGGAGCTTACTTCATTCTTTCATATTCCAGTGATGTTGTAAATATTCTAGTTTCTCCAATAAGGATGTCACAGAAAGGCCGGCAGCCATTTCTCTGCTTGTTGAAACAGGGCACTGGGCTAAGAAGGACTGATTTGATGGTTATAGGCTTGCAGTGGGGCTGGACAGGTTTGTCTGCTATTAGATCACAAATATATCCTAAATATCTGCAATGAAAAACAGAATTCATAAAAATCTACATGTCTTACTGGCCATGTTCTTTGGCTCTTCAGGGTTTGACTTGGTTGATTATCATAATGAAGATTTTCAACAGTATATCCTATAGTCAAGAAAATTTAATTTTTAAGGCATGCTTGCAAACATTAATGTCAAAAGAGCAAATCCAGTGCAAAATCATGAATTAATCAAGGAAGAAAACAAATAAAAATATAGATTTGATACATTTGACTTAAAAACTACAGAAGCAAGCTCTCCCTGCCTCTAAGAGAATGAGTACTTAATATACAAAAGTGGCAAAAAAAATTCTGCTTCATTTTGCTGCTGATTTTCTGGAAACCATCCTTCCTAACTATTCCTATTTTCAGTTACCCATCAACCAGCTGGGTGGCAAGTGGCCCAGAAGAGCACAGGTCCCAAAATAAATTGCATGTAGTCCATGTTCAGCCTTGCCATAGAATTTAATCAATCTTCCCAATGCTATTGTCACTACTCCACCCCATGTATGTTGTAGTATAACTTCTATCATGAGTCCCACTTGGAAAGATAGAACCAGGCTGAGGAAATCTGATCTAGATGTTTCTGTCCAAATATACATTTTTCTACTTTTGAAAAGGTGATGGCTTCCTGTCTAAAACCAAATATTTATATTCTTTGGGAACAACTGAAGATTGTCCCCACATAATTAGAAGACTCTTACTTTAACAGGACTCTCTCGATATATGTTTGAGAATGCAGCTGTAGAAAACCAGAAGTGTAAAAACCTTCAATAACATTGAATGTTCCACACTATCATTGAAAACCTTTTTAAAACATTTGCTAAGCTTCAGCCACTCAGCCAAATTTGATAAAACTATTCCCATTGACTTGAGTGCAGTTAGGAAGCTGTTAGAAAGCCAGTTTGATATAGTGGTTAAGGCACCAGGCTAGAAATTCAACTGAAAACTGAGTTCTAGTCTTGCATCAGGCACAACGCCAAATGGATGACCTGGCATTAGTCACTCTCTATCTCAGCCCTGGGAAAAGGCAGTGACAAAAAATCTTGACATGAAAACTGCAGAGATTTGGCCAGGTAGTTGTTAGGAGTCAACATTCAAAGAAACAAAAATAAAGGTAGCTGTTGGTGTTAAAAAGCAATAGCAATAGCACTTAGACTTATATTCTATTTTACAGTGCTTTACAGGCCCCTCTAAGCAGTTTACAAAGTCAGCATATTGCCCACAACAATCTGGGTCCTTATTTTACCCAGCTTGGAAGGATGGAAGGCTGAGTCAACCTTGAGCCTGGTGAGATTCGAACTGCTGAACTGCAGCCAGCAGTCAGCAGAGGTAGCTTCCAGTACTGTATTCTAACCACTGCACCACCACAAAGAAGAATGAGATTGACTAAAATCTGGATCCAGGAACTAAGAGCCGTGGTGGCACAGTGATTAGAATGCAGCATTGCAGGCTAATTTTGCCAACTGCCAGCAGTTCGATTCTCACCTGCTCAAGGTTGACTCAGCCTTCCACCTTTCCATAGTCGGCAAAATGAGGACCCAGATTATTGGGGGCAATATGCTGAGAGGGCTGTAAAGCACTGTGAAACGGTATATAAATCTATGTGCTATTGTTATTGCTAAGTGAATTAGTATCCCCTGATATAATATAAATTGCACATGATTTGTCAGTCATAAAACACATTTACTATACCTTCTGTGGGATGGCCAGAGTACTACCCCAGGTCTCTTTGAATTTAGCAATTGAACAGCAGAAGCTGGATTAGAGAAGAGATGACAGAAACAAAACATTGCACTGACCAAGACTGCTGACGCCACACGACCATCCTGTCAGACAAAATGCAAGACCCTCAATCAGGAAAATTTCACCTTTCAAATGAGCCATGTTTTTGTTTGTTTGTTTGTTTGTTAAACACACACAAAACCTTATAAACAAGATCTGCTCAATGATGCTTTAAAACTAAAACTAAAACAGAAGCTCTGCAGAAACTCTTTTGAGATGCTTCCCTCTGAAAAAAAATGTTCATAGGATTACACTGATTAAACAGAAACAAACATTTGACTTAGGTCAATTCTAATGCATCAACATTTTTTTTTTTAATTTGATTTATATGCCGCCCTTTTCTGGACACTCAGGGCGGCTTACAATGCGTTAAGCAATAGCCTTAATTCTTTTGTATATTTTATACAAAGTCAGCTTATTGCCCCCACAAACTGGGTCCTCATTTCACCTACCTTAGAAAGGATGGAAGGCTGAGTCAACCTTGAGCCTTGGAGAGATTCGAACCAGCAGAAATTGCAGGCAGCTGTGTTAATAACAGGGTGCACTAAACCATTGTACTATCAAGGCTCTTTTTTTAAAAAAAGTGTAAAAAGAAAAAAATACACAAGTGCTTCCTATGCAAAGGAAAGACCATTAGGCACTGACAGTGAAACTTCCTTCTGGTGTGGTATGATGGAAACATCCAACAATGGGTTAAAAACTAGATTGGGATTGTGTGAGATACAGTTATTTTTCTATTTGGCACTGTGGCTCAGCTGGAGATAGACTACAACAAAGCAAGTCCATCAAATAGAAGATGAAGAACAAATAGAGTAGAATATTTCTCTCATTTCTTCTAATGTAATCCAGAGGTGCACAGGAAGAAAACAGCATCCTATCTATGGTTCCCAGCTATGCCAGAAGTGAGTCTTCATTGATTAAAGTGTACTTAGAGCGTGTCCGTCACAACAAACCAGAAGCATTCAAATTACAGACAGTAAGTGTCCAGTACTCCGATAATCAGTTTGATAGAGAAAAGCTTCCAGCTGTGGGATGTAGTCAGAGTGATCCAATATCGCTCTTGAGAAGATAATCCTGTAACATTCCTTTCCACGAATCTTCAGAGCAATCTGATAAATAGACAACTTTATGGCCTTCAAATGTTAAAGATTACAACGTTCTTGACTTGACTGCTTCACGGTCAATTGTGAGAGATTATAATGTTGGTAGTTAAAAACTACATTTGGAAGGCATCAGAATGGATATAACTGCTGTAGAATTTAGTAAGTATATAATTTGCATGAAAGCCATAGGCAGAAAAGGCCGAATATGTGGCTTCTTCCCAATAAAGAAAGCAGCAAGTCGAAGAGATTTAGAGTTGTCCCTTACATCCTGAGGCAATGCATATCTTCAGCTGCATTGCTGATATAGAGTTAGGACCAGTGGTGAAATCTAAAATTTGTTACTACCGGTTCTGTGGGCGTGGCTTGGTGGGGGGGTAATGTGACTGGGTGGGCAAGGCCAATTTTTTTTTTTAATTTTAAAACCATTTTTTCTACAACCTCTTCAGCGAAGAGGTTGTTAAAAAATGCTTTCAAAAGGCTCTGACGATCCCAGCTGAGTTGCCTGATCAGCAGAGACATTTTTCTTTTAAATGCCTCTGACGATCAGGCAACTCAGCTTGGATCATCAGAGGCATTTAAAAGAAAAAAACCCTTTTTTTCTTTTAAATGTCTCTGACGATCCAAGCTGAGTTGCCTGATCATCAGAGGCATTTAAAAGAAAAAAAGGTTTTTTTTTCTTTTAAATGCCTCTGATAATCATAACTGAGCCGCGCGATCATCAGAGGCTTTTTTTTTTTTTACTTTTAAAAGCATTTTTTTGGCCAAAGAGGTTGTAGAAAAAATGCTTTTAAAAGTAAAAAAAAAAAGCCTCTGATGATTGTGCGGCTCAGCTGGGCATGTGGGGGGGGCAAGGATTTTTGCTACCAGTTCTCCGAACCACCCGCCTTCATCGCTACCAGATCGGGCGATCCGGTTTGAGCCGGGAGCATTTTACCCCTGGTTAGGACAGTAGGACAAAATAAAATAACCAAAGTGACGTGTGAAGAATCTTATAAAATAAATAAAGATCTGTGTGCTCTGTCCTCATCCAATCTCTTGGCCAACCCTGTTGGCTTTCTGGAAGGATGTAAAGACTTCCACTTGACACTAGGGTCAGAAAGTTGTTGGAATTTGGCTGTGTATGTGGTTTGTTTGATGAGTTGACAATATAATTTTTAGTAGTCTCAGTCCAGTTTATTTTTAGTGGATCTGTACAGCTGGTTATTTTATTTCTATTCACCTCCAAGAGTTCCTTAGGTGGATGGGTGGCTAAACAAACCAAACGTTTTAGGGATTTGTAGAGTTCCAGGCAAAATAAAGGTAAAATAAAATTAAGTTCCATAGACCTGTGAAAGGCCATGGCTAGATTTACACATCATACTAAAGCAAGATTATTGTAGTTTGGTTCAAGCATCACACTAAACCACAAACCGCTCTTTACAAGCAATGATAAAGATGGCATTATAGTTTAATATGATATATGAAGTTTGCCATTATTTACCTTTGAGATGGAATGATAAATATGGAAGATTGTACCTGTCTTATAGAATAAGCAAGTATGGAATATACAACAATTTATGTGCATTTTTTTAAAATAGTGGGATAACATATTTAAATAAATGAAGATGGAATATGATAGACTTGTGCTCACTATCCTGATATAATTCTGGCTAACTTTTATCCATGAGAGTTTACCTTGCGGGAGTAAACTTTTAGTAAGATGTTCTTTAGTGGTTAAATATAGGTTTTGTCATCATTACAGTACTGTATGGTCCATGGTGCTCTTTGAGCCTAGCTGTTTTCTGCAAGACCAAGGACTGCACAGTTCCATCCTGAGCTACAAATATTCTCTTCCATCAATTACAGTACTATGCCATGGAGTTTCTATGGGCAATACTGAAGGGAGGAATCAAATCTACCTGCCTATACCTGACTTAAAGCTAGAACAACTTCCCTATACAAATTGAATTAGGTTTTAAGAGCTAGTATCTTATTATTAATGAACTTGCCTGCACCTTAGGATTTATAGCTTCTTTACTATAAAATTCTGTAAAATGGTTTTCTAAAAGGCAGCAAGGTATGATTGCCTGTTCCCCATATTATAATTTCAAGACTGCACAAGTAGTCAAGATTTGAGTGACAAAAAGCTGTTTAACGAAGGAAAATAATAATGAATTTGTCTCTCTTACATGGATCTCTATGAATCATCATTCTGTTGCAGTATTGCGCCTTTGTTGCGTCTTACTTCATTCTTTGTTATTTTAGGACATCAATAACTTATGAATCAGAAAGGTGAAGAAAGGGGTATTTGGAAAAAATTGCTGATTACTAGAAATCTAATAAATTTATTTATGTTATTTATTTATTTATTATTCATATTTCTATGCCGCCCACTCTCAGAGGACTCTGGGCAGCTTACACCAAAGACAGTACACTAAATAGCATATTGCCCCCAACAATCTGGGTCCTCATTTTACCCACCTCGGAAGGATGGAAGGCTGAGTCAACCTTCAGCCAGTGAGATTTGATCCGCTGATCTGCTGAACTAGCAGTCAGCTGAAGTAGCTGCAGAATTGCACCCTAACCACTGCGCCACCTCGGCTCATTGGCAATATTATGAACTAAATTACAAATATATGGACTTTTACTCTAGGTTGACCACCTGGAATTCTATTGATACAGCAGTTGATCTGTAGACTAGCATTCCTATACCACTTGGTGTTGACCAGGTCTCTCCAGTTAATAGTGTCCTTGGGTCAGGATGTCTTCATATGGTTTACAAAAAGTCATCAACAGTTGGAACAGTCTTATTTCCGGTGGCAAGTGACCATCTTTGAAGTTACTTGGGGGGAAATCAGGAGAATCCATTAACAGAGGCAACAATGCCAATGTGATGGTGAACTCCATAAAAAAATACTTCAGTTCTAGGGTATGTCAGGTGTATCATCTCTGCAACTTGGTGGACTCTGATGGCCAGCTATCAAAATTCTGTTGGTGGAGAAGGGGAGTAACTTGCTTGATATGTCTGTCATGGCTCCCAAATGAACCATTTGCTAATGACATCATCAGCTTTGATCATCTCTAGAAGTAGATGCCATAGTGATAAAGAGGAGATGCTGCTAACAAGCAAATATGAGAAACTGGGAATCTGCAAATAGGAATGGTAGGAATATGACAGAGGAAGAGATATGTATTGTTTTGATTATTTTAATGACCTATATGCAAAAATGTGGATTATCAGATACTTGTTTGATGGGCTGGGAATGGACATTAACAACTGGGAAACCTTGACCTCCGATCGTTCAGCTTAGAGGCTAAAGACGCAGCATGGCCTTCTCCAATTCGAAGAGACACTTGTTCGGCAGGCTGAGGCAAAGAGGCGGTCCCAGAACCAGCGAAATCTGGGGGCTGGGCAGGGGACAGAATGTATCTGCCCTCAGTGTGGAAGGGATTGCCACTCTCGAATTGGCCTTTTTAGTCACACTAGATGCTGTTTTAGGACCTCTTTCCAGAGCACGATACCATAGTCTCTTGAGACTGAAGGATGCCAATGAATTGTTTGATGGGCTAACAATCAAGGATGGCTCCCATATTATTCCTCTTTTAGGGACCCCAGAGAAACCTGAATAAAGCATATGGGATCTTACTTAGAGGACTCACTGTTGTTCTATATTTATTATATTTACATCACTTAGGGGTACAGAGGTTGAAGACAACTGAAATTTATTCTTGGTCTTGGCTGGCTCACTAAAAATAATTTCCTATATTCATTGTTGTTGGTGAATAAAAGCCTTCCAGGTATAGAAGGATAGAAAAAATATTGAATCATGGATGAGCAGGTCCTGACATGCCAAGTGAAGAACTAAGTGGCACACAATTTTATGAAGCCTATACTCAAAAATCCAAATCCCATGAAAATTCTTTTGCTGTGTTTTAGGGAAGTAAACCATTGTTACCTGATTTGCTTCTCCAGGGCCTAAATTATACCCATAATTTCCTTAATGTTTGGGTAGTCTCAATATTCTGGTCAAGCCATAAAGCCAAAACAACAACAACAACAAAATCATGCTCTACAATGAAGATGGAAGGGAAGTTTAGTTAGCTTGCAAAGTCATCTTAGTTTGGCAGAGAAATGGGATGCCCTCATTCTGACACCCTTTTCTCAGAAAATTCTGATATCATTAAGGTATAAAAGAAGGATAATCCATGGTGAGCAGATGTGACTTCTAAAAATTGTGCCCTCAACCTTCCAATCTGCATGATTGATTGCTGGGAAATTTCAAAAATAATGACAGTTAACAGAAAAGTATTGGTGTATCTGGACATTCTTATTGCTAGTATAGGACCATGATGGCGAACCTATGGCACAAGTGCCAGAGGTGGCACACAGCGCCCTCTCTGATGGTACGCGAGCCATTGCCCAAGTTCAGCTCTGCTGCGCATGCGTCTGGGCCTCCTGCCAGCCAGCTGGTCTTCGGGTCTCTGCCTCACATGTGTGGGAGGCAGGGCACTGTGGTGAGGTGTGTGCACATGCACGGGGCACGGGGCATGTGGGGGGCATGTGTGCATGTGTGGGGGATGTGTGAATGCACAGGGTGGAGCGCACACGTGGGGGCCACACACGAATTGCATTTTGGGGGTTCAGGTGTGCGTGCAAACTTTGGGCACTCAGTCCGGAAAAGGTTAGCCATCATCTGGTATAGAAGAACAGCAAATGTCTCTTTTGAAATTTTGTTCAGGAAAGATATTAACAATCAAGGGAGGGGTGCTGCCATTTAACTAATGCTTTCCTTCATTAATCTTGTCAGATGTAAATGCCTTATTCTCTAATGTGTAAATAATGTATATATGGAACATCAGGGGTTAACTTATTACTTGAGCTTTAATGTATTCATATTTTACCACTCCCATTCCTGGCTCCGCCCCTTGTATATAAAAGGAGCCATCCTCCCCATTTTCCTTGCTTCTATCTTGAATATTCAGCGAATATAGAATGCCTATTATGATTAAAGAGAATTATATTTAAACCTATAACTTCTATTATCTTTATTGAGTCTGATCCTGAAAATATTGCAACAAGCTGGTAGCAGAGGATGGTTAATTGACTCAATAAGTAATTAAAAATGTCCAAGAAAGATAGGCCCAACACCAGGGCCTACAGCAAAGAAATAGAAACTGATCAAGAGATGATCAACGAATCCACTAATGCGATTTCGAGAGAATCCGAAGAATACACCACTGAAGAAGAAGAACTGATGAGTGAAAATAACGACCAGGAAGAAATCGAGATAGAAAATAACGAACTCAGGTCAGAAATATTAAAAATACTAAAAAGCCAAAAGAATGATGAAAGCCTCATCGCGGACCTCCAGGAGATGCTGAGGAACAGCGGAGCAGCGAGAGAGAAAAACGTCATTAAAGAAAAACCCAAAGATCAAAAAACTGTGAGTGAAATGACTACTGAGAAAATAGTTGTAAAAAAGAAAAGATGTGACCCCGCGCGAAATTTTGAACGGCAGCCATCTTGGTTTCAACGAACTTCAAAAGAGAGTGAAGCAGAGCCAATCAAAACGCTCAGTTCAAAATTTCTGGCGCGAAAAACACTATCAGACGAAGAAAGTGAAAAAGAAGTCTCAAACTCTTCAGATGAACCAAAATCAGAAAGTGAAGACGATTTAACAAAGTCTCAAGTAAAGTCAGCAATGAAAACGCTTTTTGCTGCTTTTGGGCCAAGATTGAAAATCTCCAAGACATCGACGAAGAAGCAAGAAATCAAACCGACAACTCAAGACCTGCACGCTCCCATCCTGACTTCGAAAACGACGACACCCGAGCCCAGAGAGCCATGCCGATTCCGTCCTACACCGCAGACAGAATCGAGTGCCAGCACACACAAGAGAAAGAGAAGAACCGCCGCCATCACCAAAGCCCCAAAAACCGAGCCAGAGACCGACTCATCTGAAGAGGAGCGGATCGAGAGAGCTGAAATGGAGAGAACCTTCCACAACGGCGCCAAAGAAGAAATGAGCAACGCGCATGTGCAAAACTACGTAGACGGCCCCGAAAGACTTGAACTGGCCAGAGAACCGCGCAGACTCGTTACAAGCATCCCAATGCCGTTCTGTAATTTCCTGCACTTGAGAGACCACGGACTGCCTCAGGTTGTAAGTAATGGACAAAATAATGTGGGGAACTTACCCAGTGACTTCCCAAAACTTAGAGTTGATGGCATTAATTTACAAGAGTGGTACCAACAGCTTCAGGTTATTTTTATGAAAGAAAATTTACTATTCTTTATAACTAGTCCTCCAAGAAGACCTTGGACTTTAAAAATAGACTGTTTACATCATAGAGCATTTTTCATAATAATTTCTAGCGTGTCTCCTGCAATGTATCATAGCATCAAACCAAACCTAACTGTATCAGAAATAATTCAATGCATGTTTAATCTATTTCACAGCGATAGCGTAGCCACAACCACAAGAATGTCTAAGGATTTCTTTTCTTCTAGAGTGAAACCAGGGGTTTCTATAAGTGAACATTTGATAAATCTAAACAAAATAAGAGCTGAGCTGCAATTGAGGGGGGAAATGATTTCAGATCAAACTATGAAAAGTGTTATTATCAATTCACTTGATCCATCATGGGATAGCTTTATGTCACACTTAGATACCATTAATTTGGGATATTTATCAATAGAAAGTCTATCTAACAAATTGATAGCAGAAGACAATTCAAGAAAAAATCGTTCCAGTAACCAAACAGAACACAAATCTTTTAGGAAAGTAGTCTTTCAAGATAAATATAATGAAGCCTTTAGATGCCACAATTGTGGATCCAGGGAACACAGTAGAAGAGACTGTCCCAAAGTCCCAAGGGAGAGACATAGGCCAGAATATAGGAGCAAATACAATTACAGACAATCTTCCACAGATAGACATAAATATAGAAGTCCACCAAACTACAGAGAAAGTAGAGGGGGTAGAGAAAATTCAAAAGAGAGAAAATCTGGGTCACTAAATGGGCTAAATAAACAAGACAGCACCAAAACACAACAAGATGAGAACAATAATTGGCTTATTGATTCTGGTGCAACAAATCACACCACTAATAACAAAAGTATATTATCTTCATTTACAGAAGATAAGTTTGTGATAAAGGTAGCTAATCAAGAAAAGGTTCAAGTATTAGGCAGAGGAAATGTGACCTTGCCTGGTTTAGGGAAAATAGAGGGGGTATTATTAATCCCAGAAATACCTCACAACATACTAAGTGCTATAAAACTAAGCAGAGAATCTGACATCAATATAGTTTTCTCAAAGGGGAAAGCAACTATAGAAAAGAACAAAACAAATGTAGGCACTGTGATGATAAAAGGGGGTCTACCCTATCTGATAACCAAAGAAAGATGGTTACATAACATTGATTCAAATATGGAAGATTGTATTGAAGCAGATGATGAAAATGTCAGTAACAGTGACAATGATGAATGTAAATTAACTCATGATAACAAAAATACACACAATGAGAAGAAACCAAAAATAGGTAAACCAATTCATGATGAGTGTGCTCATATCTTACATAGGAAGTTAGGACATGCTAGCTTTCCTGTAGTACAAAAAATGACTGAACACGCAGAAGGTGTAAAAATAAAAAATTGTGAAAATTATTTAGAATGCTCAGTATGTAAATCCACCAAACTAAAAACCAGTCCTAGACCAAAAAAATCTAACAGATCAACTAACAATATTTTTGATTTGGTACATATGGACTTAGTTGGTCCATTAACTCCATCAATTACCTATAGAAAACGTTACTTCCTAACAATAGTGGATGATTACAGTCGCTATGGTTTTGTTTACACATTAAAGCACAAGGATGAAACCTTTCAGAAATTTAAGGAATTCTACAAACGCATAGAAACACAACATAATATCAGAATAAAACAAATTATGACAGATAGGGGATGTGAATTCATGTCTAAAGAATTCTCCCAATGGTTAAAGGATAGAGGGATGCTACATTTCACGTCCAATCCATTTTCTGCCTTTCAAAATGGGATTGCAGAGAGAAAGAACTCCACACTACAAACCATGATTAGATGCACATTAGAGGATGCTGGTTTAGGCAAACAATTTTGGTCAGAAGCCTTACATTATTCAAATTACACTCAAAATAGAACATGGTCCAGTATTGTGAATAAGACACCATATGAGGTGATGTACAATAGAAAACCTAAATTAGCACACATGCACATATTTGGAGTTACTGCAGACGTGCACATACCTAAACAATTGAGGAGAAAGGGAGAAAACGTATCCAGGAGATTAAGATTCATGGGATACGAAACTGGAACCAAAGGGTACAGATTCATCGATAATAATAACAAATTTATAGTATCCAGAACAGCTGTGTTTCATGAGCAGGCCAATTGGTCTAAGTTGCACCTTAATGAAATTTTTCCTAATAAAAGCAAAGATAATATATCTTGCGAGGAAGGAACAACAGAAAATCAAAATATTAACAAAAGTAAGAACAAAACCAAAATTTGGACAAATAGTCAGCATAAAATAAAGACAGACACATTAACAAAAAAGGAAGCCAGATATTTGCATGACAACCATAGCAAACCTGAAAGAAATATTAGAAATAATAGAAACCAAATACCAAATAAATACAAAGATTATATTATGCATATGGATGGAGAACAAATAACACCTAATACATATGAGGAAGTATTGAAACTTCCCCGTGAAGAAAGAGAAAAATGGGAACTAGCTATGGAAAAAGAAATGAAAAGTTTACAAGGATTAAATGTATTCACACCTGCGATCGCACCTAAGGATAAAACAATTATAGGTACCAGGTGGATTTATAAAATTAAGAACTTAGAAGGAGGTAATACCTTATACAAGGCCAGACTAGTTGCACAAGGTTATGCACAAAAATATCCAGAAGACTATACTGACACATATTCACCCACAGTGAGAACAGAGAGCGTCAAAACAGCTCTTGTAGTAGCATCTGCACTCAATCTAGACGTGTTTCAATATGACATACAGACTGCATACTTACATGCAAAATTAGATAAGGAAATATATGTAAGAGCACCACACAGTCAATACACTAATAAGAACGAAATTTGGTTACTAAATAAGAGTCTGTACGGATTGAAGCAATCTGGCAAAAGATGGTACGATTGTTTGGTAAAAGTACTAAAGACCATGGATTTCAACGCCACCACTGCTGATAACTGTTTCTTTGTAAAAAAGAGTAATGATCATATTGAATTTGTATTAATTTATGTGGATGATATTTTATATATTGGAAAGCATAAAGAGAGCAGGGAAATCTTTGTAAATAAGTTAAACGAACACTTCTCATTGAAATCACTAGGTAGAGTGAATAAATACCTTGGTGTACAAATTAACAAAACAAAAAGGGGATTCAAACTTACTCAAAAAGATAAAATCATTGAACTCCTAAACAAATGTAACTTAAATAATGCCAAAACATGTGACACACCTATGCAAACTGATTTTCTTAGAAACAATGATGAATCTTCCCCTGAGTTTAAAGACAACACATTTTACAGATCAGTTATAGGTTCACTCCTTTATATATCTAATTGGACTAGGCCAGATATTGCATTACCTCTCAATTTATTGTCAAGATATGTTAGCAAACCAACCTTGTATCATTGGGAAGCTGTCAAAAGAATTTTAAGATACCTGAAAAGTACATTAGATTTTTGTTTAATATTGGAACCCAATAATGACAAAGAACCAAAAATTACTTGTTATGCTGATGCAGATTGGGCTGGTGATACATCATGCAGAAAGAGTACCTCTGGTTATGTTTTTCTATTGAACGATTGTCCAGTTTACTGGTATACTGGTAAACAAGAACTGGTAGCCACCTCTACCACAGAAGCAGAATATGTTTGCTTGTCTAAAGCTGCAAATAACCTTGTATGGTTCAATGATTTGATCACAGATGTTTGGAAGAAACCTACTTTACCATTTATTATGCATGAAGATAATAAAGCGGCCATTGAAATTTCTAGATCCGATGCAATTGGACAAAGGTCCAGGCATATTGATATAAAATTTAAGCACGTGAGACAACTATCTCAAGACGGATTCATCAAAGCAATACATTGTGATACTTCTGAACAATTAGCTGACATATTAACAAAACCCTTACCTTCTAAACAACACAAATATTTAACTTCTAAATTATATGTATTATATTGTCCTGAATCTGAATGTAACTGGTGTTGTATAACGAACCGGCATTTAGAGGGGGATTTGTCAGATGTAAATGCCTTATTCTCTAATGTGTAAATAATGTATATATGGAACATCAGGGGTTAACTTATTACTTGAGCTTTAATGTATTCATATTTTACCACTCCCATTCCTGGCTCCGCCCCTTGTATATAAAAGGAGCCATCCTCCCCATTTTCCTTGCTTCTATCTTGAATATTCAGCGAATATAGAATGCCTATTATGATTAAAGAGAATTATATTTAAACCTATAACTTCTATTATCTTTATTGAGTCTGATCCTGAAAATATTGCAACAAATCTTTTTTTTTATCATTTTAGCTTTTGTGTTCAGATGTGGTATATCATATTATTTTAAACAACCATCACCAACACAACCCTTGGTATGTCCTTCCACGCTTTCAATATGTTCTCTCTGCCTTAAAAACTTTCTTTCTCATCCTCATTACAGCAAAAACTATCTAAATTAGAAAAATCAAGAACCGGCACAATGCTAACCTGATTGTGCTGCTCAAATCATTAATTTTTCCTGTTTTACCTGCCTGTTTTAACTGCTGCTGATCCTTTTTAGAAGACACTTTTTACCTGGAGTTTAAAAGCCTGACTTTCTCCATTACATGTTATATGAAAGTGCTATATTCTCTGTTACACTGAATTATTGTATATTGCCCGATAAGTGTGTTCATTGTCTCTGAATTTGCTAAAATCCTCAAAAAAAGGATAAAGTATTTCTTAATGCTATGCTATTACACTAGCTCTTCTTTACTATGGCAAGAAGCTTTACAGTGGACTTAGTTTTTATTTTAATTTTTCCTCTTTTCAAACTCCAGGCAAAGTTTTGTGTGGGCTCCATTAAATCACTTCTCTAAATACTCTACTTTCCCTGTCTTATTGAAATGAATGCCTTAAATGTGTTGAATACTCTACAGACTGCTTAAGATCCCTACCTTAACAATTAGCAAACTGTTAATTGTAACTATTAAACATTTCAGTGGTAATCTGATTGCTTTCTATGCAATCATTAAGGAATAAACTGAAATAATAAATGTTATTGTTTGGATTTATTTATTTTTTGCTTCCTAAAGACATAAGCCTGTTTAATAACTTCAACGGTCCCACTAGAATTAACACTGTGGGAGACTTAAGACTGTTATAGAATTGCTAGGCGTTTCCTGACCTCAAATTTTTATGTAAGACGTAAAAGGAACAATAATATTTAAAGCACTGCTCAGGGCTAACATGCATACATTCTGTGTTGCCTATGCAGCATGTAATGCCATTTTCAGGCCAAAAATAAAGTTATGGAAACATGTTCTAATATAGTGGCACTCCACATGGATATTTTTGACTCAGTGCAAATGCCAGTCCAATTTTTGAAAGCACTTCTATAACACACTGAATTTCCCCAGGAACTAAAAGGTCTGGTACAAAGACTCTCCATGCAACTGAGTAGGTGGTAAATACTTTAAGCAGCCTTTGCTTTAGCTTTGATGTGTTCAGAAATATAACAAGCATTAAAATATTGACAGTCTGCATTTTTTCTATATATGCAAATGAAATGACAATTTTGGAAATCCATTCCTAACGTTCTTAGAGAAGAATCAAAAAAGGGATTAGGATGGACAGTTATTCCTCCAGTAATATCTGTAAAGTTTCCAGGAACAGCCACATAAAACTCCCCAAAGATAAATTGTCCATCAGTAACAGACTCCAACACGAGTCATATTATGGATATTGCATTGGGGTAGTGCCTTTGATGCAATGCATTTAAGATATCTATTTTCCTCTGCAACGTTTGCAATAAGATCTATTGCTGATGCTGACATAGCACTTTCATCTTTCCTGAAATTAATAAGGAACATTCCAGAAGAAAGCAGTGACGAAAAACCAGTATCATGAGTTTTATGACGTAATTGGCAAGATGTTGGAAATGATACCAAGTTTTCCAGTTACCATCCTGAAAGCACTATTGACATACTTCTAAATTCTCTAAGAACCCAACCCTATAAACTAAACAGTCCATTTGTAAAAAAGAATCATTTATTATTCACATAGTTATAAAAATCATATGCTGCAAAACCATTATAGGGACTACATCTCCCCTTTTTAAAAAGGATTTCTTCCAAATGTCTTGTTTTATTTACTGCATATGAAAATTGATAAATTTTTATTAGAAACAAATTTGGATCAAATACAAAAAACTACAGGAATTAAATTACAGGAACAAGATATTCCATGTCTTCTACTTTTTCATCAGTAAAGCTATAAATATCTAGCTAAGAGAAAACCCAAAAGCATTACAGGCTCTTATCAAATTTGACAAAGAAATATCTCAAAATGTTGCATTGTCTGTCCAGTTTAGCATTGCCCTCCTCATATTGTTGCCACAAGTCAATTTTCAGGGTTTTTTAGTTCTTCTTTGTATTGTTATTGAACATCAGTTGTTTTTCAACAACCAGCAATCTTTACTCATTAACAGGACATTAGTTTATGTCACACTTTATATTTCAAAATATTTTTTTCTATATAGATCTACATACAAATGGTTACTTACTGCTTGACTTACCATACAGTGAATGACACAAACATTTTTTGGATTCTGCTGCAACCAGTTATGCATATTCTTACAAACAGCATAGAGATTGTGGAGATTTGGTGCTTGTCTAATTGGCCAACTACATTCAGATACCTAAAGAAGCACAGAATGAAAACAGGTCAGAACCAGTAGTAACAATCAGCTGAATTTGCACAGCATAAGAGAAAGCTAGAAAGAGATCAGGTAGCTTTCAGTTTGGCATATTTTAAGACCCAAGTATGTTCTACAAATCAAATCATCACATAGTATGATTTGTTTAGGCATGATCAGGCTCATCTGCATTAAACTCCTGACCTTCAAAAAGCAATAAAAGGCCTATGGCTTCACACATATGTAAAACAGGATAAGGTGTTGGCTGTAACACTTTGGTTTCACCTACTATTTTGAAACAAATAATTGTCCCTGCTGTTAGACCTAACCACAGCACATTATGTGAACTCAAGAAATTTAGCAAAAAGACCCTGAGGTTGGGAAAGATTGAAGCAGGGGTGAAATCCAGCAGGTTCTGACAGGTTCTGCAGAACCGGTAGCGGAAATTTTGAGTAGTTCAGAGAACCGGCAAATACCACCTCTGGCTGGCCCCAGAGTGGGGTGGGAATGGAGATTTTGCAGTATACTTCCCCTGCCATACCCACCAAGCCATGTCCACCAAGCCACACCACGCCCACCAAGCCACGCCCACAGAACCGGTAGTAAAAAAATTTGGATTTCACTACTGGATTGATGGCAAAAGGATAAGGAGACAACAGAGGATGAAATGGTTAGATAGCGTCAGCGACACTATGAACATGAGTTTGGGCAAATTCTGGGAGGCTTCCAAATCTTAGCTTGCTGTCAGATTTAACAGTAACAGAGTTGGAAGGGACCTTGGAGGTCATCTAGTCCAACCCCCTGCTCACATAGGAGACCTGTACTAGGGATTTGAATCACCAAACTGCCGACCTTTCTGATCGACAGTGGAAGACAGGGGAGCTTGGCGTGCTAAGGTCCATGGGGTCTGAAAAGTTGGACATGACATAGCAACTGAACAAGAACCAAGCCAGTGACGTCAAGAGGAACAGGCAACGCATGGATTTCATACTATAATCCTTTTAATGACAATATGAAGAAAATGGGTTATTAATTAAAAACCCATCATTTAGAAAGAGGTCTGTTAAAATGATAATACAAAAATTTTCTCAACTTTACCAACTTTCCATCTGCTAATTAATCCTTCAAGGTGTTTGTTTTATTAGGTTTTTTTTTTTAATTATGTGCTTATACATTGTGGAAGGAAAGAAAGAAAACTTCCTTATTTATGTGAAGATCCAGAGTATAGCAATTCTTTAGTACAATGATTTTCTTCCATGAGTTGGAGAAAAATGGACAAGACCCCTTCCTCCCCACCCAAAAAGATTTCTTCTGAGCATTTATGTCTCTGGATGGCTATTGATTATACAATCTGGCCTCTCCACAGGAATACCTTACATAGGAAACAATCCAACCTGCAAGATTCTGTTACTATAGCCAATATAATACAGTTGTTTTAGAATTCCTTGGAGTTAACCTGCAGAACTGATTCATGTGTGCATGTTTTGCATGCATACCTTTGATTCCTGATTTTTGGTGATTTACTGGAGTTGTCCTTGCAGTTTTCTTGGCAATATATTTCAGAAATAGTTTGCCCTTGCCTGCTTCCTCCGGTTAGGAAAGAAGGATTGGCTTATGATCTCTCAGGTGACTTTTGTGCTTAAGGCAGAATTCAGTCTCCAGTTTCCAGACTGGTGCCTTAGCTACTGGCTCAGAATTAAGATTAGCCCCTTATATTTAACCATTCTGGGAAATAAATTAATTTTTACTGTGAATTTGAAATTGGTGGTAGTAACATTCTTTTATTATTACTACCCTGATCTTTTTTTTTAACTTTTTAACTTCTGCTGTACAGTGTCTTAATAAATATTGATCCAAAGATGGATGAAATTGATGGAATTTAGAGACTGCCCCAATCTGTCTTGATTCTGATCATTAATATGACATTTCTTTCTTTTCAAAGGCAGATTGACATGGCACCAGCTACATATTACTTTAATATCCCAACCTTACCATGGTCTTTGTCACATCACTGCATCAGCAAAACTTACCCTATTATGAAACCGTGCAGTACGATAAGACTTTGGTGACAAATTGAAAACTGTGTAATGATCAGGATGCCTTGAATCAAGAAATGTCCGCACATCGTCAATATGATTCCTAAATCCCAGTTCGACTCCTTCACCCGGAAATGACATCACTATCAAGAAATGGGGGGGGGACGACAAACATATATTCTGAAGTGAAACCCAAATAAAATAGGCAATGAGAAGTTGGAGGTTGCTGCATTGCTCTATTACTCAAATAATTGATCACTTACCAATAATTCTTGAGGTAATATAAGAAATATCTAGTTCTCCCTTGGCATAGCTATAAAAGGAAACAGAAGAGAACAACAAAGTAAATTCTGGTTAATGCATAAATATATAACTGTCTGATAAAAATATCAAGCATGCACTTGTAGTATCACCTCTTTTTTTTTTTACATTCAGTGGATATTTTAGGGACCAATCACCTTTCCCACACTTATTACAAACATTAAGACTAATCACAATAATATTTACCTAATAAATATTATTTATTTACCTAATAAAAAATCTCCAGTTATAAGGAGAAAAAGAAAAACCAAATAAACTAGAATTCTATATTCATTACAGTGTTCAGCGGCCTATTCCATTCCACTCTACTCTACTCCTCTCCATTCCATTTGCTACATATTGAAAATCTATGCTAGAAGAACTCATTATTTCTGTTAAATTCCACACTTTTCCAGTCAGGTTTTAAGCCAAATTTTAATAGAGCAGCATTGGTTGTGCTTGTTGATGACCTATGGCATCCCTCCTTGTGTTCCTTGATCTTTCAAGAGTTTTTGATACGATCTCCTATGGTACTCTTGTGTTCCAGAAGTTGGGAGTGGGGGAGATCACTTTGTTACAATGGTTCACATCCTTTCTTGGTGGTTTGTTCAGGTCAATATTAGAAGAGAGACAGGGCCCACATTTCTTCATTTGTGGAGTACCTCAGAGTTCAGAGGTCCTATTTATGACTGATATGAAACTGCTAGGTAAGGTCACTCATCAGTTCACAGTTCAGTATAAGGAGTCTGTGAACGATCCCAAAGGTACATCTCAACTCCAAGTTGTGCATATGATGCTGTCAATGTTCTGGCCCATTGTCTAGAAGCTATTTGCATAGGAAAGGGGACGAGCAGACTTTGCCTCAATCCTGACAAGATTGTGTTGAAGACTTTTGATCTTGGATGAGGTTGCACTTTCCTGTTCAAGATTAATATGTAACTTGAAGGTCCTCCCAGACCTGCAGCTACTGCTCAAAGAGCAGGTGGCAACTATGGCCAGGTGGGCCTCTGCACAGGTTTATCTTGAGCACCAGTTGTGCCCTTTCTTCACCTGGCAGGCCCATCACCTACCCCGTTAGATTATTGCAATGCACTCTAATGAGGCTGTCCATGAAGATGCCCTCCAAAAGCTACAGCTGGTTCAAAATGCGGCACCAAGCAATAATGGCCACTTCTCATTATGTTCCATGGCTTCCAACACTATTCTAGATGTTGGTCATTACCAATTCATACCATAAGGCTCGGTTATTTCAGACATCACCTGTCTTCAGTTGTTTCTGCCCATCCATGGCATTCAGGCAGGCAGGTAAATTTTAGGTCATCTCAATTAAAAGCTGTCACCTTGTGGACCAAGAAAAGATGCCTTCTCTATCGCTGCCTCTATCTTATGGTACAGCATTCCCCCACACAGACAGAAAGCTCCTGTTCTCTATGACATTCAGAAGTACCTTAAGACATGGATCTCTTCCCAGGCATGTCATTAGAGTGTCTGTGGAATCCCTGTTGATTTTTTTTTTTTAAAGTTGAGATTTGCTTCTTTTAGTCAGGGCAGTCCTGTCACTTTAGTTCTGTTCTTTAACTTAATATATCAGATATGTTGTAAGTTAACCACCCAATTCAATTTTTGGAATAGGATGGCCTTAACAAATCAAATCAAATAAATGAATAAATAAATAAAGAGAGGGAGAAGTCACTCTCCAATCTAGTGATCAATAAAAACGTTGGGGTTACTATATTTTTTTCGTAGGTTTTATGTGTATTTCTCTTTAACCAGGTTCTACCTACATAAACCAAGTTATTACGCAGCCCTAGTTCAGTGAAATCACAATTCACTAGTTTCTGGGCTTTTTTTTTCCTTCTGGCAGCCAGCAGACCCTTTGCTGCCCATTGGGAGACTAAGTTAGATCTATTTCGGCCTTATAAGGCCTCATCAGTTAGGCACACCCTCATCTCATGTATTCTCCCTGTAAAGGTACAATATTTGTTTTTCTTTCTTTTTCGTAGGTTTTATGTGTATTTCTCTTTAGCCAGGTTCTACCTACGTAAACCAAGATATTATGCAGCCCTAGTTCAGTGAAATCACAATTCACTAGTTTCTGGGCTTTTTTTTTTTCTTCTGGCAGCCAGCAGACCCTTTGCTGCCCATTGGGAGATTAAGATAGATCTATTTTGGCCTTATACGAAATCTGGGATCTTACTGAGGCCCCCATATTGGGGAGAACTCAAAATAATTTGTTAAGGAGGATGCTGGGGGTAAACAACTCCACTTCAGCAGCAGCCGTCAGAGCTGAATTGGGACATTTTTCACTGTACACCTACACAATCATTAGGGCGATAGCCTACTGGCTAAAAATGACTCAGATGGAAGCCAGCAGACTTCCCAAAATCTGCCTAGAGGAACAGCAGATTTCAAATCCCCAAAGGTATTCCTGGCTAACTCGGCTGGCAGAAATATTGAATCGATATGGTGTAGGGTTCCCGTTGTGTGACACACTGAAGCAAGTTAAACAACGGATTAAAGATATACATGGGCAAATGGACATGGCAACTCTTTCAACTAATCATTCCCTTAAGCTTCTGACAGCAGTTAAAACAACTTTCACCCTGGAAAAATATTTACACCTAGAAATGCCATCAGTGGAGAGAGAACTATTTGTCAAGTTTAGATTTGAACTTTTAGATACCAACGTTAAATTCGGCCATTACCGGAAAATCCCGTATGACGAAAGAACATGTATATGTGGGGCAAATGTCATGGAGGATATGGCGCATATAATATTTGAATGTAGGCTGCATGAGGAAGTAAGAAAACAATATCTGTCCCCAATTATAAATAAATTTGCCCACTGGAATGTAAGGCATAAATTAACATTTCTATTGAAGGCAGACTCTCCTCCCCTGGTAAGGGCTATCACTCGCTACCTTAAAAGGATGACAGCAATACGAGCCAGTTATACTGAAAAGAATTTCATTGATTGTAAGAAAGACGAGCTGAGTTAGAGAGGAGCTATCCTATTCGGGTTATCTAGTTTTGGAAATTTAGTTATTGAACTTCGATATTGTTAAATTTCATATATCATATATTTTTACACTGTTATTTCTGTAGCTGTTTGTTTTATCTTTCTCCTTTTTTTTTTTTTTTGAAAAGGCCTTCGGGCTATTCAATAAAATACTATATATATATATTTCGGCCTTATAAGGCCTCATCAGTTAACCACACCCTCATCTCATGTATCCTCCCTGTAAAGGTACAATATTTGTTTTTCTTTCTTTTTCGTAGGTTTTATGCGTATTTCTATTTAGCCAGGTTCTACCTACGTAAACCAAGATATTATGCAGCCCTAGTTCAGTGAAATCACAATTCACTAGTTTCTGGGCTTTTTTTGTTCTTCTGGAAGCCAGCAGACCCTTTGCTGCCCATTGGGAGACTAAGATAGATCTATTTCGGCCTTATAAGGCCTCATCAGTTGTGATTTCACTGAACTAGGGCTGCATAATGGTTTCGGGTTGAAGTACCATCTGTACGCTGACGACACCCAGCTGTACATCTCCACCCCGGACCACCCCAACAATGCCCTTGAAGTGATGTCCCAGTGCCTGGAGGCCATATGGATCTGGATGGGGAGAAACGGGCTCAGGCTCAACCCATCCAAGACCGAGTGGCTGTGGTTTCCGACGTCCCAATATAGTCAGCTGGCGCCATCGCTGGCTATTGGGGGCGAATCATTGGCCCCCATGGAAAGGGCTTGTAACTTGGGCGTCCTCCTGGATTCACGGCTGTCTTTAGAAGAGCACCTGACAGCCGTGACCGGGAGGATTTTTCATCAGGTTCGCCTGATTCGCCAGTTGCGTCCCTTTCTAGATCGGGACTCGTTACGCACAGTCACTCATGCCCTCGTCACCTCTTGTCTGGACTATTGTAACGCTCTCTACATGGGGCTCCCCTTGAGGTGCACCCGGAGGCTCCAACTGGCGCAGAGTGCGGCCGCGCGGGTGGTTATGGGAGCAGTGTGGAGCTCCCATGTAACACCTCTCCTGCGCGAGCTCCACTGGCTCCCGGTGGTCTTCCGGGTGCGTTTCAAGGTTCTGGTTACCACCTTTAAAGCGCTCCATGGCTTAGGACCTGGTTACTTACGGGACCGCCTACTACCATCAATAGCCTCCCACCGACCAGTACGCTCCCACAGAGAGGGGCTCCTCCAGGTGCCGTCGGCCAAACAATGTCAGCTGTCAGCCCCTAGGGGGAGAGCCTTCTCTGTGGGGGCACCAACGATCTGGAATGAGCTCCCCCCAGAGATACGGAGGATTCCGGATCTGCGCACCTTCCGCCGCGAGCTGAAGACTCTTTTATTTCATCAAGCTGGCCTCGCCTAAATCTTCTCCCTTTTAAGTGTAAATTTTAAATTTTTACTGTATTTTAAAATATGGGTATTTTAAATTATGGGTAGCAATTCAGCCAAATTTATTTAATTCATTTTATTCGATTTTAAATTTTGTATATGTATGTGTTTTATTTCATGGCTGTTCACCGCCCTGAGTCCTTCGGCAGTAGGGCAGTATAGAAATTCAATATAAATAAATAAAATAAATAAAATAAATAATATCTTGGTTTACGTAGGTAGAACCTGGCTAAAGAGAAATACACATAAAACCTACGAAAAAGAAAGAAAAACAAATATTGTACCTTTACAGGGAGGATACATGAGATGAGGGTGTGGCTAACTGATGAGGCCTTATAAGGCCGAAATAGATCTAACTTAGTCTCCCAATGGGCAGCAAAGGGTCTGCTGGCTGCCAGAAGAAAAAAAAAAAGCCCAGAAACTAGTGAATTGTGATTTCACTGAACTAGGGCTGCATAATATCTTGGTTTACGTAGGTAGAACCTGGCTAAAGAGAAATACATACATACATACATACATACATACATATATTCCAAAATTTTCCCCTACCGGTTCTGTGGGCGTGGTTTGGTGTGTGTGGCAGGGGAAAAATATTGCAAAATCTCCATTCCTACCCCATTCCAGGGGAAGGATACTGCAAAAAGTCCATTCCCTCTCCTCCTGGGAGAAGGATATTGCAAAATCTCCATTCCCACTCCACTTTGGAGCCAGCCAGAGATGGTATTTGCTGGTTCTCTGAACTACTCAAAATTTCCACTACCAGTTCTCCAAAATCTGTTAGAACCTGCTGGATTTCACCCCTGATATATATATATATATATATATATATATATATATATATATATATATATATATATATATATATATATATATATATATATATATATATATATATATATATATATATATATACTATATTATGAGTGTGATGGATATGTAATGGAGAAAATCTATGCATAGAGTTGCTAAGAATCATTACTGACTTGATGGCATATAATCAATCAATCAGTGAAGGTAGCAGGTGGTTGTGAGCAGGGAAGAGCTTGTATGATCCCAATCTCCCACTAGAAACAGTGACAGTTGAGGATGGCAACTTGGTTCATAATGCAGCACTAATTATATTTTTGTCCTTGACTGTAAGGATCTTTCTGTCCTGATCCAGCATTCATTTAAGTATATATTCTTATGAAAAATGTCTTATTTCAAAAGAGTGTCTCCTTGGGTTCACGGTGGGAGGGGGGAAACCCCTCACCAATAATGCACACTTAGAGCTGTCAGTCCTTGTTCAAGGTCCTAATCGCACGGGCCTAACATTCCTGAATTAATTGTGCCATGTATTTCAGTGGATTTCGAATATGACAACTTAATTGTGACGGAGTGCAGAGATGGCCTTGACAAAGGTATGCAAAAGTCACTGAGACATGATGAGAAAATAAATGCCAATTCAGTCCTGGGAAAGGAAAGACTTGAGAGATAGAAGAACACTGCAATAGCCTCAAGTTTGAAGACCCAAAGTAAACCCACATTTTCAGTTCTTTCATAAGTTTAAACAATCACCGAACGAGGCAGCCAGTTACCGGTAAGTAACTAAGTAAGACAGTTAAGTTGTCTGTAACCATGTTACCTAAATTTCAGATTCTATCTTTCACTTTAGCTAATTGAGTTTAATTATTAAAATGCTTTTCATTTCACTACTCGATTGCTCAATAACCAAATTTCCCTTTCCACAAGCCTATTAACATCCAGTCATTTTCTATAACAGGGGATCTTAACAGGGACTGTCTTGCTTGCTGAGCACTTCAGATAGGTGTGTTTCAAAGTACCTTGCAACAGATTGCATCACTTTAGTAGAAGTATCTTTTAGAGTGTCTTTCAAGTTATCCTTTAAGTTGCTGAAGAGTCTCCCTGCACCACCTTTCATCATGTCCAATAGTCCTCCCCCATAGCTAGACTCCATGTCAGGAGATGAGGCACCTTGAAAGAAGGAAAAGGAGACCCAATAAACCAAAGGCATTGCAAAATAACCCCCAAGAAATGAAACCACTGCAGCAAATTTTAGATCAGTTACACAGATGTACTTATTAGAAAGAGATGAGAAAACAGAGGCATTAGGAGCAACCAAGGTAACCCATCGTATGACAAAACAGAACACAACAACATTATTGTCCTGTTAAAACAAGATATATTGGCATTGACTATTTCTTGTTTTTCTTTTCCAGTTGGAGTTTAAAAAGATGAAACTGATCCGAGACAGAATAAGCAACAACAGGAAACAGGCACAGCAGGAGTAAGTTTTAGATAAGAACATCTGTCAACAGATTGCATTAGTTTTACAGGACCTGAGAGAGTTCCCAGACAAATGGATACATCTGAATCATAACATCCCAATGTAGATATTTTTATCCACAGAACCTCACATCTCAAAGAAAATGGAATTTTCTTACTTTTTTTTTTTGAAACTGTGATATTTTAAAGTGGCTCTGAATCACAAGCAAATAACTTTGCAAAATGTTCCTACAATAAAAAGAAATCTGATGGAGTGATCTGGAACTGGGGGAGCTTTTGGAATTCCCCTTTGTCATGATCAGATCAAGGCCTGATTGCCATGGATACCACTCTGCCATCCATTGAAGGGAAGTCACACCCATTAGATTGATCCAATCGGTGATGACTAGGGGTGGGGAGATCCTTGTCCCCTACTGTGTGGGATGGCACAGGGATTGGTGTTCTCTGTGCTCCTATTCAACAATTGCATGAGGCCACTGGGTGAAGTCATTTGTTGTCATGGAATGAGGTGTCAGTACACTGATGATACGCAGTTATAGATCTCTGTCCCTAGCAAACTAAATAATACTGTGGATGTTCTACGCTGGTACCCGGAGGCTGTAGGAGCCTAAATGGAAAACAACAGGCTTCAACAAGACTGACTGACCTTGGGGCCCACCGGTTCTGAGACTATACCATCTTTGCTCTGTATGGGGTTGCACTGTCCCAAACAGACCCTGTGTGAAATCACGCAGTTCTCCTGTACTCACAATTCCTGTTCAAGGAGCAGTGGCTACAAGGGCCTTTGTACAATTTTGCATTGTGCAACAGTTGTGCCCATTCCTAGTTCAAGGGTTTCTACTCACAGTCACTTATACTACCCTAATCACCATCTAGTTGATCTACTGTAATGCAATCTACATGTGGGGCTGGCCTTGAAGAGTATCCGGAAGCTTCACTAGTACAGACTGCAATCACATGGGCAGCTAGGTGTGTTTCTAGAAGTCACCCTGCTCTACAAGCTGCATTGGTTTCTAGTCTATTTCTGGGTCCAATTCAAGGAGCTGGTTTTGTTCTTTAAAGCCCAATATGGCATGAGGCCATATTAATTCTGGGAATGTCCTTCCCTGATTCTATCTGTCCATCCCTCTAGATCAGCAGCTTCCAACCTTTTGGACCCCAGGGACTGGTTCTGTAGAGAGAGAACAGGAAGGGGCATGGTTTCTTGTGCTGCCTGCCCCAGATGGGGCTTCGCCTGTTTGTGTGGCCTGGTTGCTGGCATGCCACAGACCAGTTCCAGTCCACGGAGTGGGGGTTAGGAATCCCTGCACTAGATCTAGCAAAGAAGGCATGTCGCACCAGTCCCATCAAATCGAGAGCCTTCATTACTGGATTCCCTACTTTATGGAACATTCTTTCCCTGAAAACCAGTCTGACCTTATCCGGTTTAAATTTTCAGTAGTCCCTCAAGATCTGGTTATGTCATCAGGCCTGAGGACCTTAGGGGACTGGTGAAATATTGAGATGGCTCCAGTGTAATTAACAGCTGCTTTTTGCTATATATAGTACATATATATATAGCTTTTGGCCTTTTATAATTTTAACATTTTTAAACATAACAATGTTAATATTTGTCAGCTTTTAGCTTCGTCGTACACCACTCAGTCACTTGTCTGTGAAACGGCAGCCATGGATGAAATAAATAAATACTAAATAATCATCAGTCTGGCAAAGTGAAACAGCTGAAAATAGCTCTCTGTCTATCAAGCCATAGACATCCACCATATCTGTGGCATCACGCATTTCAGGAAATGAAATCACTATTTATTCAGGGCAATAGGAAATACTGTCCAATTGAATTAAGTGAAGAAATGCTGCTCTGGGATATATTTAGACCCTCTTTTTGTCTCTATAAATCAAGGATAGCTTACTATTTGCTAAAATTTGGCTGGATGATTATGAAACTGAATCACCACTCTAAGGCAACAGCTTCATTGATGGGAATAATAATATTTCATCTCTTTTAGTGAGTTTTTGTTAGAGGAAGATTCCTTTCCAGGATATTGCTTTGAAATGATTTGTGTGAAGGAGGATTTTTTTTTTTTTGTCAAAAGATAAGTAGCAAAAGGAGATAAAATCCTCCAAAAACTTCAGAATGAAACAGTCTTTATGATAATAATTTTCTTGGCAGGACAAATTTCTCCCCCGCCCCTCTGCACTACAAATGGATATGGCTTCATTTATCTGCCTTTGGAAAAGTTGCTTGATACATGCCTCAATATGTCATATTTTAAACACATTATGCAAAAATGTAGCTCTCTAGAGAGGTTTATAATGTCAGGAAAGATGGAAGAAAAGGAGGGGGGGTGATCAGCAACAAGAGGATAGATTTGATTGCATCAATGAAGAATATTGCAACTGAAGGCCTAAAGGACCAAGTTGTGGCAGGCCAGCCTAAGAAAATCTATGTAGTTGATACCATGTTGATGGGACATAATTATCAATCATTCATGGATTTATACTGTTGGAAGAAATATCCTTCTGGGTTCAGTTCCAAGTGGGGAAAAAGACACTGGAAACATGGAAACTGCTTGGAAAGATGGTTTAATGGTGGACAGGAATCACATGTCTTGAGTTCCTGAGCAGAATCACATGGCTTGAGCTCCTGAGCAGAAAAGGGCAGAGATGCTGAGAGTCCCTGGGTTTTATACCCTCTCTGGCTTTGAACTTCCTGGGGCACAAGAAGAGTATCCTGATTGATTGTCAGACTCCCAGGGGGTGTGGGTCTTAGCTAGCCTTGTTGGCTGATGTAATCTCCCCAGGTGCCATGTGGGGAGTTTCTGTTGCTAGAGGGGTCCTATTGTGTTGCAGATGATGGTCCATTGACAAAGGGGGTGGGGGATTGGGTTTCTGCCTCTGGTCCATTGACAAAAGTGGGTGGGGGGGCAGGAAGGTGGGAGCTGCTTTGTCTTTAAAACATGTTTCTCCATTTCTCATCCAGGGAAATATATTCTGCCTTTTTAATATTTCCTAAAATATTTCATTCTTCTAGGAGAGGGGTGGGTGCTAACTTCCTATAATACAATACGGAGTTGCAGTTGTCAACTCCAATCCTTAAAACACATCCCAAATATTCATTTTGTTGTTGTTTGTCTGTACAAGAGTTTGCCATTCATTCTGGTGGAACTAGAGACTTACTGGAGCTTTATCCTTATCCCATCTAAAGAAGAAAAAGATATCCAAATATCCAAGTGAGTATGCTTCTTTGAATTTGGGCATTCATTACAAAAGAGAACAAAGCTTTTTCATGAAAAATTGTATGGCAACTTTCTTCCAGAGAATTATAATAGTTGCAATGGCAAATTACCATCTAACTTATTTATTCATTCACTTATTTTATATAATTCCTATGCTGCTCCTATTATAAAACTGTCCATGGCCCACAAAGATAAAAATGAAGCAGAAAAAAAACCATAGGAGTAAAAACTGTAAAATTAAAATAAAACAATGTTTATTATAACATTGATGAATATTTAAGAGGTTTAGAAACAGAAATATTTTATTGTTTCAACTTACTGGAAAAATTAATCAGAGGGGGAAAAAAATAGAAAGATTAACGATCGTGCTGATTATTTTAATTCTGCATTTCACTAACCTTTCACTAACTTTTTCCTCAAACATTGCTCTCATTTAACTCTCCTTTATGCTTTCTCAAAATGGACAATTGCATTTTCCTTAAACACATGTTCAAAATAGCAACTTTGAGAAAAACCTGATGTGCTTTGTGCTTAAAAATGCTATGTAAATTGCCATAATATAAAACATACTCAAGGGTGATATGAACCTAAATGAGAATGCTGCTACGACCAAAACTATGCGAATGAGCTGACAATGTTATTCAGCTCCAGAAACAAAGAGGCTTTAGAAATGGACTTTTCTCATTTCAAATTGTCCAAGAGAACAGACGAGATAGTGTCTAAGAGATTCCCTTTTGTTTTCACAGATATGGAGATATCTCTCAGTTTCTGTAAACATAGTAAACAATTACTATGACATAAGAGATTTTAACTTCTAAAAATGGCCTTTTAAGAAAAGTTAATGCACCTTAGTATACTGAAAGCTATTTCAGTTAGTTAACATTAGTTCTTCAGTCTAATATTTTCTAAATATACCAACACCTGGCTATTTTCCTGATCTGAAGCTATTTTGAGTAACCTTAATATTTCTGGAAAATATTTAAAATGTAGGCAATGCTGAAATTCCACCTGTTTGGTTTAATATGATGCATTGCTCATAATTCATAGACTAAGGGTTTGTTTCATGAGAGGAGCTAAAAAGAGCTTGCTCCTGTGAGAATTTGTTGAACATTAAAAGCAGCCACTTCTTCCATGTTTTCTATATTCACTTTCAAAAATAAGACTGTTTGGGAAGCTTTTCAATAACAATAGCAATAGCAGTTAGACTTATATATCACTTCACGGTGCTTTACAGCCCACTCTAAGCAGTTTACAGAGTCAGCCAGTGGTGGGTTGCTACCGGTTCGCCCCGGATCAGGCAAACCTGTAGGGGCGGCAGGAGGCTCCGTCCACCCGCCCGGACACTTCTGCGCATGCGCAGAAGCGTCACACGTGTGCACAAGTGCCCACAAGCAAAAGGTAGCGATGGGATTTGCAACCCACTATTGGAGTCAGCATATTATCCTCAACAATCTGGGTCCTCATTTTACTGACCTCAGAAGGATGGAAGGCTGAGTCAACCTTCAGCTGGTGAGAATCGAACTGCTGGCAGTTGGCAGAATTAGCTTGCAATGCTGCATTCTAACTACTATACCACCACAGTTCTCTTAATATTCTCTCAGTACTGGTTCTTTCCAATGACATGCTTCAAACTAAGACTTTTTCCAGGGCCAGGACTTTTAAAAAACATCCTAGACCATTCAAAGTATTTCAGCTCACTGAATCCTTACAATGAACAGGTTGTCTTCACAATTTTAAGAATAAAAAGAAATGTAAAATCCTCTGTCTGGATTTCAAAATGTAATTCACAGCAGAATTTGGAAATTGGGTGCAAACTGAAAAAGACTTAAGAACTGAGTTTAGAAGCAGTTTACTTTAGGAGAGTCAAGGATCTGGGTTTATGATTTAGCTAAAATACACTTTTAGTATCAGAACTCCTTGTTCTGAAAAATCCTGAAACACTGGTCTAACTCAGCTTATTCCAACCCAGTATCCTTCAACTATGTTGGACTATAAGTCACACACCTATTGATGAGCTGTTAGCTGACAATTGCTACCATATAACTTATACCCGAAAATAAAGCAATTATTATGAAGACATTATATGTCTTCCTCCCCCATAAAAAGGACAATCCTAAAATAGTAAATACAGTGGATCTTATATGCTAATAAATTTCTCAATACATTTTTAATTTAATTTGTCTAATTTCCAAATCTCTTTTCCATATTTGCTGGGAAAGGTGGAAAGACAGAGAAGAAGACAAGATGGATTGACTCAGTTACAATGATGCAATGGATGCACCATGGGAAATCCTAAAAAGTTGGGGAAAGATGTGCTAAGTGTGCTATGTGATGCTAAGAGGTGACATCACTTTCATGGCACACAATCCAACATATTTGAAGAGCAACAAAATCAGAATAGGTTCATTTAATCTAATATATGAGGATCTCATGTGATCAGTATACTAAATTGATTTTCCCAAGGAACAATTCTATAAAGCGTTTTGTCAATATGCATTAGAACTGCATCACTGCTATCAGTGGAAATATTCAGTTTTCATGCCTAAAATGAAATAAGCACTTCAGTATGTAAGAGGATACCTAGCTTATACAACTGAATTATTTCTGTGTTGCCTTCAGTTTGCAAAAAACATGTTATTAGATATAATAAAAGAGTGATTGGAAATGTGTGCCTTCATCATAAAATGAAAGATTAATAGTGTATATATTAGGTACTAGTGCTGGAATTGCAGTGGCTATAAACTCCATAGAATAGCTCAGTACAGACATCTCTAAAATGAGAATGGAGCTAAATAAATGGAAATAATTTTAAAAAGTGAAAGCATCCTCATCTGACTTCTCAAGTGATAAATCTTACAATGACGAAAGCTTGAATGAGGAACAATTTACAGTCTTAGAAATGCTTCTGAGTCATCATATTTATTAAGTGTGAATGTTACTGAAATCTGTAATAGCTTTTACATAAGTCTTGAGAATTGGAAAATGGTTTTGCAGTTGTTGTTATCATAGACATTAATTTTGGAAGCATGGGGATTGAATTCATGCATAATGAATGCAGGAATACCCAAGTGATACACAAGCTACCTCTGAAAAACTCCAGCAATTTGAGCTGAAGAATACTTACTACATGCAGTAGTAGGCTTCTATTTTTAAATAAAAATTGCTAACTTTCATACCATTAACATCTTTTTATTATTCTGCATATTCACTATGACTATTTTGGAATACTACCAACAATAGAATTCACATAGAAAACATTCAGGGAGGCAAATGCAAAAGCAAACATTCATTCCCTTGGAATTCCTACCAATTGAACAGCTAGAGTAAGCAAGGCTGGGCCACTCATGCCTTGAGGCTTCTGTGCAGCCCTGGGAAGCGCCTCTACCCGTGATTGCAAAAATACTGTAGCGTATTCTTGATATTCTGACATTATGAATGGTTTGATACTTTGGTATACTTTGGTGAATCCTCCACTTACAACCATTTGTTTAGTGACAGTTCAAAGTTACAAAGGCAGTGAAAAAAGTGATTTATGTCGGTTTTTCAAACTTACAACCATTGCAGCATCCCCACAGTCATGTGATCAAAATTCAAACACTTGGCAACTGGCATGTATTTATGACAGTTGCACTGTCCTGGGGTCATGTGATCACCATTTGTAACCTTCCCAGCTGGCTTCCGACAAGCAAAGTCAATGGGGGAAGCCAAATTTACTTAACGACTGAATGATTCACTTAACAGCGGCAGTGATACACTTAACAACTGTGGCAAGAATGGTCATAAAATGGGGTGCAACTCACTTAACAACTTCTTAGCAACAGAAATTTTGGGCTCAGTTGTGATTGTAAGTCAAGAACTACCTTAATTAAAAATAAAAAATCTCAATTCTTTCTCAACTCCATCTCACCAACACATGTGAGGTCGCTCCACCCAATCTGCAACCCTTGCCTCTTCCTAATATGGCATCCTTGGCCACCAAAGATTGCCCACTCTTACAGAGGATTCTTCTTTATCATTATACAGATGGCCAGAGAACCTACATGGGGTAATGGTTAAAGGCACTGAGCTAGAAACAGGGAGATATGAGTTCTGCTCTTGCCTCTTAGCCCTAGGAAACAGTCAATGGCAAACCACTTCCAGAAACCTGTCAAGGAAACTTCTTGGACTTCTTGTTCAAGCAGTGTTGTGGCCCGTCAGCGGCCTGTGCGGATTGTAGCTGATTCTGACAGCGAGGAGGTTGGTGTGGTGTTGCGCCAGCAGCCTGTGCAGCTGGCACCCGAGTCAGACAATGAGGAGGCTAGAGAAAGATGTGGTACCAGAGGCAGGGATTCAGCCAGGGCCTTCAGAACCTCCAGAAGCTCCTTTAAGTGAAGAGGACAAAGAGGAGGAGCCTCTTCTCGATGCACGGGCACGCAGAGCTGCCAAAAGGCAGAAGTGGCTCCTCAGGAGGAGGTCTCCTCAAGAGTAAGGCTTGGGGCTAATTGGCCACTCCCTTAGCCTATTTAAGAAGGAATGCTGACTGAAGCAAGTTGTAGGGAACAACTTAAGTTCATTCTCCTTCACGGCTGGATCTCTGTGAATTGCTTCTGGGCTTTCTGCCAACCTTAGTAAGATTGTGATTACTTTATCTTTGTTTTCTTGTAGGCTGTTAAAGAAGTTTATTTGTTTGGAAAAGGCTGAGTTATTTTAGTAAATTTAAGTTTTGTACAAACTTTGTGTGTGCTGTTTTCTTTGGGGTCCGTAGCTGGGGCAGAACAGGCAGTCACTAAGAGTCAACACTGACTCAAAGGTGTGCACATGCACACCGACCCACACCTAATTATGTATTAATGAGGATGTGAAAGCTAACATCCAATGGATGTTCTTATTCCTGAAGTTCCAGGGAAGGAAATGATCCAAAGTAGACAAAATCATGCCTTCCAATATTGCCAAAATGACTAAAACTAGAATCTCCCCAAATGTGTAAACATCCGGGAATACTTCCCCTTAGTAGTTTTAAGAAATTCATTCAAAATTACACACAGTTGCAGGTTTTTTAATTTATAAAATATTTGCAAATGGATTTAAATGAAGCTATTTAACTTTTATCAATTAAAAAAAAAACTATGGATCAGTATTTGAGGACTGTTTGCTTAAAATAATTATCACAGTTCTTAGATAATCATCTTCTGTATCCTTAGGAACCTTCCAGCTGTTGATAAACAACAATTCCCCTGGATATATTATTGTTAACTCTGATAAGAGTTGAAGTCAGCAACTCTGGATTTTCAAAGAAATCAAAGATAACAAGATCCAGTAAGAATATTAAACCCATTAGATAATTTTTATCCTTTTCATGAAAAGCTTTAAATCAAGAATCATAACAACAGACACAGACAAATGAAAATAAGAGAGCCTTGGTGGCACAGCAGACTAAAGCACTGTTAAATAATACCAGCTGCCTGCAATTACTGCAAGTTCAAATCTCACCAGGCTCAAGGTTGACTCAGCCTTCCATCCTTTTGAGGTAGGTAAAATGAGGACCCAGTTTGTGGGGGCAATAAGCTGACTTTGTATAAAAAAGAACACCGCTGGGTGGGGGGGCAAAAGCCCTACTAAGCAGGTATATACAAAAGTATGAAGGCTATTGCTTAACGCATTGTAAGCCGCCCTGAGACTCCGGAAAAGGGCAGCATATAAATCGAACCAATAAATAAATAAATAAGTACAGATATATCACTGTCCATTTTGTCCACACATATTAACTGCAAAACAGCATTTTGCTATTCAAAATTTCAATCAATGTTTTCAATTTGAAATTGAAAATCTGAAAAGCAGCAAAAATCTATACATTTCAAAGTAAAATTTTGATTTTTTAAAAAATATTTTAATCTTATTCCTTCTTGAAATAGCAGATCAATCCAAGATCTGAAACTAGTGGAGTCTGCATAATTGCTGAATTTGCAAAGTCTAGTTTGTCGCTATTTTTTCAAATCAAACGAAGAGGAAGGAAATAAAACTTCAAAGAGAAGGTAATGCTTAATTGTTAGCAAGCAAAGATACATTTAAATCATGATTAGCAGGTGACGGAATACCCCTTTCCTCTACAAAAGTAAACTCAATGTAACTATTGTAGATCACACAGTTATTTCAATATAAATCAAAGTTAATATCAAATCCTTTAAAACGCTATACATAGAACATGAGATTTGGCTTTCCTTGTAACTTTCTCAGCTCATTTTCAGCATTTTCTCAGCTCATCAAGAAATAACCTTATATTTGTTGCCAAAATTTTGAAAAGAAGTACTATTTCTTTCTCACTCAGTTTGAAACTGATCCAGGGAAGAGTGGTTTTATGAAGCAATTCATTCAACATCCTACTGTTTCAGAATTTGGAAAAAGCCTGTCTCTCTCTCTCACACACACATACCCCTAACCGCTCAACAAGATTGGGCACTATGTCAAAATAACTGAATACTACAAAATTCTCAGTCTAACCAGGATAACTTTGAGGTTCAACTCCCAAGACACTCTTTTTTCCCCTTAATGTAGCAGCAGCACATCATTTGATGGAGAATGCTTATGCATCAAAAAATGTTCTCTAGTCAGGAAAAAGGAAGGCTTCATCAGAAATGAAACAGAACTATGAATACATTTCTATAGTATTAGCTTTCGTGGCATTGAATAAATCATGTCATTTAACGAAACGTGCCCCCCAACCAATTTTAGAACACAGCAGATAATCCATCAATAATTACCAGGTTATTGATGCAATTGATCAGCAATCCAGGTTGATCAGAGGTTGGACATCACAGTGACTAGTTTATGACTAATTCTATAAACCATCCAACTGAGATTTTAAAACAGATAAAAGATGTTAATATACAGCACCTTTTTATACGTCTAACTATCACCATTTCCCATAAAGACAGATACGCCTTTCCGTTTTTGCAGTGAGGAAAAAAAGGTGTGTCACTTGATGGATTTTTTTTTTTTTTAAAGTAACATGCTGCTTGGGTTTTAAGCTTCACCCAGTCTATATTAAACTAAAAACTGGGGCTGCCAGTTAGCTTTTAAATATAACAACAACAAAAACCCTTGCTTTTTATTAGGGTTGAGTCTAATAGTCAAATAAATGGCCCTTATTTTCAAGATAGCATAAGCAGCATCAGCTTTATATACAGATAGTTTCCCAGTGCAGACATTCACTTTCTTTCTTTTTCTTTCAACAAATATCAATGAAACAAAAACCTCTTTTTAAGCAGATTTACTGGCAAAAACCAAGTACTTTTGAAAATATACATTTGCTCCTCTCCAGGTTTCCCTGAAGAGGTCATTGCTAATAGTTTTGGTCTCACACCAAGGCACGCTAGCAAAATAGCCCGAAGCAGTCTTCTCTGCATCTCCCTCCCACCCACTTATTCACAAGCACACACGCAGCCCGAGAACAATACACTCATCGGCGCGGTTCCTTTGCGCCCCGCCCGTCCTCTTCCCCCACCCCCCTTGCACTTAACGGAACAGCGTGACAAGAAGGGACAGGTTTCTTCATTAACTGCACTTAAAAGCTCTGTACGGTTTTAGTAGGCAGGCCCTCGCCTTAGAAAGGGTAGACTGGCCCGGCCAAGGTCCGCTCCAACCCCTCCACCAGCACCGTCCTCGCCCGGAAGGTTGGGCCCTAAGTACATCTCTACCCCACTTCCCTCTCTCCCACCCTCTCTCTTCCCCGCGTAGAGGCAGTCAACCTGCTCTGTACCTGAGCTGTCCATGGTGCTGCAGTCGAGCGGCTGATGCTGATGCTGTCGCGCTGGGCTCCTGGCTGCTGCTACCACCGCGGGGATCACCCCTTGTTTGCCGAGGTTGCCGCCGCCGCCTCCGCCGCCACCGGTTCGCTCTCGGCTGCTGCAGAAGTCACCGTTGCTGTCCACCAGCTGCAAAGATTCATAGCCATCATTGTTGGTCTTTTTCCGGTAGCTCCCGAGGAGACTCATGGGCGAGTCAGACAGAGAGAGTGTCACCGCGGACATAAAAGGCGGGAGAATCGCAAACAGCTCACCTTCCCCTAGAGGCGGAAGCAGCCACACACCCAGAGCGGGGCTGCAGCCCCAGCAGGGCCTTACTTGCTGGCTGGCTGGGTGTGAGCGCAGGCGGTGGAGGCAAGCGACCTCCCCGCCTCTTGTCTCCCGTCCCCGCCTCTGCCTGGCAGCTATTGGAGCAGCCTTGGGAGGCACACCTTGCCTCCTGCTACAGACATTGAAGTCCGACCCTTTAGTCTCTAATGCCTACTGCTTTCAGGAAGCGATGCCCGGAAGCAATGTAAGAAGGCCTCCAGCGTGCCTGCGCACGCTTCTCTACCGCTTGGCTTCCATACCGTCCCGCTACTTCCAGAGACCTAGAAAGGAGCGAGAGCAAGCAGCAGGCAAAGCGGCATGGCCCCCTGCAGATCATCTTCATCCCGATTCAAGGCATTCAACATTCCAAGGTTAAAAGAAAGGCAGCGGGCCCAGGCAGGAAGTGGATAAGAATCTATCCCACTCAAAAATCTTAAGATCTGAATCAAGCAGGCAATGGTGGTTGTTTTTCCCTGTGACACTCTCTAAGGAAGCATTACTTGGACTTTGAAGAAGCGGGGTAGGAAGAGTTGTTTATACTTTTGAAATTTGGTGTTGAACATACAACTGATAGCCCAAAAGACAAACAAAAGAATTCTTGAACAAATCAACCCAGAGTTTTCATTTGACCAGGTTCAAATTATTATACTTTGCACAAATTATTCAGTGGACAAGCTCTCTGATATCTATAATAATTCCAACGATGAAAGGAAAGGGAAGATGAGCAGTAACAAACTGGTTGAACTCAATTACAGCATCAATGAGTGCACTACTGGAAGTCCTATGGACCAAGTTGGAGACAGATCCACCTGGAGAAAAACTATGTGATCACTGAGAATCAACACTAATTTGACAGGACATAATCAATTCTCAAAACCTCACCTGGTGCCCTGTTCCTTCCTTGTAGCCCAAGCTTCCTGTGTATCCTACAAAAAGTGGGAAATTGGCCAACTTTCTGCCATCTAGTCTTTCCTTATCACTATCATCAGAGCCAGAAACATAGAAGATACAGTGAATATATGCAATAAAGTATCTAATGAAGCCTTCTTTACAAGTCACCTTCGCTAATTATACTAATATCATTCAAAATGTTACAACATTTTCATCCACACAATAAATGCTAGTGGTCTATGCAAGAGACTGCTATCTGGAATGCAGGTCCAAACTTTTACTAAGATAGGATAGCTTGGGTAACTAGAAGAACTATATTTGTATAAGTGAAACTCACTGCAATAACATCAGGTCTGTACATGCTGTCTTTTTATACTAATAATTAGTACATCTCCCAAGGAATGGTTTCTGTTTCACTAATTGTAATTGGATTTATTTAAATTATATCCCTAGGATTTGTATAAATTTATATATCTTATAGCTGGTCAGAGTTACTTCAAACTGCAAGATGGGCAGAAAATAAATTTGATAATAATAGTTCTAATTCATCTCTAATCCATTTCCAATCCTGCCCATTCATGCAGTCAGAAATTCTAGGATTACATTTAATTAAAATTGGTTTTCTTTAGAAAATCTTCAGAGGTGCTTTGTTTTGGTTTTATTGGAATTTACAACTGTAGAAGTCAAACAAGCTGCAGGCACAATTTAAATATCCATAGTAAAAATCCACTGTTTCTGTATCGGATTCTAAGAGAAAAAGTCCCAAAATATTATTGGCTGGCATTTTAGACTGGGACATTCTAAACTAGAGTGTTTTTCCTAGCCTTGCTTGATCCAACTCTGTTCATATTGACATTTTTAAATAGAATAGAATAGAATAACAGAGTTGGAAGGTACCTTGGAGGTGTTCTAGTCCAACCCCCTACCCGCACCCCCCATCACCCCCGCTTAGAAGGAAACCCTACACCACTTCAGACAAATGGTTATCCAACATCTTCTTAAAAACTTCCAGTGTTGGAGCATTCACAACTTCTGCAGGCAACTTGTTCCACTGATTAATTGTTCTAACTGTCAGGAAATTTCTCCTTAGGTCTAAGTTGCTTCTCTCCTTAATTAGTTTCCACCCATTGCTTCTTGTCCTACCCTCAGGTGCTTTGGAGAATAGCTTGACTGCCCTAGTCCTTTTCATTAAACTAGACATACCCAGTTCCTGCAACCGTTCTTCATATATTTTAGCCTCCAGTTCCCTAATCATCTTTGTTGTCTTCTCTGCACTCTTTCTAGAGCCTCAACATCTTTTTTACATCGTGGCAACTAAAACTGAATGCAGTATTCCAAGTGTGGCCTTACCAAGGCATTATAGAGTGGTATTAACACTTCATTTGATCTTGATTCTATCCCTCTGTTTATGCAGCCTAGAACTGTGTGTTGGCTTTTTTGGCAGCTGCTGCACACTGCTGGCTCATATTTAAATAGTTGTCCACTAGGACTCCAAGATCCCTCTCACAGTTACTACTATTGAGCAAGGTACCACATATACTGTACCTGTGCATTTTGATTTCTTACCTAAATGTAGAGCCTTACTTTTTTCACCATTGAATTTCATTTTGTTAGAAAGCGCCCTAAATAGGGGATGATAATTCACGACAGCTAGATTTCAGTATTCAATGGACATGCTGCAGCTTATGTTCTCATAAACACATATAAAATCTTGGGTAAAACCCTATTCTATCAGATTAGTATAGTATAGCCTTCCAGTTGGAGATGTTATGGCAGATCAGTCATCCTGGAGGACAGTCAAAGTAGGATAGTAGACTGGATTAGATTCTTCAGTGGTGTTACTGAAGTACAAGATGTAAAATCTGAATTGAGCTCCCTGAAAATTACAGCCTACAAATCTTCTATTTCAGTACCCATTTATATCACATTATTGACAATCGCAGACAATACTTGCTTCTGCCTCTCAGCTGTTAACATAATTATCCAAGGTGCACCTTAACAAAACACCACCTGGTAGTTTTGCCTCCAATTTTTAAAAGACTCTCCAGTTGTGCTTCCCAATTTCCAGTTGCTACTGCCCTCAAGTCCAGTCCTTTCCCATGTTTCTATCAATATTTTTAGCAACAGAAACAAATAAAATATTATTAAAAAGGACATACAATCTTCAACGTTCAGGTATTTACAATGCAGGTGCCAGATCCAGACAGAAAAAGATAATCTGAGCCTGGGCCTGGTCTTCCTATATTCAACTCATATACAGGATCTGCTTACTATTTTCATATTATAAGAACATAAGGCAATTATAGAAACATAAGGCAATAAGGTTCAAGGTGTGGTGACTTATCCTTGTAGGAAAAAGGGTCTTTGGTACATATTCTTTTAATCTTTCCAAAGTTCATGTTTTTCAGATGTCTTGCGCTATAACTCCTTTCAATACCATGCTTAGCCATGCTAAATAGTAACCCACATGTGGACTACACCAACTTGGAAGAGGCTGCTTTCCAATCATGTGAAAACTACTACAATAGGAAGCATTTGATGTGCATTTCTGAATCATTAAAAAAAACAATCCATATTTCAGACATCTTATGATGAACAGACCCATGAAAATCGGATGGGAGTGAAGCCAACATTTTGGCTATCTAGCAGACTTTTTCTCTTTCAAACAGCTATAATCTTCTTCTAAAATTCTTTTCTAATATTATCAACGTCCCATCCAGTTTTAGTGCGTCTTCATTGTTTTGCTAAGCCAAGATTTTTTTTCCTTTTCTTTATCAGTGTGGCAAAGTTTAAAAAAAGAGTAGGATTCCTGAGCCTTTTACAGTTTTGAAAGAGATAGAGAGAGGCATAATATGATACCCACCAAGTGTAGCTTATCATGAAACTATACCACTTGCAGTTCCCTTTTTAAAGGGACATAAGCCTTTTAAATCTGGCCATTCTAATGTTTAAAATTTGCCAGTGCTAAAGTGTAATTTCAATTTGCATATCACATAGCTGTTTCTCCTTTTCATTCAAAAGAATGCAATTTGGTAAGAAATATACCAGGGAAGGCAAGTTGAAAGAGGGAGGGGGAATCAATAAATTCTTAAAGAATTGTTAAATGGAACCATTTTTTATTCCACTATTGAATTTTATAGCTCTTTATAAGGATGTACTAATGGCTTAGTTTCATTTTTTAAAATATAGATGAAAATTAATTTTGTTGGAAATTTTGTCATGAAGCAGCAATTTAACGAAGGATTTTGGTGCCAAATCATTTTATCCTTTAAAGATTGCTACATTGATATAATATGCAATTTTGGTGCCAAAATTCAAATTAACTAAACTTGGAATTATTGGTTCTTATCAAATAAGAGGAATATGGACAAAATATGCAGGGGAGGAAGACAACTTATGTCTGAGCTTATGGTATTTCTTCTATTTATTTGTTTGTTTGTTTGTTTGTCAAACATGTACAAGATAACAAGTGTAGGTATCAACATAAACATAAACAAAGGAAGTAAATACAAATAAATGGGGACAGTAAGACAGGGATGGTAGGCATGCTGGTGCATTTATGCACGCCCCCTTTACGGATCTCTTAAGAATGGAGTGAGGGCCACGGTAAACAGTTTGAGGTTGAAACTATGAGGGTTTGAGGCTGTAACAAGGCTGTAATTGTGGTATAACTGTGACTAACAAGAAAATACAAGATAAACCACAAGACAGCTTGAGAGCCGTATAATTTAGCTAAAACATTATCTAAAAGTTTTTCACATTTTATCCACCCATTAGCAAATTCTTCTTCACATATTCTGGGAACGTGTAATTTATCAACACACTGAGGAAAGCTTCTTTAAATGTTCTAACTCTTATGGTTAGAAATATTTTCCCTTTCCTTGGTTTTCTTATAACTCTTTCTTATAAGCCTATTGGAACCTCCTCTGCATTATTCTTCAGCAACACAAGGCTTCCAGATCTGGTAAATTATTATTTCATTATCTCCAGTCAGTTTGGGGAAGGCTGGTCCATATGTTTACTTGGAGGAAATTGCATTGTGGGACTTTACTTAGGAATGCCTTTGTAAGATTGAAAACTATTGTAGTTTTGGGAATACTGACCCCTCTCCAGTAATTCCTACTGATTCTCTGTTAAAGTGATGACTGGGTTTTAGTGCCTTTAAATGAGTATATAATAGATACAACATTCCACATAACTGTATCTCCAAGTATAGCACTATGGAGAAGGTATTTTCCAAGAACATGAATGTATGGAGAAGATGGAATATAATCAAGGAGATTATTTGTAGGCAGAGGTTTGTCCTTTGAGTTTTGCAGCTTGACTCCAGACATTTCATTACCAAACTAGGTAATATCTTCAGCAGGCTTTGGGGTGAAGTGTCTTGTTCGTTTATATAGGTCCTGGATGGTCGGTTGGTCTTGTGACTGGTTGAATCACAAGACTGGCGAATATATTTGTAGCTCAGGGTTGAAATGAATGCTCTTTGAGCTTGGTTGTGACCAGCACTGATGTTAACCTAGTTTGGGTAATGAAACGTTTGCAAGAAAACAACCAAGCTCAGAGAACACCAAGGATTCACTTTCTCTCAGCCCAACCCACCTCAAAGGGTTGTTCTTCTGGGGAAAATAGGAGGAGGAAAGAAGTACTAGGTATGTTCACTGCTTGAGTTATTTATAAAAATAATAAGGGTAGAATTTTAATTTCTTTAACAAAATTAAAGAAAGTAGAAAGAGCACCATATAACACTTTGTGAACTTTATACTGAAGCCTGTTTTCTACTATAAATACTTACACACATACATACTTCCAGATTCCTCTCAAGAACATGCCACAAAATGGATTATCTATGGTCTAGTCTTACAACACTGCTGCATTTGCTCACGTTTGTCAGATACTCTCAACCAAGGAATTTAAATCAAGCCTTACAACACCAAGCAAAATGGCAACTCAATGAAGTGTGAGAAACAGATCAATGGAGTTATATTCGTACCCAAGACATACTGTATTTGTTACAGGACAGATTCAGAAAGCAAAAGAACAGAACTATTACTTGGTTCTTGTTAAAACCTCTCTCATATATCACCCAAGATCTCCTGTCCAACCTATATGTGAGGCAATTTTCAGCCTAGGCAGAAACCACAAGAGTGTCCACTGGAAGTTGTAAGAACAACAGAGACATTCTGGCAGAAGAGCTGGGGAAAATATGTTAGTTAAGAGATTATACTATAAACTTTATTGATTGATTTTATTTTTTTTATCCCTCCTTTATTACTTTTATAATTCAAGGTGGCAAACATATACAACACCCCTTCCTTCTCCTATTTTCCTCACAAAGATGACCCTGTAAAGTGGATTGGGTTGAGAATAAGCAACTAAAATTCATGGTTTCTAGGCCAGCACCTTAACCACTATACCAAACTGTCTCTCATTATGTTCCATTATTAGACCATGTGGATGAAAAAGAGGACTCCTGCTGACCAGATAAGAAAATTGTTTTCCAAAAGCCATGATAGATGGGGAAAGGGGGGCTTTTGACTTGTTGAAAGGTCAAGTCTCACTGATGATGTTGGGTAACGAAAATTCTGCAATCAAACAACCAAAGCTTCAGAAATCCATGAACCTCACTGTCAGAAGACAACTTAGGCAGGAATGTGAAGGATCTGGAAATACAATTAGGGTTTTTGTCAATCCTTCCATGTAAGGATTACAAGGGGAGAGCTGTTGACAGTTAACAACTAAGTTTGGGTTTTTCAACTATGAACCTTGCTACCAATGTGGAGAACTCCTGATGACATAAAGGCTACACCTCATGAAGTAAGAGATATCATTAAAAAGCTCAGAGTTTTCTACTCCAATGTACAATTATTGGAAATCATAATGCAGGAAAACAAATAACAAAAATTTGCTAGGTTGACCTACAATTCAGGAAAAAGGGAGGAGGTATGGTGTTTTCTTCTATGTTAAAAAAAGCATGACTCAAAGCACAAATCTAATGAAAGTGTTTGGGTGGAAAAAAAAGAGAAACAAAAATGATTACATCTTGAGAGTTTATTATTGATTGCCAGATCAACAGAAAATATAGGTAAGGCATTTCTGCATCAGATGCCATGCTTTAAAAAAAGACATGTGAATGGGAGATTCAACTGTTCTGTCATAGACTGGAAATCAAACAACCAAGAGACCCAACAAATTTCTTGCTACTCTTGCTAACAACTTCATTTGGCAGAAAATGGAATAAGGAAAAAGGTAATCTGCTATCTGACGTAATGTTTTACCAACAAAGAGGAATTGGTTGAAAAAGTGAAGGTGACCACCAGTAGACCCTTGAGGGAGAATGAGCATGTTATCTTTGAATCAAGAGAAGAATCAAACTTGTATATCAGAATTTAAAAGACTAGATCTTAATGAACTCCAGCAGAAGGTAGGTCAACTGGAAATCCTGAAGGAGAGACATGCCTACAAAGGATGGGAAGTACTGTGAAGTACTGAAGATGTAGTTTTCTAAAAGATTGCAAAGGAAAAGGGACTTGTGTAGTGATGTGTAGACAATATAAGGCAATTGTCAAAAACTATATTGATTATTTTACCATACAGTCACAAAAGTGTGGATTGAGCCAAGACTTGTGAAAAATATACAAAAAAATAAAAAAGGCTGTTTTAGTTCTATCACAAATAAAATTCAGGTCTGTTGTGAGAAAAAAGAAGTAAATTGGTAATATAGAGTAAGGAGGCAAAATGCTTTATTTTAGATCTGTCTTCTCTCAGAAGAGAAACAAAGCAGTGACGGGTTGCCCCCGATTCGGTCCGGTTCTATAGAACCAGTAGTAAAACTGGTGGGAGCCTCTGCCCACCCGCCACGATGTCATCCCCGGTGATCTGCGCATGCAACAGGAAGCGAGCGCGCTCCCGTTGTGAACCGGTAGTAAAGGTAAGTAGAACCCACCCCTGAAACAAAGCCCTAACTTTCAATTTAGCACTTAGGCGCCAAACCCAGGCTGTCAGCTTTTTGACACGTTCAGTGCCTTTAACTGCTGAGCCATAGTACCCTCAAGTCCTTTACCTTCACAGTCTCAGGGCCAGACTAGTACATCATAGGAGAGTGAAAGAACCAGCAAAGGGGATCACAGAATTTTTAACAGCAGTATTTGGAAACTTCTTATTTACATATTTATTTGTACCCCATCTTTATTATTTTTACAAATAACTCAAGGCGGCGAACATATCCAACACACTTTTCTCCTCCACAAAGCAAGGTTTCAGAAAAGCAGGAGGAGGCAAACGTCCCTATTCTTTTTAAAAAAAAGGGAAAGTACAACCTGAGAAGTTACAGTCCTGACATTCATAGAAGGCAAGGTCTCCCAACATATTTGTGAATACTTGAAGAGGAATCTTTCAGAGTGAGGTGGGTAACATATAAATTTAATAAATACATAAATAAGAACAAATAACAAGAGCTAGCACAGATTTATACCAAACAAATAAGCCTGCGTCTCCAAATATTTGGTAATTTTATCTTTAATAGCAATTTCCACTATCTTCCCTGGAACAGACAATTAGCTGACAGACCTATAACTTCCTGGATTTCTCAGACAGCCCTTCTTAAAAACTGGAGTTATGTTAGTCACCTTCCAGTCTTCATCTACTGAAGCCAAGTGTTGAGACAGGTTATATATTTTAGTTAAAAAGTCCACAATCTCAGGTTTAAGCTCCTTAATATTTTGTTAAGTGACCAAGAAAAAGAACCTTCTCTGTTATGACTCCCTCCCTATGAAACACCATCCTTGCAGAGGTAAAATTTGACACTGTTTTGCAAAGCCCTGAAGATATGGTTCTGCCCAGAATAATATGGAGCCTATCAAGTGGCTGGTCTGATTGTTGTCACCAACAATCTTTTATCTTTTGTAAGCCACCCAGAGTCACTGAGTACGAGTTGGGTAGCTATATAAATTTTCTAAATAAATAAATCTGTGTATTTCCCAGGACTTGATGCCATCATGGATGGATATAATGTACTTTGAATTAAGCAAAATGCAATAGCAGAATATAAGGTTTAGATTACAGGATGAAACTATTCTATGGAAGTAATTGTAAATCAAGAAGAATGGAGAAAACTAATCATATAAAATTACAAAGCACTCTTGCAGTTTCTGAGATACAGGTGAAAACTAAACAGACGGAGGGGGGAGAGAGAGATTAAGTGCAATGTGCAGTGCTATTTGTCATTTTTATTAATGACCTGGATGAAGTGATTAAGGGGATGAATATCAAATTTGCAGATGATTCAAACATAGGAGCAGTGGCTAGCACTTCAGAAGAGAAAGACAAGATTCAGAAAGATCTAGACAGGCTTGAACAGTAGGCTGAAAAGGGTATGAGGGAGATACACGAAACCTTGCACCTGGGGAGAAAAACATGCAGGAAACAAGTATTAGATGGGGGGGGACCTGGCTTTGCAGAAGTACAGGTGAAAAAGATTTGGGTGTTCTAATAAATCACAAGTTGAACATAAGACAGTGGTGTGATGCAGCTGCTAAAAGGCAGATGCTATTTTGAGCTCTATTAACTGTATTAACAGGCACATAGAATCCAGATCACAGGAAGTACACTTGACACAATACACTGATCACATATTATTATTCTGCCTTGGCCAAGCCCCACTTATTGCAACTTTAAAAAGACACTGACAAATTAGAAGAACAGAGCCAGTTTGGTATAGTGCCATGATGGCGAACCTTTGGCACATGTGCCAGAGGTGGCATGCAGAGCCCTCTCTGTGGATACACGTGGCAGCCAGCTGCCCTTCTGGGTTTCGGCGCACACATGCGCGCCAGCCAGCTGGTCTTTGCTACTTCTCATTCAAATAATAGGCCACTTTCATTTCCTTAGACTGGCAATAATGTGGAGGGCATTTTAGGGCATTATTGCACAAGAAGATGTGCCTGAATATAATTTAGACTTCAGTATTAATCAGCTTTCTAACTGACCAATGCTACAAGCTCTGAAATAAGAGGCCTTAGCGTGGTGGCCAGCTGCTCTTCCGTGTTCCAACGTGCACATGCACGCCAGAACCCAGAAGAGAGCAGCTGGCCAGTGCGCATGCGTGCCAGATCAGCTGTCTTGCATGCATGCGCATGATGGAACCCAGAAGATCAGTTGGCCGCTGCGCACATGTGCACCAGCCAGCTGCTCTCTTCCGGGTTCCGGCACTCCAGCACACGCATACATGCTCCAGTTTCAACACTTGGTGGCGAAAAGGTTAGCCATCACTGGTTAGTGGTTAAGATGCTGGCTTAGGAACCAGGAGACTCTGAGTTCCAGTCCTGCCTTGGGCATAAAGGCTGGCTGGGTGACTTTGGACAAGTCACTCTCTCTCAATCCAACCCACCTCACAGTTTGTTGTAAGGAAAATAGAAGGAAGGGGTATTAAGTATCTTTGCTGCCATGAGTTATTTATAAACATGGGGCTACCCTTGAAAGGTGTTCGGAGACTAAAGTTGGTCCAGAACGCAGCCGTGCGAGGTGTCGTGGGTGCACCTAGGTACACCCACATTACACCAATTCTCCGTGAGCTGCACTGGCTCCCTATTGGTCTCCGGTCACAATTCAAGGTGTTGGTTATTACCTTTAAAGCCCTACATGGCTCAGGACCAGGGTATCTTCAAGAGCGCCTTCTACCGCATAGCTCCCAGCGACCTGTAAGATCCCACAGAGTTGGTCTCCTCCGGGTCCCATCAGCTAAACAATGCTGGCTGACGGGCCCGTGGGGGAGGGCCTTCTCTGTGGCTGCCCCAGCTCTCTGGAACCAGTTACCTCCTGAGATCCGGACCAGCCCCACCCTATTGGCCTTCTGAAAAATGGTGAAGACCTGGCTTTTCCGGCAGGCCTGGGGCCGTTGATCTCGCTGTTGCGATCTGGCGAGATCCGGCCATGAATGGTGTGAATGGGTTTTAATTGTTTTTAATGTTTTAATTTTTAATGTTTTTATATATGGTTTTTAAATGCATTGTAAGCCGCCTTGAGTCTTCGGAGAAAGGCAGCATACAAGTTGAAAAAACAAACAAACAAACAAACAAACAAACAACAAATAAATAAATATAAAGGAAGGATAAAAATAAAATAATTATCAAATCCAGTCTAAACATCTGTCTGACTGTGTAACCAACCACCACAATAAGTTCAGAGGAAAGACTATTAATATTTTGAGAAAATTGGAGGAAAAGTTCTATCAAGAATGATTTTAAAAACTGCATATATTTTGCCTGCAGAAGAGCAAACTGAGAGGCAATATAATTCATTATTATCTAAAAGGTTTGGAGAAGTAAAAGGAAGGAGTAAAATATATCTATCATTTGCTAATAGCATCTGTTAGTGGCTTCCCTAAAGAATTATGGAGCTAAATGATGCTAATCCAGCATCCTATCTCAATCATGCAATCCTAGGGGCATTTACTCCGTGTCATTTTCATTTATATATTCAGTAATTAATTATGTAACTCAAGTCATATAACCATATTGTAGCTTCTGACCCTAACAAAATGCAGGGAAAAATTATCTTGTCAAAGGCATCCATAAAAAGGAATAGGTTTATGTAATGCAGCCAGATGGCTTAAGCAAATGACTCACCTCCCAGAATCCTAGGAAAGTTTCTGTTAAACCGTCCATGAGTCATATACCATGCTAGGGAGAAAGTGACCCCCCTCCCACACAAATACTAACTATTTTGCCTTTCCAGCAGGGAAGATTCCCTGGAAATCCCAAAAAAGATTGAATATGGTTACCATATTCAATACCCCATTAGAAAAGTAGCACCTGGTTGACTTTCATTGAAAAGCTAAGCACGATTAGGCTTGGTTAACTTTTGAAGGAGTGGCAAAGATGGAATTCCAAGCCTATAAACTAAGGAAACATATCCAAGGCTGGTAAAACTGAGAAAAGATCCTTGTTAATCTTCTGTATCGTTGCCAGGAAAACTACATGGAAAAGTTGAGCGTTTACCTTTATGTTTACCATCGAGTTTGTACCACTACAGATGAGAGGGTGAGTATGCTGCATAGAAATCCTTGTTGGAAAATCACAAGGGAAAGATGAGCCTTATCAATGCAAAGATATGTGCAAAGCAAAGGGAGATGAGGTTACCACCGTTAGCTTTTCTCTGAATATGCCATGGTTTTGTAGAGGCAGAAAGGATTCGGAATTTGGAAAGGAATCTTCCAATGCGCACCCCTGGCAACTGAAATGGTACAGCTCCAGAGAAGCACTGCCATTTGATTTGGCTGCCAGGACTAACTCTTTAAGCAACCCTCTTCACTGACCTCATTAATGTGATATTATGCCAGGTAGAGAGATTATGATGCCTGAGAGAGAAAAAGATAAGACTCGTGGTGCAATTCTGCTCAAATGGGCAGCAAAGCTTTCCTGCAGTGTCTGTCTCGGCCTCCTCCAGCGTTCCTGAGATGTATTCCCAATACATTTGAGGGCACAACATTGGATTGCTATCCGATAAGAAAATCATTTGCCCTTCACTTACCTATATTCAGATCATCACCAGAGATATACTTCCTTCGCTCACACTTTCAAATTTATTTTTATTTCCATCTCAAGCTAAGAATCGTTTTGGGGGGAATATTTGACCATGACAAACGGCTTGAAGATATCTGCTTAGAAAAAGAGAGGGAGGGGGAGGAATTGCTGGTAGATTCACACAGCGGATGATATGTGGACCTTCTTGTTACTCTGAGGATTAATTTTCAGCTGGATAAAAGCTCTGCACAGAAAGGATCAGCAATTTGCTTGCACATCCATCGGCATGCAGGAAAACAAACAAGCATCAAGGGCAAAATGCTAGAGTTCCTCATTAAAGAGATTTATAAAGGCAGTCTGTCTCAGCTGTGTGGCACATCTTGCCACCTTCACCTCCCCCCCCCAAAAGAAACACAGATATGGCTAAATTTAGCATATCTCTGCATTGTCTTCAAGCTGCTATTGGCAGCCTTTAAATTAGCAGAATGACAGGGCTTTTATCAGGAAAATGAAGCTGGGGTTGAGATTCACAGCTCCCTTCCCCTTTAAGGAACACAAGAAGATGGAGGCCTTGACTATCTTAATTAATACGATTGCTTTGTTTGCTGGAGGAATATTTAATTTTTATAAATAGGAAGCCTGACAGCAAAGGCCCAGCTCTTCCTAACCAAATTTGGGGACAGCAATCTAGCCTTATTTATTTTTTATAAATTAGTTATTTCACATCATTGAATATCTACATTCTGCCAAGCAGCCTTTCTTTACTTTTTTTTTTTTTTTTTTTTTGGAGCAGCTGTGAATTTCAGAGCTGGATTAATGTAGGTTGCATTTTGAAATTATCTATGATTTGGAATTAAGGATATGCTTTGTAAAGAGAAGATGTTTGATTTAGGAATATCTCACCGATTCAATTATAAAAATGATCCAGACAGAACGTTGGTTTTTTTTTTAAAAAAAAAAAAAAACTTAGCATTGCTATTATTTGTGTTTTCTTTTAAAGGGAAGGGAAGCATCTCCTGCAGATCAGAGGTTGCTATTTAAACTTCAAGCCATCCAATTATTCTCGGCTGGTAGTAATAAAGATAGCATTAAAGTACAAACAAACTCAGATTGAAGACATCTTCAGTAACAGAAATCATTTTTCATAGTTACGTAAAAATAGATAATGAATGGTACTAATTTGTCTATCGAAAAAGCAAATGCGAAGATTTGGGGTAAGATACCATGCACAGCCTATACTCTGCTATACATTATATAACTGCATTTATTTCTAAACAAACCTTGTTTTGCTTTCAAGATGTAGAATTCTAAAATGCCATTTTAAAAAAGGTTATTCAGCAGAAGGAACAGTAAACACTATAATCCAATACGTACATCCAGGCATTTATTTGTAACCTTGGATATGTTCCCAGTTATAGGTTTTCCTTACCTTTATTTTCTGACTTTTTCATGCTCCCTTTCCTCTCCTTGCTGCAGTTCAGTTGGGGGAAAAAAATAAAAACCCAGCTGATTTCTAAAATGCTGACTTTTGATTTGTCATTCACAGCCAGTCATAGGTCACAAAGGCTGCGTTTCTCCATCCAGGGTAGTAATGTGATGCTAATTTGTAGGGAGAGATGCACAGTCCTGGGTTATAGTTTGTATTATAGAGAACCAGACGAAGAATGGGATGCAAGAAGACATAACATATTTAATAAAATCTGGCATGGAACGGGATCTGGAGTCAAAGATGTTCTCAGTTCATTTCAATAGATGCTGTTTCGCTTGTTCATTTAAGAAGAAAATGATAATTGGCTCATTTAGTTAATCTCAGCAAGAACATCAGATAAAGGAAAAGGAGCACTAAGGCTTTGCTGTGTCAAGATTGATCGAATTCTGACTTATGCTGAGTTGTGATTTAGAAATCATGATGCTATTTTCAGTCATTTTCTTGTAAAACTATTCCAAAACATTTTAAAATTTACCTGGGTCTAAAAAATAACTAGCATGTTTATCAACTATATGGAAGTATAATCTAGCACAGAGAAAAAGTTACATTTGCTATGCATCTTCCTAAATCAGTAAAAAATTAAAGAATTTTGCAGCATTGAAGTGTTACATTATTCTTGCTTATGGCAGGAAGCGCATACAATTATTTCTACAGAGAATTCTCTTCCTTATTACATGTGGGTACCCTTAATAAAGCATTGATAGTCTGATAAATACTACAAAATGAAAGGTTTTTTTACATGGTGAAAAAAATAAAATACTTTCAGCTCCATTTTTTAAAAAATTGCAGATACATAGCAGTACATACAAAGTACTACAGAGGTGAAGTCACTTCTATTTGATTGTAGAAAGTTTCTAAGGTAAATTTGGGGTCTTTTCAAAAGCTGAAAATAGTTGAGTATAGGAATATTTCCTTGTCATTCACATACTTTCACATCCTTGTCATTCACAGGTAGTCCTCAACTTACAACCACAATTGAGCCCAAAATTTCTGTTGCTAAGTGAGACAGTTAAGTGAATTTTGCCTCATTTTACAACCTTTCTTGCCACAGTTATTAAGTGAATCACTGAAGTTGTTAAGTTAATAACACAGTTGTTAAGTGAATCTTGCTTCCCCGTTGACTTTGCTTGCCAGGTCGCAAAAGGTGATCACATGACCACGGAACACTGCAACAGTCATAAACATGAGCCACGTTACCAAGTGTCTGAATTTTGATCACTTCGAGCACGAGGATGCTGCAATTGTCATAAGTGTAAAGAACGGTCATAAATCACTTTTTCAGTGCTGTTATAACTTTGAACAGTCACTAAATGAACTGTTGTAAGTCAAGGACTACCTGTATTAGGAGATGTGTCTATTATAGTTTTAAAGATGTTCTAGTAGAAAAACGAAGCTGGTATTAAGTCCCGGTTTGTTTCTATGACTAGAAAGCCAGGATTAACAAAATTTCCAAAATTAAAAACAATCTATTTTATTCCAGAGACAAATGGTGATATTCACTATTCCTCAGACTGTCCCTCAGTCATGTCAAGAGAAACAACTTTTAGCAAATGCGATGCCGTGAAACATCCCTTGGCAGATGGTCACGTGTTACCTTGACTGTAATTCTCCAAGATAGATTATTTATGCTTTTTTCTGCCTTTACCCTCCTTGACTCTTGACCTTTTAGTTGTGTCATGCACATTTTTATAATTTCCAGGCCTCTCAGTGAGGACATCTAATATTCAAGGCTTCACGAAGACACCTAAAATTTATTATGTTAAAATATGATTCTTGAAAACTTAATGTTCTATCTTTATAATTTAAACTCAGTATTGTCAAGTGCAGATTTAATCCAACTTTTCAAATACAGTATATTGATTTCCTTTTTTCCCCCTTCCTTTTTCTGTATTCTGTGACTTGAGGTAAATGTAAGTCTAATAGGAGAATGTGTCCATTCTCAAAGTACCATTCTCAAATTGTTTTGATTTCAGATGTCTGTCACGGTTCTGAGTCCTTTCATATTTAATTCCCCTGTGCAATCATTTAAACATGTAACTGAAAAATCTATTTTCCTCTTTTAGTATGTACATCATATACTAAGAATTCAATTATCCACTGCTATTTTAAGCCATTAGTGGATCCATACTGACTTATTATGTACAAGTGTAATTAAGTGTAATTATCAGAAATGTGAACTGAAGCATTCCAGCAAAGGCCCAGTTCTGAATTTGGCAAACCATTATCTACCATGATTTGTCATTGTTTATCTTTGCATACAGCGTATGTATTTATTTTTCAGGTTCTTTTTCTTTTCACAAAGAACCACATCCAAAGGAACAAAATGATATTTGTTTAGAACTGGTGTATCTTTCTTGGCCACTTCTCCAGTGCATTGTGATGGATCGAGTGACATAAGCAAATATTGTTTGCTGTAATCACTTGTTCCTTCTTAGATCATTGACTTGCAATGTAAGAAGGGTGAGGATTTGTGTGAATGTTTTGGAGTCAGTGTTGACTGTGGCAACTGCCTGACAAGAATCTTGATAAGAGCATAAGAGCACCAGCGTGCCTACCGTCCCTGTCCTAATGTTCCCGTTAATTGTACTCATTTTATGTATTCATTTCATACATAATGAAATGTATTCATTTCATATATGTAATATATTTATATATATTATCTAATATGTACTCGACAAAATAAATAATAAATAAATAAATAAATAAATAAATAAATAAATAAATAAATAAATAAAATCTGCAGTTTTCTTGGCAATATTTTGGAACAGGTTTGCCATTGCTTGCGTCTTAGGGTTGAGAAAGGAGGACTGGTCCCAAATCATCTAATTGGCTTTGTGTCTAAGGCAAGGCTAGAACTCACAATCTCCTAGTTTCTGGCCAGGTGCCTTAATCAATATACCAACTAATACCATGCCATTTTTTACTTTTATTGTTCATTGCAAGGAACAGCAGGATGAACTGCGTAAGGATGAATCTTTAACAGTATGTTCTAGACTCAGCCTATTCTTATCATTTTTCAATCTTATATTTTCAAATATTTTGAAAACCAGACCTGCTTTTCATTATTTAGCCAGGGACGAGCAATCGTTTTGCGGTATAGCAGTCCACACGTATGGAGTTTGAGAGTCATGCATGGTCTTATAAAATGGCTGACATGGTGGAGGAGACGGGACAAAACGTACATTGAACAGAAGCAAAGTAACAAGGTTGCTTTCTGCTATTCCCTCCAAGGAATCTGAAAATCTTTATTTCTCAAAAGATTTATACTTCTCAAAAGATTATACTTTTGTTTTTGTTTGGTTTTTTAGGGCAGAAAGTCACGCGAGATCAGATATTGATTAGCAGCTTCCCATCATTCTTGTTTTCTAGGAATAGCCAGGAAGCTAACATAATGTCAAGAGACATTCTTATAAGCAAACACAGTGTTGGAGGTGAAGCACACCAAGTTTCCATTTATTTTTTTAATTAGAAGTACTGAATCAAAATTGAAACTAAGTCAGGGCAGAACTGGCCAATTGTCAAACAAAGGTTTGCAGGTATAATCTATGCAAATGGGAATCACATTGCCGGTTTTTATTACACTCATCTATCCACATAATAGGAGCGTGTTGGCCTAGAGATTAAGACACTGGGCTTATTGACTAGAAGGTTGGCAGTTCAAGACCCAAATACTGCCTGATGGGGTGAGCTCCTGCCAACCTAGCAGTTCAAAAGCATGCAAATGCAAGTAAATAGATCCTGTACCACTCAGGTGGGAAGGTAACAGCGTTCTGTGCACCTCGGCATATAGTCATGTCAGCCACATGACCACAGAAGCATCTTTGGACAAAGCTGGCTTCCTTAGCTAGAAAAAGGAGATGAGCACTGCCCCCTAGAGTCAGATACAACTATACAGGTGAAACTTTTACCTTATCTACACAATACACACTTCTCACAGCATGGACTAAATTAAAGATAATTTATTATCGCACAACAAATGCTAATACAGTGACTATATGGAATATTTGGAGGGAGTGGAGAGAAGGCTATGCAATGCAGAAATAAACTGCATCTCCCATGATGTTATTCTAGACAAAATTTGTTTACAACACTTGTCTAACCAAAGAACACCTAAGTTCCAATATGATCTCATTATACAGTCATTATATAACAATTGCTGAGTTTAGAAAACACATCCGATTCACAGTAAGGTGCTGACATTGTGAGCTGAAAATGATGGTAAATTACAGAAGGTAATAATTTGGGGGGAAAGGTATCACAAGGAGACAGTAGCATCTGAATATTCCATATATTGGAATATTCCAATATTGGGGGTGTTACTTGGAACCTTGACATGTGTACAATTCAGAGCATCAACTAGGTACTTTAATCCTGTAACATATTTTGATGCATTTAATTACATATACATGCAGAAGATTCATAAAGCAATATAATATGTTCATAGATTACCCCTTTGCCATAAATATGAATTTTGGAGACTTATAGAGTCAGAAGAGTGCTTCTATTCTCCTCCAATATCTAAGTGTAAATGTTCTCCTTCAAGGGAAATTCAACAGTGGATGACTTGATGGAATATCCATGTACTTTGCTTGGAAGATAGATGTTTACTATTGCCTTCTTTCAGTAGGCTTTTCCAACTTCCCAAACTAGCCTACAGCCATATCATGTTGATCTCCTATCCAACCATTAAACGGGTCAGATTCTAGTTAGCTTTTCAAGATTAACAAAGGTCAGTTACATGCTGTAACGGCATCCAGTGATATATGTACTGGACTCCCCTATTTCATTCTTCCAAATGAAACTTATTTTTTCACTTTGTAAGTCTCTTTGGAAGATTTTTCTTCAAGCTATTATGATACACAGAACGACAATGGATGGAAATATAGAATCAGTTCAAGTTAATAATCCACCTAAGATCAGAACTCTGTCCATCCTTTCTTCAGAAAATCACAAATCCCTTCTGGCATTATCTGCTATTTTCACTATGTGCTTGGAGCACAGAAAAAAAAATGTGCATACATTTAAGGTCCATGCTCATAATCGACTGACACTAATTAGATACCAAGCAGAAAAAAGTTTGTGGCAGAATAGAAAGCTAAACCAAATGCTTGCTTGGGGCTAAGATATGTGAATTCACACATTATGACTTAGGGTTGGTTACATTTGAACCAGGCCATTATATCTTGATTTAGTGCAATGTATAAACCCATCACGGAAGCCAACAAAGAGAACTTTCTCCAGAAACAGTAACTGAAATCTACACTTTGGAAACTAGAGAGGATTTTATCATTTCTACCTTGGTTACATTAGACATTGAGCAGGAATAGGATAGGAGGAAGTGAAACTTCCTTCTACAGTGAAAAGCTGCAATAAAATTAGACACATATCTTGTTTATTATTGAATTGAATTGATTTGATTACTATAGCTGCCCATCTTGCAAATGATTCTGAGTGATGTGCATCATAATGTACATAAAAACCTTATTGTGCCAATGCTTTGCTGTCTTCAAAAGAGTTAAGCTATACATAATATTTAACAGGGTTTCCTTTTCCTCTTAAATATGCTGCTTAAATTGAATTTCTAAACTTTATAAAACTGCAACAAGGGCGATGCTTTGTATCTCACTTATTGGTAGCATCAAGGAAATAATTCCCTGAAGTACCAACAGTGAGAGTTAATGGAATTTGGTGGAAATGATTCAAGGTCTTTTAAAAGAATGCCAAAATACCTTTGAAAAGCTATATTTCCAAATGTATACTGTGATGGGTAATTTGTTTTCTTAAGAAGTTCTAAAACCAGTCATGCTAAAATACAGTAGATGGGTTGCACCTAATTATATGTAATCTTCAATTAATGAATTGTCAGAGACATTGAAGCACTCAGAACAACCAATTTATAAACTAGCACCAATCTAAATGGCATTCTATTTTTCATTACAAAGTAAAAACCTTGGGCTGGTTTCAGACATGTTCATTCTTCCATAATAACATGACAACAATCATTGCTTCATATAAATGCTTATACATCATTAAAAAGAAGAGTAAATGGCAATGCAGCATGGAATATAAAGGCAACGTTTTTAAAGGTTCAAGGTATAAAACAGATAAAAATTCAACAGTATGCTTGAGATTTAAATGACAGTAATAAATGAAAGTATGGTGGTTGCAGTGATATGCGGAAGTAGCTATCAGCCAAAAGCAAAGCTTTGCTTTTGAAGTAGATCATACTACAAGTTTGACATATACATGACTTCATGCACACTGTGCAATGAGAACAAGCTTCATAATTTAAATGTTTGAGAATACTTTACTGTGATGCAATGGCTCTTAATGTTTTGGCTTCTACTTCAATTGCTCTGTGAAAACAACGAATGCAACAGCAAGTAACTAACTTGCATTTGCACACTCACACATAAGTAATTGCTAGAGTACTTCTTTAAATCAAATATTAACAAGTAACAAAATAGTGTATTGGTAACAATATCTGTGTGTAAAGTTTAAAAAGGCAAGTGAACAATACCTTGCATAATGTCAATTTATGAGATCCACAGAACTCAAGAAAATTTGCTCCTGGGCAAGTATGGACATAGAATGGCAGCCTGGTTCCCCCTCTTAATGCTTTGTGTAAAAATAATTTTTTTACAAAAATGAAAACCAATTTCCTGCTATTGTCTTATATAATGTAGTAATGTATCTTCTCTAAAATGAGTGGTATATCATTACAAGGCCAATATGAAGATCTTCATAGGAAACGCTACCAGATGTAGGCTCAAAAATCTGCACTATTACTAGAAGGCAGCAAGGAGTTGTAATTTTTCTTCATCTGCTGATATCTAGTGATTATTTAATTATTGCAACCAAGCTCTGGTAGGCCTATTAAAAGGGTGCTAATCACTGACATAGATGGAACAAGTTTCCCAATCATGGAAGATTTTTAAGTGTACTTAAAAATATGCTTACAGAATATGATTTGGTTCAGATCGTCACCCTAAACTTGTAAAGATATAAAAAAATGAACTGTGTAGTAGCATATCTTCCTGCATAACATTTATGCAGAAGGGTTATAACTACACAAAGTTCTTATAGTTAACAGTTTGAAATGTACTATATTAACACTGGGGCTTTGCCAATTCAATTTGGAAAATATTAATTGAAATTGCCATTTCCCACCTCCACCCCCAAGTATCAGCTAATGTATAGTGTGTGTTTGTAGGAATGCAGAAAAAATGGCATTATATGTGGAAGTTAATTCTATTGCATCAAAAAGCATAATTTTGATATCAAAAGCATCAAGAGAAAATAACAATTCCGTAAAAGGCTAATTAATTCAAATGCATTTCCACCTCACCTCATCCCTTTTCTACTGAATAAAATAAGGCAACTTGCGACAATTTAGCAAAGTTTTGCTGTTTTTACATCTTCTATAGACCTTTTTAGGACAACTCTCCCAAGGACTTAGCATGGGCCAACAAGGACCATTAGCACCATCTATCAAAAAAATAATAATGTTGAATCCTACAAAAGCTGTAGAGATTCCTACAGCAGAGGCCCAGTTTTCTTATATTCATTGCAGAGTAGAAATTGATCCCTTGAGAAAAGATAAGTTTGAACAAACACACTAAAAGTTAAATATATCTGTTCAACTGTTGATTTAAAATCGGCTGGCAGGAATTTGGTCAATACTCACATTAACTGCACCATCGCAGCATATAAACACAAGAACAACATTGTAAAAGCAGAGTGAATATTAAGGAATAGGTTCTCAGTAAATCAAACTCCTGGTCCGCAGGCCGGATGCGTCACGCACTGCCCATGCCCAGTTTAACAAAGGGGGGAAAAGTCCCGATATATCATGTGACGACAACGCAACAAAATGTGTTTGACACTCCTGCAGTAGATAGATCTGTTTTTACTCATTCAAAGCTTTCTCTTACCTGCAGTCTCAGTCAGATGCTGATGAAGAAATTAGCAAGGAAAAGGGGATGCTGGAAATATAGGCAGTAAAGTCAGAAATCTCCCTTCTTGTTATTAAATTAAATCATACTCTTGATATACATTTTTTCCACATGTGACCAAGCTTTAAGAGTTACCTGGACAATTTTAAAATGCAGACATAGAACTGCAAATATCTATTTTGCTACCTCTACAGCAATGGATTTTTGCTACTTATTATATCAACAACTGACTGGGTCTGGCTTATGTTTGCCCACATAATCATTTGCCTGGTTGATGGTTAATTGGGACAAATTTACAGGAGCAAAAAAAATGAGATATTGCACTTTTAGTGACTAGTTGTACTATATTATAAAATCAGTTTTAAAACTACTAACCATGTAGTGCAACTGTTCTTAGAACTAGAAAAGGTCTGCTCTTCAACAAAGAAAGGCCTAACGCCACTCAAATTTAAAAGTCTAATTTTATTATACAGCAGCATTTTATAACAGATATTTATCTAAGGTTTTCTTACAAACTGAGAGATTGAATTCACCATGATTCTTCTCAGTTTTTTAAGTACTCAAAACATACATTATTTGACCTGCATAATGCATGTATTTTCCACAGTGCTTATACCGCATTGAAGATACACCTAGAATACTGTGTATTTCCATTTAAATGGAGTGTTAGATTTAAGGATCCATGAAAATGTACACGGAATACAGAGAAGATCTAAATGTAGCTGGAGAGACTGAACAATGGATTCTACAGAACTGCTCAGGTGTAACTGCCTCTGCGTATCAATTACAATTACTTGAAGTCCATGCACAAGTATTTATAGGCCAAGAAGTAGAATTCCATACAGAGTGATCATCGGAAGATGGAGTTCCACAACTATTCTCCAGTAAAATCAGAGAGAATAGCTACTCTTTAAAAAAAAGAGCAGAGCACAGATACAGCACGTCATAAACAAGACCAAAATCAACAACATAAAATTCTTATTCCCATTTTACAGATGCTTAGTTAGCTTCTTCTGCTTGGATTGGAGGAATCTTGTTAGACACCAAAGTATAAACGTAAGGCCAGATTTTGTTGGTCTCTGTTCCAGAGAATGAGTGAAGAATCCCTCTGTTTCTGAAATAGAGATTAGACATTTGTGTTAGCAAATGAATGATTTTAAGGAAACCAGTACTGCAGGTTCTACTGTGTTCTTTAGTAAAAGCCAAAAGGATTAGGTAACAATATAAAACAGGACTGACTGTTTTATATTTGTCAGTGTGCATACCTTTACTGATAAGTAATTTTATTTATGACTTTAGGCATCTAGTTCTGAATTCCAGGAACCGTAGATATCAACAGAATACCAATAAACAGGCTTATTAAAAGGACATTTATTTAATAACCAAGTTGCAATTTACTTTACTAAATAAACAGAAAAAAGTAGTATATGCATAAACATCTTTTTTATCAATTGGTCAACCACCAATGTAGGTTTATTTTAATATGTAAAGGTAAAGGTTCCCCTTGCACATATGTGCTAGTCATTTCCAACTCTATGGGGCCGTGCTCATCTCTGTTTCAAAGCCAAAGAGCCAGTGCTGTCTGAAGACGTCTCTGTGGTCATGTGGCCGGCATGACTAAACACCAAAGGCACACAGAATGCTGTTACCTTCCCACCAAAGGTGGTCCCTATTTTTCTACTTGCATTATTTACGTGCTTTCGAACTGCTAGGTTGGCAGAAGCTGTGACAAGTAAAGGGAGCTCACCCCATTACACCGCACTAGGGATTCGAACCGCTGAAATCGATCGACAAGCTCAGGGTCTTAGCCAATGTAGTAATTGTAATATCTCTTTCCCCTTTACTTCATTGCCATATGCAGGTTATATCTCCAGATCTAAGCCTAAGATCACACATCTCTCAGGATAATTTTAAAAACCAGTCCCTTTCCTGCAGCTTGTTTTTTTTTTTTTATTTCTATCTTTTTTTCAGTTAAGTTTTGTAGATTTTTTCTTTTATGATACATGCCATTTCAAAATTTACATATAAATCTGTGTTATAAATTTTAATATTTTTACAAACCTAAAAATAGGTAATAAAAAAGACACTACACGCTAAACTGTTAATTCATGTTTCCTTCATCTTTTCAGACATTTAACTTGATCATTAGAAAAATTTTGCATTATTTACACAATTTTAAAGCAGCAATACCTATATGGTAGGATTTGAGAATACGGTAGATACCTAGGATCAATCTCTATTAGAATCTATTAGAAGGATGATTGCAAAACATATCCAGGCTAATTTTTATTCCAGTTCCTTGAAAATGTGGTAATACACATTACTGTACAGTCTAAAGAGGGGACATGGGAGCATTAAATCCAGAATCTAAAAACTGCATTAATTGAATCTTTTATTTAAACACTTCAGTTAGCACAAAACCACATTTTAGAATCAATTGAAATATAGTTGAACGATCAACTGCTAATTTTCATTTCAGTTGTATTAATTATGTAAGTCTTTTAGCAACTGTTGGATACAAATTGTGTGTAATCATGATTAAGCCATTAGCTAAATTCCCAGAGGTCTTTTAGGTTGTGAAAGAGATAACATGTTTGTAACTGAACAAAGAAAATAAAGGGCATTTCTAATAAAATACTTCAGATGGAAGTATTTTCCATCTAGGCATACACTCACGTCAATTGGTGTAGGATAACAGAACAAAGGGAAAGTATTATTCAGTAGTGTGTGTTATCCAAAACTATTTGTATTATATCCCATGACTTTCATCTAGTTTTAAACATAAAAAATATTTTGTATATTGCAATAGAAAATATTAAAAACCTATCTAGATTGTCACATTTTGCAATTAATGCAGACGCTAAATAAACCATTCCAATTTTTGCTTTCTTATATATATATATCTGAGGTATGTCCACAGCAGACAGAAATACAGAGATTATTCTTAAGGGAGAAATCATTTCTTTAGCTATATATTTTTTCCTTTTTCTTCTTTAATTGGGGATGCTTACTATTTATTTTTCTAACAAAAACAATTCTCTCTGAACTTTTAATTTTACTTTTATATTTTTCTTAGCTGATGTCATTTTTATTTCTATATCTGTAAAACTTTAATAAAATATTATTTAAAAAATAAAAGACTATTGACACACTCCATGCCTTTTCTTATATTGTTTTAAAAATTGCTTGTATGGTGTTTGGATTCCAACTCACTTGTACAATTCCATTACAGGCTTTGCAGCATCTTTGTATTTTCTTAGTCTAGCAGCAACAGCTTCGGGTTTATCATCTTCCCGTTGGATTAATGGTTCACCAGTAATGTCATCAATACCCTGTTTAAAATATGGTGTGAATTACATTGTGTAGAAAACTAAGTTTTAAAAACCTGCATGTTGAAAAATTTCTATCTCTTGCCCAATGATCAGTCTTTCCCCTGCCGAACAGTCTTGTTACATACAGTTTAAGAGTTTGCTCCCATTGATCTTACCTCTCAAGAAAAAAGACACATATCCGAATTTCCACCATTTACTAGGCTGCAATATGATTAATGGCTCATCTCCCCAGATCTCAAGGTCACAATTCCCTATATTTCTGACTGAAATGTTAACCTTTTTTTCTGCATTTGAGTCTATGGGGATGATATGTAAAGATGTTCTTGAATGTAAGTTTTGGAATCTCTTTTTAACTTTACCCGGAGCAAGCTGTTTGGGAAATATATACAGAGATACAAACCAGTAGTGGGTTTCAACCGGTGTAACCACTGGTTCGCTTCATGCAGGTGCTTCATGCGTGCTTCCGCGTGCATGCTCGCTTCTCTCGCATGTACGCCAATCTTGCACTCTGCACAAGCGCAATATATTTCGGAACAGCTGAGACACGGCAATCCACTCTGCCGCGCCTTTCAGCTGGGCTAAAAATGACCAAATATAAGTTATGTATAACACAGGGATAGGCGGGAGGACCGAACCGGTTTGCTCTCAGCTCATCATCGCCACTACTGACTCGCCCAAACCGGTTGAAACCCACCACTGATACAAACCCCTTCCAATGAGTGGAATTAATATTTGGCTGACTTGTGTGATTTTGGGTAAAGACAGTCCTGGAGTAGCTTGCTGAAACCAACAATGTAATCCCATAAATCAGTCTTTAGGAGCTAGGCATCCAAGGGTGCACAGATAGATAAATTCAGTTAACCTGCTACCCATCAGCAGGCTGTGGCAGTCAGTACTTCCCCTAGAGTGCTGCTGAAGTCTGAGATCTCTTTTCGATCACCAGGATAATCTCTGTCTGTTGTGATCTAAGGGTCTTTGATCCAAGGCTGACTGTTTATTTGTTTAATAGAAATCAGCAGCATACTGCCAGCTAATCATTAAGTAGTACAGATTGTCCTTGCTGAATTCACTGGCAACTCCATCACTAAATAACATGGTAGTTACATGAAACACCAGTGATCATTAAACAAATTATCTGTTAGCATTAAGTAAGACATCATATGAGCACAACTTGTGATTTTTATAGTATTGCTGGCTAGTCCCTTAACTCTGCTTGTCATTAGCCGGATATAAAGCATAAAAATGGCAATCATGTGACTGTGGGATGTTGCAGCAATTATAAATGCACACTGGTTACTAAGCGTCCAAACCATAATCATGTGACTGTGGGGATGCTATGATGGTCATAAGCATGTGGACCTGTCATAAAATTGTTTTTAAGTATCTTGCTAACTTCAAATGGTTGCTAAACAGAACAGTCATTAAGTAAAGGACTACCTGTATTTCAAAATCATTTCTAGAAAGAGCTGGACATTCAGCCGGCCATACTTATTCCCCCTGCCCTCCCTTTCTCCCCCAGTTGTTTCCCATTGTTATCGCTTCTCTTTCATTTTCCCAAAATATGTAATCTAAATATATAAACCTATCAGTGTGAGTCTATCTAGAAAATAAAAGGCATAGGATACTGAATTATCTGAATGCCCACCCTTCCTCTTATCAAATCATAGTTCATTATCTTACCTGGGTTTGAGGTGGATTGAATTCCATATTATATACTCTGCCACTTGCTGGGTGAATCCAACGAGCACTAAGTCGGTCTTTAAGAGACTCAAATGGGATATTCAAACTTATCACTAGATCCAGTTCACATATCCTGTCAAGTGCTTCAGCTTGACCCAATGTCCTTGGAAAACCTATATGAAAAAGTGAATTAAAAATAATAAATTGCGGAATGAGCTTGGAATGTTAACAAAAAAACCCACCCCGATTTTATAGCCTTAAAGTAGTAATTCCAGTTATTTATTACCATGTATTTACAATGCTTATGTATCACATACAAGGCTGCTCCATAATGGCCACAGCATGAATGCGCCCAATAAAATCTACAATAAAATATATACAATAACAATTTAAAATGTAGTCAATAAGCACTGAAGCAAAAAAAGAAGAAGATTGGAAATTGAGCAATAGTTATAGAGAACCTACAGTAGATCAAGAGATAGCTTCAGTCTCCTTTAGGGGAGTTCCTTTAAGGAAGTAAGAAGATATTAACAATCTCATGATTGATAATCATGAGTGATCACTTCTCCATCCATTTCTTGGCAGCAGCCAGGATGAGTAAAATCCAAACTGCATATGGAAGAAAACAACCTAGATTGCACCGGTTCTACTTCCCTCAAATTCCCAAGGCAAAAAGATCCCCACATAATATGACAAAATGGTGATCTAATTACCAGAAAAGAATCAGTAGTCAGAAGTTCAACGAATTTCTGAGCAATTCTGACAGCACGTGCTTTACAAATTGATCGCAGTGGCCAAGCAGTTAAATATTTACAATGACACCTCTCTAAAAATAGTCAGTTGCATTAGGCTCTTCATTCTTCAGAGAAAGGGCAAAAATAACTGATGGTTCTGCATTCAATCAAGCAAATTGTGTTGCATAAATCCAAAGGTTGTAATCTTATACTAGCTTACATTTTAAGTTGAATTTAGTGACATGTTTGAGTTCTAGAACATCCAAATATTTTAGAGCATACACAGCCAGAAGCTTTGCTTTTTCCTAGGTGTGTAAAATGCCCCATTTGTCTATGTACGCATAAAGAAGGCAACTATTGAAAGACCCAAGATGGCAAGAAAATATGAAACAGAATAAACATGTTTTCCTTTTTCTCTTATAAATACACAACACAGCTTTCTTTTTCTACCAGCACGTTTGACTCATTTATGCCTTTTCTTAAAACAGTGAGAATTACTATATAGAGAAATTGTGCATTAATCTAAGTCATTCATAAGGAAACAGCACCTCCTTTCACAAAAATGCCACAAGCCATGTACATCAGTTCCCAGGACCTCAAGCCCACACTGGTTTCATTATATAGGAAGGTGGGAACATTTACCATTCCATCAGATACTGTATTTCACTGATGACAGAGTGATTCAAGCCAAGTGTTATTTTTAATGTTTTATTTCAATCTGCTCAAGATTTATAATTTTCATATGATTTTATTTGTTGCTTTAATGTCATTGGAAGCCACCCAGAGTTGGTTGGAAAATGAGTGGCTATATAAATGTTTTAAATAAAATAATCAATCTGTACTTTAATTTTAAAAAGAGGGAAAGGCAACTATTTATTAACCATAAGCATGCACAAAATATATTAATGCTCAGAGCTTTCTCTCAGTTATAAACCACTTTGATAGACAAGTGTCTCATCAACTGATATTAGTTTTAACCTGAGTCAAGAACCAACTCTTACTTGGATACCTGTTTCCAGATCTCTGCTAATATTTTTAAAATTATTTCTTTAGGGCAGCTGGGAATCTCACTCTTACAATTCTCCTCATTTTCCATTAATTATCCTGAGTTTCATGTGGCCATTTCTTTTCCAGAAATGAAAGAAAATCAACTACCTCCCCCAACCCACACTCTGAAGCCATTATTACCCATGTCCAGTGGTGGGATTCAAATAATTTAACAACCGGTTCTCTGCTCTAATGTATTCTTCCAATAACCAAACTGCTCAGAAAGTTAACAACCGGTTCTCCCAAAGTGGTGTGAACTGGCTGAATCCCACCACTGCCTATGTCTTAGTTAAACAGTGCACAGATTTTTTAACAGCACCAGATATTAATATTTTAAAGTGCTATGAGAACTTACAGTTTAAGAATGAATTAGCATTACATCAGCTCATTCAACTGAATCGAATGAGAATCTGGTTCATGTACCTGAGTGTGAAGCTTTTCCTTCTACATGACAAGCAGCTCTTATGCCCTTTCTCTAAAAATATGTGGAAGGAATCTTCCCATTAAGATACCAGGGTTCCCGTTTTAATTGGCTTAGGTAGCCTGAGACAGCAAAAGTTATCCATCTTAAGATATATTTTTTTTATTTAAATTTGCTTCTATTCTATATAAGGGCAAATACTACTCTTTAAAAATAAATTTATTCCATTGTTTTAGAACTCTTTTTGAACAAAGACAGAATCCTGATTCTGAAATCCAGTTTGTCCAATTTTCCTGCAGTCATTTGTGGAAGCTTCAAGTTATCTATAGTCAAATAAGGCTGTGTTGTTGTTTTTTTAAAAGAAAATGGGTGAGGTTTCTCCTTTTAAAATTCAAGTTGCAAATTAGCCAAAGTGAGCTATCACTAACAATGTTGATAGCATAAAATGATATCATTATAAGCAAAGTATCTTGGCTCTGTTCTCTCCTCCCACCTACCAGTTGCTATTTGTCACGCTCGAGGAGCACATGAAGGGTGCACTGTTTCATGTTACAGAAGGCAGATCAAGGAATCTGACAGCTTACAGTAGTCACATTCCCAAGCATTGGGGATAAACAAGATACTGATATACCACTTCTAGGTGGAAGAGAAGACAGCTAACATGATTTAGTGGTTAAAATGTTAATCTAGGACAGTGTTTTTCAAACTGTGATCTGGGGATACTTGGGGGTCCCTGAAAGTCTTTCAGAGAGTCCACAAAATCAAATATTTAAAAATTTCTCAATTTAATTTATAATAGAGTAAATATCAATAGATATAGTTTGCATAAACCAAAGCACTTTGGAGTCTGAGGACTCCAAATGATGATTGGATGATGATGTGGATGATGATTGAGGAATCATCATCCACAACTAGGTTCCACGATCATAATGTTTGCTCTCAGGATCTAGTTTGAGAACCACTGGTTTAGAAACTCCTAAAAGCTAAAGACAAATCTAAATAAAGTAATTTAAAATATGAAGGAGCCGAAGAGTTGTGTTTTACAACCACAGTTACAACTTCCATTTTGGGGGAAGATGTTGGAGAAGATTGGAGGTAACAATTGCAAAGGACTCCAAGCATGAGACAGAAACCATATCTCAAAATTCCAAATGAAAACTCCCTATCAAATATATTCTATCAGAGAGGATATGTTGTTGGTTCACACCTGACAGAAATTTCAGAGTAGGCACTTGGAAACAAGCATTTTGTAGTAAGGGGATGATATGGTATAGTTTATCCAAAGAGGCACAATTGGTGTTTTCTTTGGTGTTTAGAAACCTGGTAAAGACATGGGGATTTTTTTCAAAAAAATTTCAGAAAACAATGGTGTTATAACACTTGCCCTAAAAAGAGAGAAGAGGTTGATATCTTTTGGTTATGATTGTATTGCATTACTCTGTGTTTTTTTTTCTATTATTTTACACAGCATTGTAAAATATCTCTTAAAAGTCAAATTGACTGAGGCAAAATAGAAGTATATAAGTATATACAAAACAGAATTTTATATGTATATAATTATCTACAGCAATAGATGTATAAATATTTGTCAAAAGCCAAACTATTACTCTTCTATTCCTAGACGCTTTCAATATGTTTTTATTTGTCTACTTTATTACCAGCTACTAAAAATATTGATCAGTCTAATTCTGGTACGGTGTAGTATCAACTACTGGCACAACGTGATAGAGTATATTTTACTGAAATGTTTAAGGATTTCTTGCAGAAAAAGGATTTTTTTGTTTTAACCTTAAAAATAAAACCAAGATAATCACTTACCATCTAGTAACCAAGGCTGAGTTTGCATTTTTTCCAGTTCTGTCATCATTACACGTGTAATTACATGATCTGGTACCAAAAGACCTTTCTCAAGATGCTGCTTTGCCATTATACCGATATCTGTTTGTGGGTGGAAAAAAGCCTGTGAGCATTTAACCAAGTTATTTTTAATGCTCCTTTTGCATTTAAATGGGATTTTCTCTCTCTCTCTCTCTCCCTCCCTCTCTCTCCATCCCTCCCTCTCTCTCCCCCCTCCCTCCTCCCTCCCTTCTGCTATAATATTAGTGCAGAGAACAGCTTGTTCAGAAATGAAAAATAAATTACCTAAATTTCAAAGATTTATTATGCAATTACTTCTGAACAATCACCTCTTCTTTTCCTCTAACAAGCTTAATGCCACAGATCAGATATTTAGATAAGCTGTATATTGGCATTATTAACCAATACATTAATTCCTTCTCTAATTTTCATTACCAAAATTCCAGCTCCCAACAGTAATTGCCAATAATTGAGTAGCATGGGCTTTTACTTAATTATTTTAGTGGGGGGATCCATAATGGAACGTTTCCCTTTGTGAAATGAGGATTTTGGAAAAAACAGGAATCTTTCTTATGTAGTAATTTTATTAAGAATTATAACTGCAACAATAATAACTCATACAAAGTTTTCAAAAACTAAAAAAAAAGTTAAAAGGTGCAGAAAAGTAAAGAGAGAAAAATAAAAAAACGTATAAAGAAAAATAACATATATAAAAAAGTGACTTCCCACTTTAATCTTTTCATAAGTATAAACAATTTTAATCTTTTATCACCTTCTCTTAAAATGCAACAAATAATCTCTTCTACCCATAATCCATCTCTTATCTATTTAAAAAATCTATAAAACCTCCCTCATTTCTGACCCAATGTCGCAAAGCAATCCAGCAAGGGTCACCAGAGATAACATACCTCTTTAGCCTTGTTCAAACAAACCAACTTTATATTCCCCCTTTTTTGTTAATCTTGATCTTTACTTCCTTCGAATACAACATTCAAATAATGTTGTAAAACTTGATTTCATTTTTTTTTTGTCTCTTCCTACAAAATTCTTCAAAGCTCCAACAAGCCAATACAGGAAAATTATCCTAGTCACTCTCTTGATTTGTTGCTTCCATATCCTTTTTAGTTAATTATTTAATGATTAATTAAATTTAAGACATCAGCCAATTTATTTTGTATGTCCAGTACAACATTTTCCCATGTCATTCTTGTAGTCATTTTTAAATCCATTTTCAATGCAGTCTCAATGTTGTCAGGTAGAACTTGTTCCCCTTCAATAACATCATTTAGACATAGTCTATCTACAGAATCAGACACTACCCTGTTTCCCCCAAAATAAGACATCCCCTGATAATAAGACCAATCGGGCTTTTGAGCGCCAAGCGCTTATTTCAGGGTTCAAAAAAATATAAAACAGGGTCTTATTTTCAGGGAAACATGGTATTAAAATAAACTTTAGGACCCCTGTTCAAAGATATTCAATAAATCCAGTGTTAAAACATTTTGCTTCATTTTGTAATTATAAGTCAAATTTGAGTGTTCTTCTCCTTTAATTGTAATCTTTCTAGTTCCCTATAGCATTCAATTTTTAAAATCTTGTTTTTTAAAAAATAAATAAATAAAAATAAAAGCATTATCCCACAGGAAAGATTCTTTATAATTAATTCCAAAATATTATTTCTGGGCCCTTAGACCATTTGTAACTTTATAAAAACAATTATGCCCATCACCACAAATGCAAGTAGAACTGCTGCTTTCCTTAACACTAGGAAAGAGATTACAGTGGGCCTTGTTTCAGGCCATAATTATGATCAGCAACTTGGTCATTAACTGAACTGGTTATTAAGTGGAAAATCATACGACCATGACCATGCTTACAATTTTACTTCAGCTTTCCTTTGCTTTACAGCATCAGAAGGATACAACCCCAACCATCTGAATGAATCCAAATAGCTAGGAAGGTTTCTAGAAATTGACCTAGGAGGAAGACAGCTAAAAGGCCAAAAAAAATTTTTTCCCACTGCCCTTTAGATTAGCAAAAAAATAATTGTATGTATTTGCATTCACTGGAAGAGATAGGATTACAAGAGAGTAAAGCAGGCACACAATTGAGGATGAACATCAAAAAGAATGTGATACCATCAGCTGCTTGGTTAGCAGGCTGACACATGAGGGAGGCAAAAGAAAGTATTTAATATGAAACTGATTAGGATCTTGTCAATTGCTGCCAGCAGCTGCCAGTAAACTGGAGGGTTCTAATCAACTCATTAAAGTCACCGAGCCCAGACTGTTAATTTGCTGTTTGCACTTGTTGTGCTGCAGAAAAAAAACTCAGGAAGAGATAGCTTGTTTAAGCAATCTCTCCATTCTGTGAAGGGGGAAAAAGGAATAAAAATGGATCAGGAATAGGGCAATGCCTATTGGCTGGCAAACATATAACACACACATGGTGGGAGGGGAGAGAGGGAGAGAGAGAGACTACAAAGGTTGTAAATGTAGACATTAGTTGCAAAGTTACTTTTTCACTACTGTCATAACTGTGAACAGTTACTATCCAAGGCAGTTAAAAGAGTACAACCTGTACAAAGTATCTTAGAATTGGAACCTTTGCTGACCAGAAAATTAGCAGGAGTAGCACAGAGAAGAGATAAGCAGGAAGCGCCAATCAGACCTATGAAAAAAGGAAACCAAATTTTGCGCAATTATTTCAATATTATCTTCTGTTCTTCGGCTATCAGAACAGAGAATCCTGGGATAAACTGAATAGTTCACATCTGGGTCCCTCAACCCCTGGTCCGTGGACTGGCACCAGGCCACGGCATGCCAGAAACCGGGCCACGCAAACAAGTGAAGCCCCATCCATGGGATGCAGGCAGCACATGAAACCACGCCGCCTCCGGTCCATGCAAAAACCTATCTCCATGGAACCGGTCCCTGATGCCCAAAAGGTTGCGCACCACTGTTTTACGTATATGTACAGCAGAGATTCTACTGTACAGGTAGGCCTTGGCTTACAACCATTCATTTAGCCACTCTTTGAAGTTACAATGGCACTGAAAAAAGTGACTCAAACCAGTCCTCACACTTACACTTCTTGTAGCATCGTCATAATCATATGATCAAAATTTGGTTTCTTGGCAACCACCAGGTATTTATGATGGTTGCAGCATCTCAAGGTCATATGATTGCCATTTTCAACCTTCACAGCTAGCTTTTTACAAGCAGAGTCAAGGGATGCCAGATTTGTTTAACGACTGCGTGATTTACTTAACAACTGCAGTGGTTTGCTTAAAAATGGTGGCAAAAGAAAGGTTGTGAAATTGGGTGTGATTCATTTAAACAACCGCCTTGCTTAGCGACAGAAACTTTGGTCCCAATTGTGGTCATAGATCAGGGACTATCATTACAGGCTTTTATCCATTTTGAAACTATGGTTGAACACTTTGGAAAATGAAGCACTGGAGTCCATGAAGAATTCCATCTGCATTTGGGAGAGAGATAAATTGATATACGTGTCTAAGATTTGAAATTTATTTTACACTGTTTAGCAGCTATTTCTTCTTTTGTAAATTTTACAAATGCTACATTACTTGCATCATATTGGAACTATGTGATGGTTCCTGGAACTGCAGATTTTATGTTTGTTTGCCCATTTAATATTAATATTTAAAAAGGGCCAATATTACCAGAAAATAAATGCATCCTTTCTTGTAGTAGTTCAGGCAATGAGATCTTCCAAAACAGACAAGAGAAGTTGTCTTGAGAAGTTAGAGAAATTAAATATATTTTTATTTTACCGTAAGCCAAATAATATCTAAAAATCCTCAAATGAAATAACAGTCCTAAAACAGCATTCACATTAGTCATGGATTGGATAATTTATTTACAGTATATACTGGCAGTCTGATTCTGGATGGCATGCAACATGAAACAATTAAAATGGAATAATACATGATACAGAACCGAACATCAGAAAAAGAAACATCCCACAAGGGATCCACCAGTTTTCAAGTTACCCATTACAAATTATACATATAAGATTTGTATAGAAAGTTATTAAATTATTGTAAATAGAAGTTAAGATAATTTAAACACGGATGTAAGTTTAAGATAGAGATATTTTGTGTAAAGAGGTTAAATAGGTTAGAGATACCGATGCAGAAAAGTTGTTACTAGTATTGAAAATTTGATACGTTTGTTTTTGTTTGTTTAAAATTTTGTATGTGTGTCTGTCTTGTTTTTTGTGTATTATGTTTCTTTTTGTACTGGGTATTTTAATCTTTGGAAATTTAATAAACATTTTTTTTTTAAAGAAAGTTATTACATTATACACCCAGAATGTTTTAGCAAGTCCTTTCCTGCAAAACTTAGGCAACCTATGAGCAAGAAACCCACATAATTCTTTTTACATGTTAATTTGATGGGGGGAAAAAATCCTTGATGAAAGGGAAACTTTAAGACAACATCTTATCTCCTACCAAGTCTACCTTTTTTAGCATATAGGCAAAAAAAATGTATTACTGAGTGTATTTGATTTCTGAGAAAAGATTTAATATGCTTTACAGCAATAATAATGTACAAATGGGTAAACATAATATTTTATTTATTTTATTTATTGATCACATGTATATGGTCATTCATTTTACAAAAAAGCAACTCCAGTCAGCAAATATGCAGGGAGTTTTGCAAGGGGAACTATTGGTTTATTGCCAACAGCTGTTTCAAGTAACTTATGGACATCACTAGATGCACAGCATCACACACACAAAAGGAAAACGGGTTATATAATAGCAAAAAGAAGGTACCGAAACACAATCCAATCAGCAGATCGTAGAACAGACTGTAATGTACTGATGTCAAATGTACAAGTTTTCAATTCAGCAAATTAAAAGAGAGTAAGTGTGACAAGGCAATTTCACCTGGGGAACTCAGAATATAGATAAATATAAGGGATATACAGATAGTCATCAACTTATTATTGCAATTGGGAGCCGATTTCTAGTCATAAGTAGTTATTGGAAAAACTAAGGGCCACTATGAAGACCCAACAAAAAATATTCTTTCCAAATTCCAAAAAGGAAAAAAGAAAGATGAAAGCCTCAACAATAAGGACACTCAACTGATTGCAGACTTTCAGTGTAAAGCATGAAAAGAGAAAACTATAGGACTCAAGGATAGCAGCAAACAAAAAAGTAATACAAAAATGAAAATGAGAACGCATCCATAACAGAATGTGACATATATTAATGCTAATGGGTGTGTTAGAACATCTGATTAATCTTCTGAGAAACCTTTGTAATGAACAAGGAGCTACTGTAAGAACTCAGTTTCGAGAAAGTGGTTCAGAAGAGGGACAGATGGGAATTATCCCCATATCAGTTTAACTGAAGCAGTGAATAAATTATAATACATCATAATATCTACATATCTAAAATACATGCACTCACATACATACATACATACACACACACACACACACACACACACACACCACAAATTTATATAAATAATAAAACACAAATGTAATTTAATGAATCTGAGGGGGACAAAGAGCATGAATCAAAATTGGGGGGTGAAATTCTAAAAAGCTGAGATAAGAAAGCAGGGACACTTCATTGGCTGAAAGATTCAGAAGAGCTCATTAGTAAAGTAAAAGGGAAAGGGAAAAATCTGGGTTAATATTAAACAGGCAGATGACAAAGATTTGTCAACTAGAAAGCTTAATGAATTCACAGTTAATGGTGAAGAAAAGAATGTGGTAGATGGCTTTGTTCTTGTGAGGTCAAGAAAAGGCACAGATGGACAGTGGGCTAGAGAGGAGATTAACTCTATAGAGGAAGGAAATGAAACTTGAACAGAGTCCCCAAGGACAGGATTATTTCTGACACCAATGAGCAATCTAGTCATTAAATATTCTGTGAAAGAAACAGTTGCGTATTCATTTTGGGCTTCTGACAGCCTCCACTTTAGTTCAACACTCTCCTTTATGAGTAGTTCTATTTATTCCTCTTTTAGCACCTTAATCCTTTGGGGAAACAATTATTCTAGTTTTCCATTATAGGCCCCCTGTTAAAAATTGTCTCCTTATTACTGAAATAAAGGGAACTTGAGACTGCTCCAGAGACCCTGAGCTGTGGCCTGTTTTCAAAGTTTAACCAGCATATTTAACATGTAGCCTTTAAGCATGATTGGGGTTTGTTTTCAATACACAAACACACACAAGCAGGTTTCAGTTCAACACTCCTTCTGGATTCATTTTTAACATCCAAGTAGAATCTCTGCCACTATCCCACTCTTCCCAGTTACAGCTTGTTGTGTAATAGCAACTTAAACCTAGCAGGGATAGATCTAGATTGGTTAACCAGAGCCAATCGAACTTCCTAAGGGATTTCTACAGTGTACCATACATGGAGCCACTCTTATAAAAGAATTCGAACCTTCAACTCATACAAAAAGGGAGCAGCCAGAGTTGTTAACTGTAAATGATCTGTTCACACCTCTTTTTTGTTTTGGAAGCCTGAACTGCTTGTCTATGGTTTTTAATTCAATCCTTCCCTTCAAATCCCTAAATGGCTTGAGGCCTAGGTAATCTCAAGGCCACTTAGTCCTACTCAAAACTGTTTATGTTTTAAAAAGGTTCTGATTATGGCTTTTTCCAAAGTCACCTTGCCCAAAAGTTGAGGTGCATTAAATCTAAGAAGGCTTTTAGACTCTTAAAGTCTACTAAGTAGAAGTATGAATACTATATATTCACGCTTCCCTTGCAATGTTCATGGAGAAGGTGCCTTAACATATGTATCCATCTATACATTTAATTATTAGTTTAGTTTATTTATACAGTTTATAGGCCGCCAGTAACTTCCAGTACCTCTGAGCATCTTACAATTACAATGAGGACCCAGTTTGTGGGGGCAATAAGCTGACTTTGTATAAATATACAAAAGGATGAAGGCTATTGCTGAGCACATTGTAAGCCGCCCTGAGTCTTCGGAGAAGGGCGGCATATAAATCAAATTTAAAAAAAAAATTAGAATAGAGTAAAATATTACAAAAGGCAAAGAAGTAATCATGAACACTCCCCAAATCAACATATTAAATGAAACCTATTTAACAAGAATAACTCTTCATTCTGATCCAGAGATTCTGATCTTCAATCTAAATCTTCAATGATTATTTTATGGCTGCATTCTTATTTATTATAAATATTATTGTTGTGGATGTCTCAGGAACTCATTTTAGTTACTATTTGAATAATAAAGAGTAAAGCCCATATTTAAGACTGATAACTGTGATTAGGTTCTTGTATTAAGCACTAGTTCGTTTAAACACAGCTTGCTTTGGTTTATCTAACATACTGACTCAACACAATACAGTAAGCCAAGCAAGCCACATTATAACCTACAGTGTTGTGGGACCCAAACTAAAAGTGAGATGCGTATTAACAGCATATTGGTAAGTCTTGTAAGACGGTTCCCTTTAAAAAGAAGACACTTCAGAACATAAGGCAAAGTCCTTTGAAAGCAGTAACCACGACAACCAAATGAAGAAAAACCACAAATCATTAATGTTAGTAACAATAAAAAGACAAAAGCCTAAAAAAAAAAAAAAACCCTGAAAATCCTATCTTTCTTATTTGGAATGCTTATTTTAATACTTGTTGGATATAGGCAGGGGTAAGAAATTAGGGTGGGGGGAAATTAAGAATCCTATCAGTAAGTTTTTAAAAGATCATTTCAGATCACTCTAAAATTATACTGTTTATGTGGGAAATGATATACCAGGAAAACTGGTAGCCAAGTGAATAGCAGAAGGGTTAGTCATAGATTAAATAAATAGGAGTGTCATTAAAATCAGGCCAAGAGGTGAGAGTGTATATTTTATCACTGAAGAGCTATAGATATTTTTTTTTAAATTAAAGAGATAAATCCACATATCTGCACACATGCTTTTAGCCTGTTTCTTATGGCAATTCAAGCCCTTCTTTGTAATCTTCCTACAAAGCTTGACTCAGATCACTAGAAATAAGAAGCAAAATATAGTTATGCAACAAGGGACTGCAAATGACCTATAGCAACACTTTGCACATGCAGATTTTTTTCACAACAATGTATGTTGCAAGCCTGTTTTAAAATAGCATATACATATGTTTGTATATATACCCACAGACTTAAGTCTGGAGAATAGCTATGATCTGCTCACTGAGAGCTACATACATCCTAAAGACTTTTGGATAAAAGCAACTTTGTGATTGGAATAAGGTCTCACCATTTCATCTCACTCTAAGACTGATGGGGGAAGTGAAGTGATTTGATTAAGCATGGATGGGGTTTATTTTCAGTACACATTTCTTAACTATCTTTATATGCTTGATGATTTTACAAAAGCAGAATGCACAGAACATAAATACATTTCATCCATTTTTAAAAAAAAATAATTTAGCTTATCTCTTTGAGCAACTAAAAAACAGGGATGGATATTATAGATTTGAAGACAGCCTGATGCTGTAGAGTGAGATCAATGAATATGCAAGCCAAAGTGTAGGATTAAAAGTGAACAAAAGGACTAAAATTATGTCAGAAAGGAGTTTGCTAGGGGTGAATAACAGAGGTGTGCACAAAATGGGAAATGTGTCTTGGTTCCCAATGTGAAACAAAACACTGAATTCCAAAAGTTCTATGTAATCGGTTTCAGGCCAGGAGCATCTATTCTAAAACAAAATCTGTGTTTTGGGTGTTTTGTTCCTAGGATTCAGAACAAGCCTCTTCTGCTGCAAAAAAAAAGTAGGTCACCTCTAGACAACAAAAAGATAAAGAAAACTCTTAACAGTAGCTCAAATCTGGCAATATTATCCCTCGTCTTTCCTTTGCTGACTATGTCTTGAAGGCCTCCCAGACCATGGAACGTAGCATGCCTGTTTTGGTGCTGGAAAGCACTTTGCAGGTGCATCTGAGCAATTGTCCCAAAGGTGTTTTTTCAAGAGCCAACTGGACTTTCTGGTTTTTCTTTGAAGATATTTCGCTTCTCTGACCCAAGAAGCTTCTTCAGCTTACCCAAGAACTGAATCTTACTCAAACAGAAAATAATGTTTTGGCCAAAGGACTGAATTTTGCAGTAACACCAGAGCAGCTACCAATTGTAGATCTTTTCACAGCCACAGCGTCAACCACCAGGAACAATAAACTGGCAGAATCAGAAGCAAAACAATTATGGTAAGGATGAAGGTATCTGCAGCCCTCACTAGTGCCAAAACACCCCTTCCAACATCACAATTCAGGAAAGGAGAGTAGTGACATCCCTAGGAAGAGACCCAAACATCACCATCCTGCCAGCTGATAAAGAAAGATGCACAGTTATCCTGAACAAATGAGCTGAAGAAGCCTCTTGGATGAGAAGCAAAACATCTTCAAAGAAAAACTGGGAAGTCCAGTTGTCTCTTGAAAAAGCACCTTTGGGACAACCATGACCTAGATGACTGAGAATATCCATAGACATCTGAGCCAATGTTCCTAGTGCATTCCATGGGCTCAAATTAAGAAACCTTGAACATTAGCACTGCTCTCCTGACTAATTCTCTAACTAGCCTAGCTAGGCCAGGATTTGTTTGGTGCAATTTTAGAGGTGGGATATTAGTGACTGACCTAGCCAATCACAATTGACCTAGCAGCCTTAGAAAAATCGGGTGGGGGGGGACCTTAAAGGCAAGCTTCATTTTAAAAAGAAAAAGAAAGGATTCGATTTAATATATATGTATCAGTGATCATACATGTACAAACAACTATATAAAAGAGTGAATTTATCTATAGCAAGGAGATTTTGGAGAAGGGAAAATGTTAAGTCAAAAATTGATTGATTTGGAAAATAAGGAAATGGCAAGGGGTGGTGAGACCCATCGTTCTATATTCTTCTATTGGTCTAAAAATGTATGAATAAAAACTTAAACAAAAAATAAGACAACAAACTGGGATTGGTACTTCAGACACAGCTTCAGAGGCGGGCAGGAGCCAGTTTCCAACAGTAGTCCCTGCAGCAGAAGGACCAATACAAGTCTGATTTTGGTTGTTAGTCCTGAAGATGGGGTCAATCTATTCCCCACAGCACCTGAGGGCAGGGCAAGAAGTGACAACTGGAAATTTATCAAGGAGAGATTCAACCTAGACCTAAGGAGAAATTTCCTGCCGGTGAGAACAATTAATCAGCTTGCCTCCAGAAATTGCTGGAGGTTTTTAAGAAGAGATTGGACGGCCCTCTGTTTGCAATAATATAGGTTCTCCTGCTTGAGTAGGGGGTTGGACTCAATCTCCAAGGTCCCTTCTAACTCTGTAATTCTGTACTCTGTAACCTCTTTCTTTGTGGTTTACTCTCCAGATCTTCTCCAATGGCAGTTACTATAAAATGACTCACAATAGATCATGTGCTCCTTAAATGCCTGTTGCTTCACTCTAAAATTTCACCCAAATAACCCACCAATCAGTCTTAGCCAAACACAAGAGCATGTCAACAATCCATCCTGTGTATCGGGCTGGTCCACAGAGAGAAAAATTCCAAAGTCCGTTATCCAATAAGAAGAGGCAAGGCAACTTCCAATCACAGCAGCTAAAACAGAACACTTATATCCATAACAGCCATGTTTTAAACTTCAATCCATTTTCAGATTGGAACAAAACATATATGTTTCAGCCTGGTCATAGACTAACTAAAAGTAGCTGTTCTATTCATTCATGCGTTTGTGCATAAAATTTTCTTGTGAGAAAGTAGGTATTGCATATTTCATTCTAGTGAATGGTGATAATAAAAATTTATAAACTCTTAGTAAAATGTTCTGTACAAATGTGATCCGGAAAAAAACTATGTCAGGTAATAAAAATGGATCGCTGGCAGCAAACTAGGTTAATACAAAGCAGCAATCAGGTCATTTGGAGGACCAAGAATGAATCAAAATGACTGATGAGTATCTGCTTAGAAACAGTTCTGTTTAATGTATGGTTGAAGTGTAAGTCTAGCATAGCCGTGGCAAAGGAATTAATGTACATCTAAAAACATGCTTGACTTTATTGTTTACAGTAAAGACTGAAGGGCTTAGTGAAGGATTCAAGGGTCAAGAGAGGTTCTTGGCTTGAGCCAGACTATCAAAAGCAAAACTGAAGGAAAACAAACAAGAAAAGAGAAAAAGTGAAAGAAATGCAACTGAAAGTAAAATGACTGTGAGAAGATAAAAGTCTGAGTCCTTAATGAAAAAATATTAAGGATAGATTAACACACATACATTCAACAAACTGATTGGTTACTATATATATAAAAGGGAATGTAAACTGTATGGAACAAAATAAAAAAGAATGATACAGAGTGTCACAGATGTATGCAAAGCAGTTTTTCTAAAACCTCTGGGGAATTCTGGGATTTAAAGTCCACCCAACTTAAAGTCACTGAGATTGGAAACACTGTTCTACATACATCTATGGCCTATGAATAAAAATGCACAGGAAGAAATAGTGAATTTAGTAGATTTACTTAATTTCCTTTTTTGCCATTTATCCTGTTTTTCTAATTTCTTTTTCCCACTAGTTCTGACTTGCATTGCATTAAAACTGCTTGCCCAAAAGGTAAATGATATGGCAGATATGTGAATAGATAAGAATGTAGAAACACACAGTAATAACTATGTCATCTCCTATGATGAGCAAAACAGCATTTCAGACAACTGTTATTTTAAAAGTTAAAAACATTGTAGCAATTCTAGTTTTCTGTCTTAAATATATAATACAGTTTTGTCTCCATTGTGACCTAGTCTAAAATCTTCAAGGTAAAACATCTTATTTCCTTTGGAAAAAAACCAAGAGCAAGCTACTGATTTAACAAACTTGTACATTAATAACCATATGTGCACATTTGTTATGGTTAATTCAACACCAGCCAAAGTAAATAATGCACTAAGAATGTTATAGCTCAACTATCAAAATCAGCCACTCATTCTGGAAGTCACAATAAAGATTCTTGATGATGTTTACCAGTAATGTTCTGGTGGGGCTAAAAGAAAATATTTTATAATGGTAATTTTAGATCTTACAATTTCAAGATGGTCTCCTAATAAACCATTACTAGATGAGATTTTAAACACACACACACACACAAGTTCAAGACTGAAACTACTTCTTTTTTTCATTATGGTCACAGTCCAGCAAAGAAATTACCATTAGATGATATAGATGACATCAAACTGTATGTTAAGAGTGAAGAAGACATTGACTCGCTGATCCAGTTATACAGATCAATAGTAAGAATATTTGGATGTAATTTGGACTAGAAAATGTGGTTGGATGATAGTATAGAAAAGGAAGGTACCGGTAATTAAGACCATGGGGTGGAATTACCAGTGAGCCAAATGTCTATGGAGATTCTCAGTCATCCATGTCATGGTTGTCCCAAAGGTGCTTTTTCAAGAGGCAATTGGACTTTCTGGTAAAAAAAGAAAGTCCAGTTGCCTCTTGAAAAAACATCTTTGGGACTACGAGTGGGCCACGTAAGCAAACATACAGACTAGCTACAAGTACCTTGGTATCCCACTGTCACACGTGAACCCCAATGAAGAGTCAATGAAGATTGCAACATCCAAGAACCACCAAAGGGTAAAACAGGTCAAGAAGAGACACCGCTTTTCCTCCCTAAGATGATGATGATAATAATAATAATAATAATAATAATAATAATAATAATAATAATAATAATAATAATAATAATAATTTTATTTCTATACCGCCCTTCTCCCGAAGGACTCAGGGCGGTGTACAGCCTATTTAAAAACACAAAACAAAACAACAATTAAAAATTTAAAATCATTAAATAAGATAAGACAGCAAACAATACAAAATACAAAACACCATCTCTAAGAAGTAGCTCCTTTCCAAAATAAAAATAAAAAATAGCAATATTAATCTCTTATAGCAAGAGCAGCATATTTATTCTAGCATCAATTTTTGTGTATCATAGCATACTGCCTCACTGTACTGACTTATCTAATCTTAAGAGTCTAGATATACATAGCCATTGCTGAAAAAAGGAAAGGGGGGGAATGAAAATGGAGAAATGAGAGACAGAATTATGCATAGAAGGAGTTCACTAATTGAGCAGTAGCTCAAATTGATTTAAGCAGTTTTCCAAGTTTGCAAATACCTTGGCTATTAAATTGCACCAATGTTGAAATATATTCCATTTTATTATTATGCTTATAGGAATACACAGATTTAATACACAGATTTAATACACAGATTTATAATGCGTGTATGTCCATGTGCATGTAGAAGAAATCAAGATTGAGCTTGGTATTATTATAAAATAGCAAATGTCACTGCAACCAAAAAATAAAAATCAAATCATTTGCACACACAGAGAGAAAAAGATTTATATCTTTTAGTTACAGTGACATTTGCTCTTTTACAATAATTTTTATACACAAAAAGAGAAAGAGACAGAGAGAAGTCTACACAAATTTGATTTGAGCACAGATGTATAATAAATCAAACAGCAGATGCTATTCAGCCTCAACTTTTGGCTCTTTGGAAAAGGTCAAAAAGTCATGACATTGAAACTTTGGATGTTTTTATATGCAGCCTATCAAATGAAATGAAGTCTGAATTTATTACCTCTCACCTCTATAATTCAAGCCCAACAACGTTCAGCAACAGAATATTGGTGCATGAAAAATTATGTAAAGTTTAAAACCAAATAGATCTCTTTCCAAGATACCTCACTGGTGGAAAGAATCTCAAGGAGGAATCAAGTTACAACAGCAACCCTGTCTGTCAGAATAGGAAATGGGATAGAATTATGGCTACCGAGGAGGATGTTAAAAGCAGTAGTAAAAGACTATACTTACTTAACCAGAAAAAACACTACACAGCATAACTTCTTGGTGCCCCCATGTCAACGTTTTATTTCCAATCCCAGTTTAACAAGAATTCCAGCATGGGTTTTTTTTTCTGTTCTAGAAAGAATGGATGATAAAGCAGCTTTCCATAAGTTGGGTGCACAATGTGATCTGAACGGTTGTGGCTTTTGTGTGAATTTGACCATTAAAACTTGTAAACTACCAATTCTAAATTTAGTGCAAAACCGGCCAATTGTGGTTTCTTCCATTTTCAAGCAGGTCACGAGTTGACCATGCGCAATAAGAATCACTTCAAATATTCTTGATCATCCAAGTTTTCTGGATCACACAAATGCTTTTATCGTCTGATATTGCCAATATATCTTATTGTACGAGGGGCTATGTAAGCAGCTGATAGGATTCAGAGGTGCTTCAGAACAAGGATCTCTCTACTAGTCATTAAAGCAGCCTGCCCACACAAACTTTTTAAAAAGATACAACTGTTTTGAGAAGTTGACACATCAAAGTTAATAGGACTCTTAAAGCAGCTTTTTTTTTTCCTTCAGTTCCTTGAGGAAATCCCTTTTGGGGGATGGAGGCTACTTTCATTAGAAAAGTCCAAAGCACTTCTCCCAGCTCTAGCTAGTACTTCTCTTTGAGATGAAATAATGAATTAAATTCACTTCCTTGCACAATTAGCAAAGAAGATCACTGTAACTCAGAAACAGATACAGTACCCAAGTGTAGAAAAACATAATTTACAGAACTTTTGAGGGAAAAACAGGCAGTTTGGTCTAAGTGATTAAAGACATTGGCTAGGGACTGATACATCATGAATTTGAGTTCTGCCTTAGGCACGAAGCCAGCTGGGAGATTTGGGGCCAGTCGCTTTCTTTCAGCTCTAGGAAAGAAGTAATAGCAAACCACTTCTGAAAAACCTTGCCAAAAAAACTGCATGAACTTGTCTGTGTAGTTGCCAAGAGTCAGAGTTATTCAAAAGCCCCAAAAATAAAGAAAAAGAAATGTTTTGTTTTTGCTAAGAAGTTGTTTATTGAATGTTAATAATATATTTTATTATTAACTATTATTTATTATTAACAATTATATTATTAAAATATTTTTATTTTTACTAAATAATTACTAAATGCCAATGCTCCTATTTTATTTTATCCTCCTACTTAATCAGTCTTACTTAAAGTACCTGGACATTCAAAGGTCAGTAAGATCTACATTATTTTTTTTATTCCAGCTTACTTCAATTAAATGTACTTAATTAAATACTACCACTGCCACTCTGTCCAAACCAGTTGGCTAGTCTAGATTGGATACTAACTAATATTTAGTTAAGAAAATGGTAGTAGCAGCTGAGCATACAACTGATCGCTTAGCAACCATTCAAACTAAATGACCACCATAAAGCTACTCCCCCACCCCAGTTTTAAAGTTCAGTGTTACTCCCCCTGCAATCACGTGACTGAATTTTGGATGCTTGGCAACCGGCCCACATTTACAGCACCGCATGGTCATGTGACCACAATTTACAATGATTTTGTGAGAAACTGGCATTTACTTCCCAGCCCATGGTGAACAATGGAACCTCACTTAATAAAGACAGGACTAACTGTAGACAATTGCATTATCCTGATCCTCAAAACATATATTTTAATAATGCATAGAAAGTATAAATAAGATGTTATGGCATAAGAAACTAGACTGAAAAGTAAAATAACAGTAAAGATAAACGTAAAGGTTCCCCTCGCACATATGTGCTAGTTGTTCCTGACTCTAGGGGGCGGTGCTCATCTCCGTTTCAAAGCCGAAGAGCCAGCGCTGACCAAAGACGTCTCTGTGATCATGTGACTGGCATGACTAAACACCGAAGGCACACGGAGCGCTCTTACCTTCCCACCAAAGTGGTCCCTATTTTTCTACTTGCATTTATTGCATGCTTTTGAACTGCTAGGTTGGCAGAAGCTGGGACAAATAATGGGAGTTCACCCCATTACGTGGCACTAGGAATTCGAACCGCTGAACTGCCAACCTTTTGATCGACAGGCTCAGCATCTTAGCCACTGAGCCACTACGTCCCTAATAACACTAGGGAGTTCCTAAAGAAGAATGGATATATAACCTGATCGTATCCTTTCTGTAGTTGATGTAATTCAAGGACTTATGATGCAACAATATGACCTGCAACTCTAGCAAGATTTAGAAACATATCAAAGTGAGATGTATTACAACAGGCCTGTCAAACTGATGGCCCATGGGCTGGATGCGTCACGCACAGGACATGCCCACCCCAGCTCCGCAAAGGCAAAAAAGTCACAATACATCATGATACATCACATTACACATTCGAGTTTGACATCTGTGTATTAGAAGTTATGGATTTATTCTAAAGTGCTAGAAAGAGCTACTATCTTATCTGCTTTAAGTGATCTTGAATACTAATACCAAGTGCTGAAAGTTGATTTGCTAAATTAATGGCCACAGAAAGTGACAGCAGCAGCAACCACATCTGATCTTGTTTTCTAAACCTAAATGCAAGATGTATGACAGTAGATTAGGCAGATCATCTTCATACTAATAACAAAATTCATACCTCAGGAACCATACACCCTTCTACTTATCATAATGTTTGACAATTGCATTTTGCCAAGAACAGTCTTCACTGTACTTTTAACAAAATATCGGCTAATCAAATGGGAACCACTAATGCTGCTTAAGAGAATTAATCATTTGTACATTCAATAAAATGAACAAGTAAAATTGATGGTAATGTCAGGAGACAAGAATATTGAGACAGTCAAAATGACAGCAGTTGCAAGCCTAACAAAGCTTTGGATGCAAAGCAGGGGTGAAATGCTCCCGGTTCGGACCGGATCGCCCGATCCAGTAGTGATGGAGGCGGGTGGTTCGGAGAACCGGTAGCAAAAATCCCTGCCCCCCCCCCCCCCATGCCCAGCTGAGCCGCACAATCATCAGAGACTTTTTTTTTTTACTTTTAAAAGCATTTTTTCTACAACCTCTTCGGGCAAAAAATGCTTTTAAAAGTAAAAAAAAAGCCTCTGATGATCGTGCAGCTCAGCTAGGATCATCAAAGGCTTTTAAAAGAAAAAAACCCTTTTTTTCTTTTAAATGCTTTTGACGATCCAAGCTGAGTTGCCTGATCAGCAGAGGCTTTTAAAAAAACCTCTGCCGATCAGGCAACGCAGCTGGGATCGTCAGAGCCTTTTGAAAGCATTTTTTTACAACCTCTTTGCCGAAGAGGTTGTAGTAAAAATGGTTTTAAAAGTAAAGAAAAAATGGCCACGCCCACCCAGTCACATTACCCCCCACACCAAGCCACGCCCATAGAACCAGTAGTAACAAATTTTAGATTTCACCCCTGGTGCAAAGCACAATTTTAGAAATACAGGTAGTCCTTGACTTAACAACAGTTCACTTAGTTACTGTTCAAAATTACAACGTCACTGAAAAAAGTGACTTAGGACCATTTTTCACACTTATGACCTTTGCAGCATCCCCATGGTCATGTGTTTACATTCAGATGCTTGACAACTGACTCACATTTATGACGGCTGCAGTGTCCCTGGCTCCTGTGACCCCCTTTTGCAACCTTCTGACAAACAAAGTCAATGGGAAAACCAGATTCACTTAACAACAGTGTTAACAGTTTAACAACTGCAGCCATTCACTTAACAACTATGGCAGGAAAAGTTGAAAAATGGGGCAAAACTCACTTAACTAATATCTCATTTAGCAACATAAATTTTGGGCTCAATTGTGGTCGTAAGTCGAAGACTACATATACACAACACCATCACTGTATATAATTCTAGATAATTCCAAAATAAGAAAGTATCATAATAATAGCTTCTTACAAACTAAATTAAATCTGGTTGCCTAAACAGCAAATCAAGGATTGCATGAAGCCCTAAGACAGTTCTAAAATGCACAGTCATAATTATTTGTAACACAAGGAAAGAAAAATGATTCATCGCACAGAGACTAATCATGTTAACTATATTAAATCAATTTGTTTCTAATTTAATCCAATACAGTGTTTCCCTTGTGCACCTACTTTCTGGAACACAACTTTTAAGATGGAACGCAAAAGCCAAGTAAGACTCCAGATTCCAAAGGGCTCTTTAACCATGTATTTGCAATAAGCACCTATATTTGCTTGTTGTATAGCTAATGCTACAGTGTTGCAGAAATCCAAATTCCAAAGAAGAGCACACACAAAACCAACAACTTTGACAGCCTGAATTATAATCCTACCCCTCACTACTTAGTAGTAGTTCTTGCTGAAACAGTAGGCTCTACAGTAGTCTTCTCTAAACGACAACTGGGACCAGCAACTTGGTCATTAAGCAAAGTGATCACTAAGTGAAATCATGACAGTGCTTACAATCCTACTTCAACTTTACTTTACTTTATAGACTTGCAAAGATAAACAGAAAGACTGGTCATAAAGTTACTTTTTTAAATCAATGAGTTGTTCAATGAGACTGTGGCAAAACAAGGACTACCTGTTGTTCTCCTAGTTATTAGAAATACTAAATGCCTAATGCTAAATTGGCTGAAGTAACTACTGGATTACTCAGATTATTTCTTCCATATTTCAAAGTTACTCTGAAAAATACTGGATTACTTGGATTATTTCTTCCATATTTCTAAATTACTCTCAGAAATATGCATATAGAATTATCTATTTTCAAAAAAAAGTTCATAAAGTTACTTTATTTAAACTGCAAGCTTACATGTGCATATATAGTACTGTACTAAGCCCTATTAAGCTCAGCGGTGCTCACTTTCAGAGAAATGTGTGAAGGATTGTAGCTAGTTCTAACGGTCCAATATATCTTAACTTTGTAAGTATCTCCAGAAAGCTTTATTTAAAAGAGTGAAACCGGTCAAGTACAAACTGTGTTAGCAAGAAACACAGAATGTGTTGTTTTATTAGCATATTACTAGATATACATGAATCAAATGCATCTGTAGGAAGGCACGGAATATATAACACACAATACAACTGATTCTACCCTGCTGTAATGCTTGGGACACCAAAGCACTTAAAAATGGACAGCCCAAGAGTTATTCCCATTCCACTAAGGAGTTATTTACCACTCCTTAGAGTACAATTTTTTAATCTTTATCTTGCCTCTCTAGAATATTTGCCAGAGATCCTAATTTGCCAGTACTCAAAAGCACAGACCTTAAACAGCAGGCTCAAAAACTCTTTAAAACGACACACACCCGCTATTTCCCTCCCCACCTGCCGCCCAAAAAAATAACAGGCCAATCCGTTTACCCCTTCCAAGCGCTACAGATCCACACGCACTTTTTTTAGAAGTCCGTGCAGATTCCATCTACCGCCGGGGGTCCGATCTGCCCGAAATTCTCCTGCATGCATGCAAAGAGACACGTACTGGAATACCAAAAAAAAAACAAAAAAAAGAAAGAAAGAAAGAAAGAAAAAGAAAGAAAGCCGAGAAGAGGCCCGTCCTCTCTCTCAGCCACTTACCACTGTTCGCCTCGATGTTCTCCCGCAAAAACTGCCCGCTGGAAAGATGCTTGAGGCCAAAGCTCTTGGCGATCCTCTCGCACACGGTCCCTTTGCCGGATCCCGGGGGACCCAAGACGACGGCTCGCAGAAGCTTGGAAGCCATTGCAATCTACCTAAGGAGAACAGAGTCAAAGAGTCAAAGCGCCGGGATTCCGATTCAAAAGAAAGACGGAACCCCGCACCCGTGCCGACCCCTCCTCTCTCCCCTTCCCCGAGACTCAGTTTCCCCTAACTTCCCCTTTATTCCAAGCCAGAGACCCGTAAGACCACCCGGCGGCTTTGAAGCCTGGCATAGAAAGGAATCAGGATCTGGGTTGTTGCAGCGAGTATTATTTCGATGGCGTTTGACGAAGCTAAACTTTTCTAACTCGCCACCTCCCTGTCACCCCTGGATACCGAAGAGGAATGCTTGCCCCTCAGCGACGGGAACGCTGAATGGTGGTTTGTCACTTCCTGACCCCCCCCCAAGCCCAGCAAGACGCGCGTCTGGGAAAGGCGACGATCGAGGTGGGAAATGTTGCAAAGTTTAGAAGGGACCGCCGGGCACTTTCTCTTGAGTTGTACGTGAGCGAGTTTCCCTCTTCCCCCACCCCCCCACCCCCCAAAAATACCCACGCCTCTGAACGATCGGACCTGTTCCCTGCAAATCGCAAGAAAACTTTCTTCGGGCTGATCAAAGAGTAAAACGCCGAAGTTAACAAGCACCGGGTTTCTTGAGTACCTCCGAACCCAGAGGATCAGATTTACGGCTCCCGTGCAAACTTTTAATGACCGATTGCCATCTCTCCTGTACTCTCAGATCAGCCCTTCGCCCGAAGGCACACGCCAGATTTGAAAGAGCTCTTCTGTTAAGCAGAAGAAACCACCGACTCACTCACCCCTGCTTCTCTGAGTAACAGAAAGCAAGCGCACAAAAATCCTAAGAAGGGAGGGGAGGGGGGGTTGCAAAAGAATAAATCCGCAAAATGGCGTTTTTAAAATAGTCGACCGATTGTTTCACATATTCGCGATCTTCGTTCGTTCCATCAAAAAGAAAAAAGCGAGACTTTCACAGTTCCGCCTGCGCCTTTAAGAGAAGCGAGAGAAAGAGAGAGAGAGAGAGAGTCTTCGCAAAGGCAAACTGTTCCCAATTACTCTGCCCAATTGCGCGCAGCGGCAGCAGGCGCTTCGGTACATCGTAAGGAGGGAGGAAATCCCACCAGTTGGAATCAACAGCAAACCAACTCCGCCCCCTCTGAAAGCAAGGTGTCTTGGGTTTTGTAGTCCTGAACGGCGCTTTGTCGGGCGCTTTTCAATAAACCTTGCCCCTTCGGTCGACTACGGGTTCCAGAAAGCCTACCAAGCTAAATCGCGACCCACCCTTTTCCATCCACCTTGCCATAGGACTGGATGGAGAGGCTGGAATGTAGGTGTAGTTGGACCATGCAAAATGGGTGGGTGGGTGGGGGGCGGTGTCAGGATAGGTGTTGCTGTTTTATAATGTTGCAAACGTTGGAGGAGATGCGTATGTGGGAAGGGGTGGGAGTGGGGATAGCCAGGCAGAATTGAATCAGACGTGAGCCTCGTATTTTTTAAAAAGCATTATTTTATTTATTTATTTATTTAAAAAAACCTTAACCCTGAAATGTTCTTCCTCAAATAGCTTTTTTTTCCCCCTTCGTCATTTCCCCCCACTCTTTTTTGGGTAAAGTATTTGAAATACATTACTGTACTGGCAAGGAAACGGAAGGAAGTGATGTTTAATGAGAATGAATAGGGACTCCAGGATGATCGGTGGAAGCGTATTTCTTTAGAAGCGTGTTTAAACCTGTTTGCTTTTTCTATAAGGTGATTTCCAAAGTTTGCAAAGGGACAAAAATGTAGGTGCTTGCTAGAGAATGTGAAGAAACTGTTTAACACTTTTAGAGGCCAATCTCCATCTTTGTCTCTATAATCTATAATATAATTCTAGATTATAATATAATATAATCCAGATTGTATATCTCACCTTTATTAGTTTATAAGTTTATAAGTAACTCAAGGCAGCAAACATGCATAATATCTTTTCCTCCTATTTTCCTCACAACAACACCCTAGAAGGTGGGTTGGGCTGAGTCAGAATAACTGGACCAAAGTTACCTATCTGGCTTTCATGCCTAAAACAGGACTACAACTCGATCTCCTGGGTTCTCGGCCAGCACCTTAGCCATCACACTAAATTTGTGCAAAAGAGAGATGTGTAACATTTGGTGGCCCAAAGTCTTTCAGAAAAAGATAGGAAGCCATGTCTAAAAAAACAATAGTGGCTAAATTGGCCCCACAATGTAAGAACAGATAAATTATTCTATGTAATATTTCCATATACTTACCATTAAAATATTTGGCCACCTAATGAGAAGGAAGGACTCACTAGGTAAAGGTTCCCCTCGCACATATGTGCTAGTCGTTCCTGACTCTAGGGGGTGATGCTCATCTCAGTTTCAAAGCCAAAGAGCCAGCGCTGTCTGAAGATGTCTCTGTGGTCATGTAGCCGGCATGACTAAACACGGAACACTGTTACCTTCCCACCAAAAGTGGTCCCTATTTTTCTACTTGCATTTTTTACGTGTTTTCGAACTGCTAGGTTGGCATAAGCTGGGTCAAGTAACGGGAGCTCACCCCGTTACGCGGCACTAGGGATTCAAACCGCTGAACTGCCGACCTTTCAATCTACAAGCTCAGCATTTTAGCCACTGAGCTACTGCATCCCTAGAGAAGAGTCACTAGAGAAGACTCACTAAAGAAGAGCCTAATGCTGGGAACAATTGAGGGCAAAAGGATGACAGAGAATGTGATGGCTGGATGGAGTCACTGAAGCAGTCAGCATGAGCTTAAATGGACTCCGAGGAGTGGGGATGGTAGAGGACAGGAAGGCCTAGAGGAACGTTGTCCATGGGGTCACGATGGGTCGGACACAACTTAGTGACTAACAACAATCATTAAAATCAGATTTTTTAAAACAAATATTAGACTGTAGGGACTCAAGTTTTTTCCTTCTGCAACTTTTACAGAAATAATACTTATCCATTTAGCATTCTCAAACATTGTGTGAAATTCTAGCTCTTCTGAAAAATTTATAATGCGGGGGAAAGGTGGAAGGAAAGAAAAGTGACTGGCCAGCAGCAAGGTGGATAGGCTCAGTTACAGCAGTAATGGCTATGCTGTTGGAAGACCTGAAGAGCCAATTGGGGCCAGATCTTCCTGGAGAAAATCTATCTGAGAACTTTAGGAGGCACGTGGTACATAATCAATTCACAAATTTAGGAACTTCTTCCTGCTTTCCAAGGTCATGCCCAGATTCTATTTCAACCTCCTCTTCAGACCTACCTTTTCAATTATTGGTAAAAAGTTGGTAGTATCTATCAATCTATCATAGTAACTACCAGAAATAATGTCTTATTTCAAATTTATCAGATCCATGCCTTCATTTGGTGATCGACTAAATTTACCACTATACCTGAGATTATTTATCAGAGCAAAAGGACCTAAAAGAAATTGGTAGTGGCTTTTTTTTTAAAGTCCATAGTGGCTTTTTGGAATCAAAACCACTATTGTATGCTTAAGAGATGGTTTAACTTTCCATACTTTTTTTTCCCCCTCTACTTGCCCTTGGTAAAGATGTGCATTGAAAGAAGAAGAAAAAAAAGATGCAGTTATAAGAGTGAATTCCTTTGTTGAACTCCAGTTGTCTTATCTCCATGTCCCTCTATTTGTTGAAGGAGAAAAGTAACTTCAAATTCATACTCATTGTGTCAGAGGTCACAGTAATCTTTGAATTAGGTGAGTTGCTCAATCATTAACTTTGAATACTCTTGAATTTAGGATGAAATTCTTATGTGCTGAGAGTTTTGTATCTGTAGTGACTGAACAGACCTAATGTATTAAAGGAAGAGAAAAAAGTTTAAGATGCTTATCCTTGAAAACAACCATCTAAAATAAGACTTCATGTTCAGTCTTGTAGAATTATTGGTCATGTAAAAATGTAAGATTTTGTTCTATTTTTTTAATTACTCTGAACAAAGCAAAGGATTGCAGCCTTTTAAAAAGCATTTATATTTTTGTTATAAAGGTAGTCCAACATTTCTGTTAATTGAGACATTTCTTAAGTGAGTTTTGCCCCACTTTACAACCTTTTTTGTCACAGTTGTTAAGTGAATCACTGCAGTTGATAAGTTAGTAACACGGTTGTTAAGTGAATCTGGCTTCCCCTTTGACTTTGCTTGTCAGAAGGTGGCAAAAGGTGATTACATGACCTTGGAACATGGCAACGGTCATAAATATGAACCAGTTGCCAAGCATCTGAATTTTGATCACATGATTCACAGGGAAGCTGCAAAGATCATAGCTATGAAAAATGATCATAAGTCACTTTTTTCAGTGCCATTGTAACTTTGAATGGTCATTAAATGGACTACCTGTAATGATAGTGTTTTTGATAAAGAGAATTTGGGCCTTGGAATATACGATTGACTCACGTATCTTGTTCATAAAACAAATTACAATAGTAAATAATGGTAGAACATGGAACTGTAGCTCTAACCTGACAATCATGGTGGATATAGTAGCTTGATGATGCACATAAACTAGGGATGTAACTGAAGCTAAATTGTAAAGCTTCAGTTCTTCTTATTTTAATCCCACCTTTATTATTTTTATGACTAATTCAAGGAAGCAAACACACATACCCTTTCTCCTATTTTCCCCACAACAACAACTCTCAATGTGAACTGAGTTGAGCTAAGAGAGAGAGAGACTGGCCTAAAGTCACCCAACCAGCTTTCATGCCTAGGGCAGGATTCATAGTCTCCTGGTTCCCAGTCCAGCACCGTAAACACAAAACCAAACTGGCTCTCTTATTCCAGAAATCATACTCACTTCATTTCTAGTCTGGCGATTTAACCAACTAGACCAAAGTGGCTGTCTACAGTTCTTACTCTTAGTTTTCCTGTTACAGTTCTTACTGGAAAGGTAGCACTTATAAGAGTTTATTGCTTTATGAACTTCTCTCATAAATTGATTCTAGATAAACATTTGGCAAGCTGACAAATGTCAAGGAGGTTGCCATCTAAACTCCCATTCATAAAAAGAATGGCTCAAAGTTCCATTAAGCAAGCAGAGCAGCTCTGTGTGTGTTTGTTCCAATCAGAACAGAACAGAATAACAAAATTGGAAGGGACCTTGGAGGTCTTCTAGTCAAACCTGCTGCTCAAGAAGGAAATCCTATACCATGTCAGACAAATGGCTGTCAAATCTCCTTTTAAAACCCTCCAGTGATGGTGCACCCATAGCTTCAGAAGTTTCCACATAATTTCCACCGATTGTTCTTACTGTCAGGAAAGGAATTCCTTCTTAGTTGGTTGGATGTCTCTTTGGTAAGTTTCCATTCATTACTTCTGATCCTTTACATTTCATGCAGGGGTGGGTTCCACTTACCTTTATTACCAGTTCGCAACAGGAGTGCGTGTACGCTTCTGCGCATCACAGATCATCAGTGATGACATCGGGTTTGGGTGGGCAGAGCCTCCCGCCGCCATTACTACCGGTTCGCAAGAACCGGACTGAACTGGGAGCAACCCACCATTGACTTCATAGTCTTCAGTGAGTTGGGTTTTTTTCTCCAGATTTCTTCAATTTACAGTATCTGCTACATTATTTTTATATTGTGCTAATAGCGATTAGTAACCAACTGATTACTCTGCTGTAACAGAAGGCTTTCTGACTTTAATAGACAGTGGACTATTAAAAGGAGTGACAAATTCCTAATTATAGGTAAAATACTTCATATATTGGTGGTAGCCAAGTGTGATAAGCTAATAATCACCTAAATAAAAATGTATCTATTATTGAATTTGCCACAATGTATTTTAAGACTTGGTTCAAATCAACGACCATATACAGTATGTCTCCCAAGAATATTTGCTCACAGCTTTGGTAACTCTTGCTTTTGCAGGTTCAGCTGCTATTCATTGATAAATGGTAGCAATTGAGGGACAATGTGTGTATGTGTGTGACTGGGGCAGCACAGCTAGCCACCATCCCTGAAAATTTCCCCTTTTCCCTAGTTCTATAACTTTTTGAATTATTTCAAGGACTTTTTCATGCACCTTAAGAACAACACAAAGATAAGGCAAGTAGATTGGTTAATAGGAATTAAAGAATTGATAAATCAATTAACAAGCAGGATGGAATAATTATAATAAATATTTTAATAATTTAATCCATCAAGTGGCTCATCCAATTATTGTTGCTAAGGGTTTGTGAAGATGTTATTTTTTGTATTAAGGTTTTATCCTTGTAAGCCTCCTGGAGTCATGCAGAGTGAGTTGGGCAACCATACAGCTTTTCTTAAATAAATAGGTATAGGAGGGGGAGGTTATATGATCTGAAAAAAAGATACGAAACAAAAGATATTGGTAATCAAAATTGTTTATTATAAGGGGTTTTTTTATAAGACATACATTTGATACCCTTCCATACTTCTGATAAAAAAGCCCCATTTGCTAAAGGTCTGTTATTAAAAATTTAAAAAATTATGTAAGTAATTTAAAAAAAAATAGTTTTAACACCTGAGACCTAATGTTGAAACACTGCCCAATTCTGAGCTGGATATATAACAAAAAATATTGGAATTGTCTGGTTTTATAACACCATAAATATGCATAGTATTTCCCATTCACACCAAAATATGTGTTTTTGCGCTGAGAAGCTTACAGCTAAATTATGGAATCGCCAAAAAAGAAGCATCAGTGAGCACGTCGGAATGAATTTTTCGTGCGTATGAAAGTTTTTCATACGTGTTAAACAGGTGCCGGGCTGACCAATGTGGCTCTGGGAGATTTAGCATGTCTGTGATTTTTTCGTGAACAGCCACTCGCGAAGAGCTTTTATCTTCTGCTCTGTTGCTATGCTTTTCAGTAGCAACCATTCACTCTTTGGAGTATCCCATTGATAAACGCAGCGTATAAACCAACCGGTTTAATACCCCCAAGATGCTTAAAAAAAACACTTTCACTTTCAAGATCTGCAATTCAGGAAACCTGGCTTTTCAATATCACTCCCTTAATACTCCCAACGCCGTGCGGGCGATTTCCCAACCGAGCAGCAAGTCCTCTCTTCGATCGTCCGAATCCGTTACAAGTTTACAGAACTCCCTCCGGATCGCAACGGGGGGGGGGGACGTCGGATCAGGTCGGAATGTTCTGTTCTGCTTCGAGGCCATCAGAAAACTGTCAATCATCCAAGACAATCAGTGGGGCAGAGGATGCAGACTATACTCCCCACGCGCGTTGCCTTCGCGTCATCCGAAACTCTCCAGCTCGGTGAAAAGGAAAGCGAGACTTAAAAGACGCGCCGTCTGCCTCGCCCAGAAGTTACTTGGCTCTCCGGCTTTCCTCTTTTTATTCCACACACACCCCTCCCACAGTCACGGAACCCGGAAGTTTGTGTGTGAGCGCGTCTCTTTTCTGCGTGGTGGTTGGCGTTTCGTTTCGTTTTTCTTTTTCTTTTTTTTTTTTAATTTCTATCACATGGCAGCTTGCGAGAGAGATACAATAAAAACAGAAAAATGGCGACAGTCACGTTGGGGCGACTCTGCTGCGTCATTAGATAATCTTCGCGCAAAGAAAGCTAAAGAACAAAGACGAGAGAGCGCGAGGGGGGGAAAAGCAGCGCGTCTGGAAAGGTGGGTGGGCGAGAGGCAGAGACTTGCCAGAGCGCGCGGGGAGCCGACGGGCGCGCGTGGGGGGGAGGGGAGCGTGGGGGGGGGAGAAGAGACTATTAAGGATGGGGGGGGCAGGTGAGCGGGCGCGTTTATTGCAGGGCGTCGGGGTTGGCATCCCAACTCTTTCCCCCCCACACCTCATCCGCCCGCTTGCAAATTCGGTTTTACGGAGCCTCGGGGGACAAAAGTCCTGCGAGAGGTTGGTGGAATTTTGACGCGAGGGGCCAAAGCTTTTATTCGCCTCGGGGAGGAGGGGCGGCGGCGGCGGCAAGCTCCGGGGCGAGGTATCGATGCCTGTCCCTCCTTTCCACCCCACCCCCCACTCTTCCTCCTCCTCCTCCTTTAATAAACGCGACCCGCAGCTGGGCGAGCGAGCGGGTTTTTTTCTGCGAGCTGAGCGTTTCCCTTCCCAGTGGAGGATTCTGCGCTCTAACTACTAGGCATCCCTGCGACCGCCAGCCGCGCTTTGGCCAGAGGGAGCCAATGTTCGCCTTTCGCCTTTTCTTGGGCTCGCGAAAGGAGGGAGGGGCGGCGGGATATAAAAGACCGGAGAGAGGCTCGGGCCCGGGACTGGAGGGGACCCGTCCCATCCCTGGCATATAGAACCCCTCTTCCTCGGATGGATGCTTCTGAGGACGGAGGTTTGCTCGGCGACCGCTTGACCGGCGGGCTGGAGCGAGCGAGGAAGGGATGGTGGTGGGGAGGGGGGGTGCGGGGAAAAGGAGGGCGTCCGCTCCAGAGGGCGTCGTGGTGCCTCTTAAAATGTGGCGCACTTATTATTTTCCTTCAGACTCCTGGCCCGGTTCCTTTCCAGTCAAGTGATTGTAAATATAGCCCGGGTGTTGTTTACATGAAGCCATCCAGGGGGAGGAGCGCAGAGAGGAGGAAGAGGAAGGCGGAGGAGGCTTCCCAGGCTGGCAGGGGTGAGTTATCCCAAAAAAGGAGGAGCCACCGGTTAAAACTGAGGGCCGGAGGCTCGGACCAGCGGTGTCGGTATGCGCGCTGGTGGCGAGCGCCTCCCTCCCCGCTTGTGGCTGGCCTCCCGCGCTCCTGCTATGGTCGGACTGCCTGGCGGGCGAGTTGGCATGCTCTGTCGGGGCTTGGCTTGTCCTCCAAAATGATCTCGGCCTTTTTTCTGTTCTCTAAGGCGGTTTTGAGCTGCTGGGGTGTGGAATGGCTTAGCATCCTACCAATAAAGTAGCTGCACCTGGCGGGTCTCTGGGTGTGATCAAAACCTTTTCTCCCTTGGAGTTTTCCAGATTTATGGACCTGCGGATCTCCTGGGTTCCCAGCCAGCTTTCCCTAGTGTGCCAAAAAGGCACCATCATCTTGGGGGAAAGGGGGTGGGGATGGAAGTTATGCTGCTTGGTCCTCTTCTCCATTGCAGAGAAGGTCCTGCCTTCCTAGCTGTCATGCTTGTCTTTTTTCTTTTTTTCTTTTTTTTCCTTTTTAATAACATTCCCTGCCTCTGACATTACCCCTTTGCTTGGCATTTGCATCCTCCAAATACAGACCAAAATTCTGTCCTGCTTGTTAAAGTAACTTGTGGAAGGACCTAAGCCCTGAAGCATCCCTTGCTTCTTGAAGAGATCTTAACAAGCCAGGATTAATGGGACTTTGAAATGCTGCCTCTGCCAAAAGTCATTTATCTGCACAATTCCTGAATGTATAAGAGGGCTCTCTGGATGTCACTGGTATGTGTTACTTCACCATTCTTGTCATTTTTATTCTGTGCAATGAAGTATTGGAAGGAAAGTGTGTAAATAAACTTCTCAGGACTCTCTGACCACCCCATTGGTCTGTCCATTAGCAGAAACTTTCCAAAAGCAGAATGGCTGGGAGCAAAATTGGTGAGGGTGAGAAAAAGCTGACAAAGAAAAGACTGAGTTTGAAAATGGCCAGATGTGCTTGGAGTCTGCGGAGAGAAAAATGCCTTTGGGAGAGGGCATCAGTTTAGACTTTTTTAAAAAAAAAAATTGATTTATATGCCGCCCTTCTCCGGAGACTCAGGGCGGCTTACAATGCGTTAAGCAATAGCCTTCATACTTTTGTATATTTATACAAAGTCAGCTTATTGCCCCCACAAACTGGGTCCTCAATTTACCTACCTTAGAAAGGATGGAAGGCTGAGTCAACCTTGAGCCTTGGAGAGATTCGAACTTACAGTAATTGCAGACAGCTTGATGTTAATAACTGCTTTAGTCTGCTGCACCACCAGGCTCTGTTACTGATTGTTCCATCTTAAGATCCTTTCCCACCTCCTTCCTGATCACATGACCCAGAGTGAATGATGAGGGCTTGGAAAGAATTCAAGAAGTTGTGTTCTACATGGGTTCCCTACCTTGTTATTCTTTCCAATCCAGCAAAATCCAGGAAAGAGATTACATAAAGAGAGTTAGGACTTTGTTTATCAACAGGATAATTCTTGGAAAACAAAACTGGATTGGCAGGAAGTTCCAATAGAAGAACTGTGAGTTTGAATAGAGGCTGGATCTGGACAAGAACTGCAAATCCCCACTGTAGCCCCAGAGGAAAAAGTCGTTGCGCAGTGGGCTCAGAATGCTGTTGGCTCCTCATTCTAAGCCCCATCCTTTCCTAGAGTGTAGCTGTAACTTAAGGCCTTGGAAAGAATTCCAGAAGCCATGCTTTTCATGTTTCCCATATATTTTGCTTTTGCAATACATTTTTACCATTAGCCTATCCTAGCTACCTAGTGAATGCATGATTGGGGTGTAATAAGTATCATTATATCTTTTTTTCTGTATCACACTCTCCCCACAATTGAGATGAAGTGCTAACCCACCCATTCTGGAATCCACAAAGGGCTGTATACAATAAGCATTAAAAACTACTATCCCCATACAGATCTCTAGCCTCTATTGCCTCTGATTAAAATCACTGCCAATCACCTATCTTCCTGTGAGGAACTATGCAAGTTTTATATACCTTGAAACAGTCCTAGCTGATGTTAGAATGACTGGAAATATGCTACTTAATCACCTGTACAGCTAATTTGCCTCACGGGCAGGAACAAAGCGATATAACAAAGATGCAGCAATGCAAAGTGACTTTTGTCATTTACATGTTCAGTTAACTATAAGTAGAGAAAGGACAAAGTCTTGGCATGTTACAGAAAAAAACCTGATATGCTTACTGATCCTAGATATATTTACTCAGATTTCAATACAATAAGAGACCTAGGTTTGTGTTTACAATTGTAGGCTTAACCCTAAACTTGTTTTAATCTGCGGCATTCCTGTAGTGTCTTTCCATCACCCACTGATTTGTTATCACTAGGTTCCCCCAAGGGAATTTGGTTTTTAGACCTGAGCTGCTGCACCTTCTAGAAATTAACTACTATATCTAAACAAGTCTGAATTAATTAATCTTTGTTGTTCTGATGTTAAAAAGTAATGGATGTAAGTAGTCCCCAGAAATATTAACTCAAAAATCCAGTTGACGTTTCCATTTTCTCTTACTGTTCTTCTGTTGCAATTTATACTTCTATGCCTGACAACTTACATCTCACTATCTTATGCAAATCATTTCTGTTATCTCCTCTGGCTACGTTTTGTTTATAACATGGGATTTAAAAAATAAATAAATCTAGCAAAGTGAAGGATTGTCCAGGGCTCCCCTTGTTCATATCTTGAAGCAGAATGGCTGCAGTGCTGGGATTGTTAGATCCAATTTTTTGCTCCACAATGATGGAATGGGTTATATTTTAACAAAATATAGGAGTGTTTGTTCTCTCTGGCCATTAAGTAACAAAAGTCCAGGTCTATGACCTAGATATTTTTATTGCAGCATCTGTGGTTTTGATGGAACTTTTCGGTAAATACAGAGGAGTTCTAAATTTATTTGCGAATAGAATTTGAATTCTCTATATTTATTAGTCTTATTTTCCCTCTCTCTCTGTTACCCCCTATAGGCAGTGAAAAAGTGAAGATGCCTAATGTCTTTTTCTGAAGAATGCAGCTCCTAATGTTGCCAGCCTCAAATCTGTAAGTATTTCTCTGTGGGCTTGTTTGTTTCAGCGATGAGGCTTTGATGGAAAAGAAAATACTAGGATTGAATGTCAACTATGACTGACAGTAATAAGGTGCTTGTGAGATGAATGTGTTGAATTATATGTTTGTTTAGTGGTCTTGACAAGACAAGTATCATTTGGGGTGGATGAGACTTCTCCTGTCTCTCACAGAATTCTTAAGCAACTATTAAAAATAATGTAGTTGAAGAGAGTGGTATTTTTAAAAGCAAGGCTAGCAAGAAGTATGTATAACGACATTTTGCAGATAGATGGTGCAGCTGAGATTTAGGATGTGATATCTGTATGATTTTGTGATTTATCAATTTTTGTATGTTTTGCTCTTTATCTGCAAACAGTGGTCTTTTTAATTTTGCAGTCTAATGTGTACTTAACTTCTAAGTAAACATGCTAGAGTTGGCTTGGACGTTGTGGATCTTGAGTGGGTAACATGTAACCCCCAGCTTTGTTACAGTCTTTCAAAAAACACTTTTTATCTCCAGCAACTATTGCCTAGAAAGAGAAGTGGGGAAAGCAGGTATGGGAAAGCAGAGCAAACAAAAGACAACTAAGTAAAAATATAGCAACGTGTAAATATGAGAGCCAGTTTGGTCCAGTGGTTAAGGCACAAGGCTAGAAAGTGAGAGATGGTGGTGAGTTCAAGTCCTGCCTCCACTGTGTAGGGTGGTTGTTCACCAGCTTGAGTTATTTGTAAAAATAATAAAGGTAGAATATATATAATGAAAATAAAAAATGTAAAATAAAGAAATCTTAATTACTGACTTATTTTAAGGTGGAAATTTTTCAGAAATTAAATTGGCCAGAAGGGTTTAATTAAAGAAAAAAAGAAAGAAAATATATGGGAGAGATCTAGGTAATGTAAATTTATAGAAAAATGCATTGGCTTTAGTTATGCTTACTTAATGCCTGTTCTTAAAACAATAATGTTGCTATGGGTACATCTGCATTTTTCACCCCTAATTAATTTATCAGCTACAGATCTATAGATTTTCTTTTTCTTTTTTTCATAGCATTTACAGTACTTTCAGGCCTTAATAGTACTACATAGCACAGGCATAGATGGTTAAATTAAGAACATCTTCTGCTCAAACTTCCCTGAAATTAGTCAATTATTTTAGTAGAGCTTGTACTCAAGTTCCCAGTGGATAATGTTTCATATTTTGGTCAAGGTTACAGGGAATTCTTGCTAATCACAGTCTAATGCATTTCTGTCCATTTAAAAATGGTTAAGCATAAAGATTGAAAAACTTCATGCTGCTATGCAGAAGGAAGGACCTGTACTTCTGTGGCAATTTAAAAGAAAGATAAACTATGCATTTAAAGGCAGAGATGGAATATTTATTCAGTCATACTATTGACACCTTTTGCAGCAGTTGAGGAAGAGACTATACAATTTTAGTAGTATAAAGATTGCCTACCATAGCTTTTTTGCATATAAATTTAGTAAGAGTAACCATTTTACATTTCAGTGAGGCAGGACAAAGTTTAGGCAAAAGACATAGTAAGGTTTTCACCAAACTTTAAAAAAATGATTCCCAAATATACCAAATTAAATTGTTTGAGGGGAAAAGGCAACCTTCAGGACATTTTAACAACAGTTATTGTGGTTACTTTTTAATCTCTTAGAATCACTGTAGCAACCATGTCAATGAATGCTAATCAAATAACTGAAGTACTTAGATTTGTCTTTGGCACATGCCTCTGCATTTGCATATTTAACTGTCTTATCATAATAACACATTGGGTAACTATCTAGCAAAGGTAGGAGGAAATTCTGGGAACTGAAGTCTTAAAGTTGCCAGGATTGAGAAACTTTGTTCTATAGAGGAATGTGTAGTAAGAAGGAAGAGGAAGTTTAGCGCCCTTAAACTGTTTTCCTGAGGTAAATACCAGACACAACTACCACATACACCATTGAGTCAGTCTTGACTTCTAAGCCCCTGGGTGTCTTTGGACTAGCTCAATTTAAATCTACCTCACAGGATTGTTATGGTGGTAAAATGGGGAAAAGGAGAACATATATACCCATGAGTTTCTGAATAGAAAGCTGGGTATAAACTCACAAATAAAAATAGATCTAAGGTCCACCCCACGCTGTTGTGTCTGGGAATTCTGGCAGTTGCTCTCCTAAAACAACTGAGAGGTTACTATGTTCAGAAAGCCTGCACTGAACTATGATTTAATGTTATATGAATGAGTTCCCCAATCTTTCACCATGACTAAATTGAAGACATCACCAGTTTTCAATTGCATTTTTTAAATCAGAAACTATTTAATGATACATCCACACCTTAAATAAATTATGTACTGAATATTAATGTTTGAACTTAAAATGCAAAATAACACTTTCGTTTTCTATGCAGCCATGCTAAGGAGGATGAAGTAAACACATTCAAATCTGATTGTGCTTTACATGATGTTGATCCATAATGTATGAACATAATATTAGAATATTATTAAGGCTAAGGTATATAAAGAATTGAAGCAAGTTTCTTTACACCAAATATATTACTAGTCTATTTATTCTAGCATTGTTTGTTTTGGATAGAATTTTCCAGGAACTTCCCTCAGTTCTATCTGAAAATCCACCACCAACTGGATATGGAATTAATGCATCTAAAAAAGTAGGTTACAATGATGTGTTTCATTTTAGAGCAAAAATCTGCATCCAGCCTAAATGCTACAGTCTATTTTAAACTTTGGAATGCTATTTCTGAGCAGAGGAAAGCCATAACCTCATCTTGTTAGAATTATTTCCCCAACACGTCAGTATCGTCTGAAGAATTCAGAATTTATGTGCACATTCCTAAGCAATAACACTTTTTCATTTGGATGGTGGGGAATGGCCAGCTGTCTGCAAGGAATATAAATCCTTCCATTCCCCACCATCCTGTCAGAGCTGAAAAAGCTTCTTGGATGAGAAGTGAAACATCTTCAAAAGAAAAACAAAGTTCAGTGACTTGCCTCTTGAAAAAGCCAAGCTGTCTCAGGAATTCTGGGAGTTGAAGTCCACAGGTTGTAAAAGAGCCACAATTGCCCAACCCTGACCTAGATGACTGAGAATCTTCATAGACTTTTAGCTATGCACTTTGGGATGAACCTCCTTCGAATGGTATGGGAGTATGAATGGATTTCCAGAAAAATTGCAGACTATGTGAGTCATTTGCACTTCAATTTGAGATGCAAACAACACAGACTCATCCCTAATAGCCTGCACTTGTCCTCAACAGTGAAGGAACACAGGGCAGAAAACATCCTGCAACCAAGAAGTCTCCACACTGATTTGCACTACTCAGGTGACCCTGAGGACACAAATAAACCTTAACGAAAGAATACAAATGACCAGCTGTCTACAAGGAATATACATCTTTCCATTCCCCACCATCCTGTCAAAGCTGAAGAAGTTTCTTGAATGAGAAAAAAATGTCTTCAAAAGAAAAAACAAAGTCCAGTTGCCTCCTGCAAAAGCATTTTTGGGATGACTGAATAAGTAGAAGCAGTCTTTTATCAATAGTAAACAGACTGTTGCTTCAGACTATCCCATAGTCTTTTAAAAGTGCTTTTCCCAAAAGGCAATTGGACTTCTTGGTTTTTTTCTTTGAAAATGTTTCTCTTCTCATCCAAGAAGCTTCTTCAGCGAACTGAAGAAGTTCTTGGATGAGAAGTAAAATGTTTTTAAGGAAAAAAACAAGGAAATCCAATTGCCTTTTTGAAAAAATATATATATTTGGGACAACAGTGACCTGGATGATTGATAATCCCCATAGATATGGTCCCTTGGTATTAGGTGAAAAGCTGACTTAAAATCAACAAAAGTTCTAAAAAAGGTTTAGGGTTAGGCACAGATTGGCACAATAATAATTCCATTCCTGTATAGAAGACATATCAAAGATCTTTCAAAGATACTATATTCATTCAAGTAAACATGATTATACAGTTGATTCCATCTGTCTCTCTATAGCTACTGGTTGTCAAATGTCAGAGAAATCTTAAGTTCTAGGTATGTTTTACATATGCTTTAGTGAGGGAATCAGAGTAGTGGAATCAGTCTTTGTGATGCACAGTGCAAATACAACTCCTAATGATTTGTTAATAATCCATTTGTTTGTTTTCTTGGCTATCCGTATTGACCTTCACGTGGGGGTTTTGCCCACAGATTATATGGGAAGATAAATAAGGGAAATCCCTGCCTCTAGTATATTTACACATATTGATTTTGTTTGGAGCCTTTACATGTCTGTCTCTGTTTGCACTAATATGGGTTTTTGGGGAAGATGTACATGAGTTTACACAAATAAAATACAGGTAGTCCTCAACTTACAAACACAACTGAAACCAGAATCTTTGGTTGTTGAGCAAAGTGGTCATGGAACATCCACCCTGAAATCCAAGCAGGATTTTGGCATGGAGTATTTGCAACATGGAGTGTTGGCAGCCAGCCCCCCCCCCCAAAAAAAAAAAAAACAAAGAAGACTTTCTCATTTCTGGGGGCATGCTGTAAAAACATACTTTTGAATGGTCGCTGAATGAATGGTTGTAAAGGGAGGACTACTTGTAGTTAATCCTACAAGGTGCTAATTAATCAATTCAGTGGGTTGTCTCTGTTTTTGTCCTAGCTGATTTTTTAAAAGGGTTGAGCATTTGTCAGATACATTTTCATCTCATTAGTGCCCTCTTGTGATTTTCTTTAAAAAGTTGTTTCTTTTCAGATGTGCATCACATGGCAGCTTTCAGTCAGAACTGGAAAGGAGAGGTGAGTTTCCTCCATTTCTGTTCCCTGGACTCTGTCCAAAAGTCCAGTCCTGACAGCAAAACTGGCCACAGAAGTTATTACCTTTATAGCAGATAATTAGGAATACCTTATGGATAATAAGAGCAGGTGGATACAGTCTTTTGTTGTGTGGAACTGCACTTAAAACAATCAAGATACCACAGTAGCGTACATACCGATGTAAGTAAGTGGGCTGTGTCAGGTTTAAGGGAACCGTTTGACAAAGTGTCTTTTTTTTTTCAATTTGGTGAACCTGTTTTAGCTTTTGGCAGGCTTCTGAGCTAAAAATTATAGGAGCCCCAAGTTTAGCACTAAACTATTTTTATTTGTAATGTGCCCTGGGGATTTCTTTTATGGGAAACCCTATACATCTGTTTTGTAAAACACAGGTCTGGCAGAATAGTTAGCGCATCCTTAAGTGACATTAATTTCAGCAAAGTTGTGGAAAAAATATCTATGGCCTATGTTATTGATATGTGTGGCAGAAAAACATAAGTTCCAGAGATATTTTCCTTTTCTCTCATCAGAAATCTACGTTGCTAGCACTAATCTGGATGGTTCAGTTACCATTTTATCAATAAATATATAAATAGTATTTTGTTTAATAATTTTCTATTTAGTTATGCATAATTCACTAGAGAACCTTCAGCACAGTGAACAAATGGATATACTATTCAGGCAAGGCTTCTGCTTACATGTACTTAATTGTCAGGTATGTCTGAAACAAACAACAAAGTTTTCAGGAAGTTTGGCGTTTATTGTGGTCTTCTTTTTTTGAACCCTCAGCTGTGGATCAACTGATGGAACCTGCACCTTGGGGTTATCTGATAGTTCTACATGAAGTCAGGCAATGATTGACAGGCTGCCCTGGCTCAGTTATCACTGTGCTGATGCTGTCTATACTAAAGGTACAGTACTGTGATAACTGAAGGATGGTAGCCATCTTAGCTTCAGAGGAATTCAACATGTGGAGATCAAAGACATTACTTGATTCTGTAACACTTGTGATGCTTTATAGATGAAAATTAAAGAGAACACATCTGGATGCTGGAAAAACATATTTACAGTTTCTATTTCATTTCTTAAAGGGATGATACATGCTTAGATGTACGTCAATAATCAAAAAGGGAAGGTTTAAGGTGCACTTTGCTTTATTATCATATTTGGAGGACTCCACCAAAAGTTATAAGGTACTGAATCAGTCATTCCAAAGAATTAGTGTCTCTGCTGTAGACTAAATAAACTCTAAAAGGATTCCTTAACAGTTCTGAAGCATCCCATTTTTAGCTGCTTGAGCATTGCAAAATTAAGGGGCTGAAATGTTCAGTACTTTTTTAAAAACTTGGTTTGGGATTGGACAGATTGCCTTTTAGATCCTCATTCTAACCCGCTTTTCTCTTACATATTTTAAATGTAACCATTTAACATAGGTGCATCTTTTTCAAAAACAGTTACGAAATTAACCAAAGCAACATGCTTTCTGCAGATATTTCCTAGGTTTGGTACAAATTTAATCGTGAGTGTCCCATTATGGATGGGTTATAGCAGGGGTGAAATCCAGCAGGTTCTGGAGAACCGGTAGCGGAAATTTTGAGTAGTTCAGAGAACTGACAAATACCACCTCTGGCTGGTCCCAGAGTGGGGTGGGAGTGGGGATTTTGCAGTATCCTTCCCCTGCCATGCCCACCAAGCCACACCATGCCCACCAAGCCACGCCCACAGAACCAGTAGAAAAAAAAATTCTGAATTAATAACTAGCCCCATATCCTAAATTAAGCATAAATTGGTTTATCTTAACCACAGTTAAGACTTGTAAATCTAGAGAGAATGACCCAAAAGAAAAATCCAGTATGTGTGTATCCATCCTGCTAAGCTCTCTATTTCAGAAGAAACATGAAAAGACAAGGTACTTTTTGACCAGATTCCCTGTTTAGGATTGGGGGGGGGAGTCTAAAACTTATCAGGTACATATATATGAATTTTCTCAAATAAGTCATGTTGAAAAAAGTCCAAAAGGGTTTTTTTTGCCATCCAAACATGCAATGTTCAAAACTGACCACAAGAGGGGGGTCAGATCATTTGTGTTTCGACAAATTTACATTTTCCTGGGAAGAATCTGAAGAATGTTTAACAGCTCCAGAGGGGCCACCAGCACATTCCAGGCACAAATAAAAACTCAAAACAGATATAACATTTCTGTTTAATTATTATTTTATAAAGGGGCATAAACATAGGAAAAATGTTTTGTGGACCTTAAGAGGCATTATTGAAATTCAGCTTTAAAAAATACGGCAAGATATTTGGTGAAAACTACAGGTGCATTACAGGGTACAAGAATTCCAGGCAGAAACTGGGATGAAGCAAAAAAAAAATGAAAACAGGATTACTACGTGACCTTGAGGATGCTTGTGCTCTGTGGCCAAAACACTCTAACCCTCTACCACTACCACCACCAATTTCAGAAGGAACACTGTTTCAATTAATTTTCTATCTGCCTGAATGTATTGTGTTGTTCATTCTATATATAATTAGTCTATTAACTAAAATAAGATAGGAAATCTGGTCAGTTGCTTTGATGAAACTAAATACAATCCATACAGACAGCATTGCTATAAACCACTAAGATAGTATTCCAATTGAAAGAAGACACATTTTAGCACATTTACTCTTGTTTTCCTGCTAAGATGTTTACTTTATAAATTGTATAATGTTCTACATCCAGATCAAATGGATTGAACTACTTGAGTTTTCCAAGGTCTTTGATTTTGGAAAAGACTAGAGAAACATTTGCCTAACATCATGTTCAAATCTTTGCTATAGGGATGTGTGTTGTATGCATGTGTTGTCTCTTGTTTTTTCTATAAGCTAATATCTCCTTTGGAGTTCACCTCAACCAATGTTGGCTTAGTGGCTTCTTAGAAAGATTACAGAAGCGGTTTTTTGTTTTCTAGATTTTTTTAAAATTTCTCAGCCTTTATTACAGCCCTGGGATTACTCAGTGTCCTCTCATCTATGAAATAATCGAAACTAGTTATGCTTAGCTTAGTGAGATCAGTCATGATCAGCTACGTGCTGTCACACTAGACTACAGTTCATCTGGCTCTGAAATCTTTTAGTGACTTTACCAGAAGTACTTTCTGATTAGTTCTTCATCAAGAGAGCTGTAACCCTAACTCCTCAAGATGTGCATCTGGGATCTGAAGTGGAAAAGACAGTGGTTAAATCCAATTTTTTTTACTACCAGTTCTGTGGGCATGGCTTGGTAGGCATGGTGTGGCTTGGTGCGTGGCAGAGGAAGGATACTGCAAAATCTCCATTCCCACCCCACTCGGGGGCCAGCCAGAGGTGATATTTGTCGGTTCTCTGAACTACTTGAAATTTCCACTACTGTTTCTCTGAACTGCTCAAAATTTCCGCTACTGGTTCTCCAGAACCTGTCGGAACCTGCTGGATTTCACCCCTGGGAAAAGGTGCCTCCAAGTATATGTATGCATAGTTGGCAGGATCTCTCAGTGGCTCTTCAAAGAAGCCCTGTCTTTTTTGGGGGCAGGGGGCAGGGGGAAGAAACAGATTGCACATGGGTGCCAAACATTTGCAGAAAAACAAGAGGGAGGCTACTGTTTGGATTAAATTATCTTGCCCCAGAGCCCTCCTTAATGCCAATGTGAAGATTCCTGGGATCACACAATCACAACAGAAGCCTAAGGTGCCACTTTAAGTAAGTATCATCGCTTGCAGCCCACACTTGGTTCACAACACTTTTTTCCACCTTGGTTGCTTTTATTTCTTATCTGCCCTTTTTAACTTAAAGTAAGATTTTTGCACAGTGACAACATGTGTCCATTTTAAACAGCTGCTTTTGGTCCTTTCACATTGAAATTAGGACTCTGCTTTTAACAGCAGCCACTCAAAATTTTTGGGCCCTTCTCTCCTGGGTTGACCTCAAGTCTTAAAAGCTCCACCAAAAGCCTTAAATCAAAGATCTTCAAACTTGGCAGCTTTAAGACTTGTGGACTTCAACTCCCAGAATTCTCCAGCCAGCTATGTTATGGTGGGTGGAGAATTCTGGGAGTTGAAGTCCACAAGTCTTAAAGCTGCCAAGTTTGAAGACCTCTGCCTTAAATGCTGACCTCAAAAGTATTGGCATGCCATACCACATAACATGTGGCATAGTTATTTTATTTTCAAGGTATTTTTAAAAGATTGTCTTTCTTTTTGTTACATCGTAATAGATGAAACAGCAATCCACTTTAAAAAGTTTTATCGAAGTAAACCAAAATTCAGAACTAGTTTTTCATGTTTGTGTTGATTTTACTAAATGAGTCATAAACATGGCTGATTTAGTCAAATGAATTTTATAAACAGAGCTGCTGTTTCCAATTAAAAGAAATTAGAAACAAGTTATTCCAAAAGGCAGTCCAGGCTAGTATTTGCACTGAGTGTTGATCTTTCTGGAAGTATGCAGTAAACAAATACGATAAATTAAAACATTAGCTTTATAGCACCTTAAACTAATGACTTCTTTATCACAGAAGCTTTTTGAGACTCAAAGCATTTATTGGGGAAATTGCTGATTCCAAAAATCCAATATGATGAATTTTTTAGATATTGCCACGAAAGTTTCATTAGCAAACTCATTAAGTATGGATTGGATGGCAGGAGAGGTAAGTAGATTATAATGCAGAAAAATAATAGAGTGCTCACATTGAAGAAAGTTGCCAAATGGAGTGCCCCCAGGGACCACTACTCTTGTGCAATTTTTATTTATTTATTAAATTTATATCCAAATTCTTGGAGAAGTGGTTAGCAAGATGGAAACATAAATGTGTGCTAATGGGAAATCTTCAGTTCTTAGTACCTTTTATCAAAATTGTACCTTTATCAAAATTGCTATGGCAACGGACATGATACATTCTCTCTTTACTAAGACAATAACTTCCTTGAGGATAGTAGATATGTGGGAAAGCAAACTTGAGGTTTACTAATTATGAATATTTGTGCTTACATCATCTGTTATCCATGCACGTGTACAATTATTATTTATCCTCCTTAACCAAAAAGTATAAATATGAGTGCAACCTTTTGTCTGTAGGAGTCCCTCTTGTTATTTTCTGGAGGGAATTCCTCCAATGTGTACTGAATAATTTACTGCAGATTATTGATTTTGGGCCTTGCATTTGATTCCACACTGTCAGGCAATTCTGGGCAACTATCCAATTTTTAAATATTTTAATGACATGAATGGGAAGATGGAATGCTTAGCTAATTTGTAGATAACACAAAACTAGTACTAAACTAATACTTTGGAAGACAGAAATAGCAGAACAAAATTTAACAGAAACAAATGCAAAGTTGCATGGTTTGTCATCAGTACTTCTGTCAAAACCAATAGTCAATACTGTGAACATAACCACAAGTTGACAAAATTTAGGTTATTTCAACCAAAGTACCTTTTCTGGATAAGTGTAAATGACAATTTCACTTTATTGTGCTTAACACTAGTCAGATCCTTAATTATCATATCCATTTTAAGAAAAACTTCTTAAACATCTTACATTTTAAGAAAAATTCAGACAAATAAAAACCTATGCACAGAGGAACAGCAACTGTGAGGGTACTAAAAGATCAGCCATCAAGACAGCCTATAAAAATATCATTTAGTCCTGGCAAAAAAGTCTGCTGTCATTCCATTCCAATTTTCAGTTATTATAAGGTTCTCTTCTTCCAATTCTGTGGTCCTTTCAATTGAAGACAAAATTCAATTTCAAATTCTAAAGTGCTCCTCTTCACATTTTTATATAAATAATAATAATAATGGAAACACAAAGAATTTACTATGTCTTGTGCAACTTTACTGAGACGCTGTCTCGTGTTTCCTTTTTGCAATGAAGCACTTCCTTCCTGCTATGCTTCCTTTAAAACAAATAATATGATAAGAGTAAATTTGTTTCCATACTAAATTAAAGCTGTATCATGAAAGCTTGCACTTTTTTTGGCTAGAAAAACTTTGCCTCAGAGTTGAAAAGAGCTGAAATCCTTTTAAGCATATGAGGAAAATGTTTTAAAACTAAGCCAACAAAATATGTTATTGCTACTGAAAGCCAGAAATGGACAGTGCTAAGCTACATGAAAGCTAATAAGCTAAAGATGAATCCTGATAAAATGGAGGAACTGCAGATTAGTGGGTTTCAGGAACTAGGGAGACAACCTGTTTAGCAACTGTAATGTTCACTCTAAGGGACATGAGGAAAGCAAAACTGCCTTCATATGTTCAGGTAACTTCAGTAGTGAAATGTGGTTACACCCAGCTATGATTTATTCTTAGTAGCTTTGTTAGGCCATGCCCTAATAATCTCACAACCATGTTATTCCAATACATTCTGCATGTATATACATAGCTTGTGCAGAATGCCTGAAGTACGGTTAGACCTCGATTTATGAGTCCAAAATTTCTGTTCTTAAGTGAGACAGTTGTTATGTGAGTCCCCTCCCCCCATTTTACGGTCTTTCTTGCTACAGTTGAATCTCTGCAGTTATGAAATTAGTAACACTGTTGTTGAGTGAATCTGGCTTCCCCGTTGACTTTGCTTGTCAGAAGGTCGCAAAAGGTGATCACATGACCCTGTGCAACTGCAACAAATATGAGTCAATTGTGAGGTGTCTGAATTTTGGTCACGTGATCATGGGGATGCTGCAACGGTTGTGTGAAAAATGGTCATAAGTCATTTTTTTCAGTGCTGTTGTAACTTTGAACGGTCACTGTTGTAAATTGAGGACTACCTGTATGAAAATAGAATTACCCAGGTTGGATTAAGGCCAACTGATGCCCTAAACCAGTGGTTACTAACTGGTGGTCCGTAGACCACTGGTGGTCCACGAGAAAATTTTGGTGATCCACAGAAAAATTATTTGCATTTTTTATATTGCACTAAATCAGGGGTCCTCAAGCTATGGCCTGTTGTGACTCCGATCCCCGAGGCCGATTTATCGGAGGGAGAAGGCTCCGAACATGAAGGAGAGGAGTTGGCCAGGCCTCCCTCTCCAGGACCCTCCTCTCTGGCAATGCCTCAGGTGTCTCCCGAAGGAGAAGAGATTGGCCAGGAGCCAGGTATCTCCTTGCAGTCGGACAGTGATGGAGATAAGTCTTGGCTGGATCCACGCCAGCGTCGGAGAGACAAGCGCACGCAGCAGAAAAGGAGGCGTGCCAGAGATTAAGCTGAGTCACTGGACCACACCCCACAGGGGATAAAAGGGGGTGAGGTGGCCATTCAGACTCTGTGACGAAACTAACTACTAGTGAGTCACATTGTATCTTTGAAACAACGTTATCTGCCTTGGATTTAATATGGACTGGACTTGACAATTCTTGAACTGTGTGTATCTTCTTTGGGTTTATCTGACGGAGGAACAACCCCTTCCTCTATAAGTAAAGTTCTTGGCAAGCAGCTACTGGGTTGCTGCCAATCCTCTTATTGAAAGAATTTGTTGTCTGCCAGTTTTATTTAATCCCTGGCTATCTGTTTGTGTGCATTTGTGAGTCGGGGACAGAACATGGCCCCTGGGCCGGATACGTGCAATGAATGTTGTGTTGCTGCAGAGAGTCTCCCCCTTTGGGGTCTTTTTGTGTGGGTCGGAGGGGAACAGAAATTCTGACATGGCCACTTCAGCCTCCTGGTGCAGAGCTTTGGGCGAAGGCTGGAGGGAAGTGCTGCTGGTGGCAAAGAGCCAGAGGACCTTGTTCCAGTGGGACTGCATCATGGCCTGGAACTGGCTGACCATATCAGCTTGCTGAGCTTCCAAGTGCCGGTACCTGGCCTTGCACTCCCACAGGTCTTCCCTCACTTGGAAATCCTATGCTCATAGTCCTCAGTAAGGTGCTTCTACTGAGCCTCCTTGGTCAGATCCAATTTGAACTGAGCTGTTTTGCCAACTCTTTCTTGTGGTGGCTTGCTTATCTCCCAAGAACTGCTTCCTGTTGGGGCCCTAAGGAGCCGGGCTGGAGAGGCGAGGAGTGGCTGGGAGGGGAGGGGGAGGAGAGGCTGGTGAGGCACCCCCTCAACATGAGTGACATAAAGTTGGCCATGCCCACCCAGTCACATGCCCACCTAGCCACGCCCACCCACCCAGTCATTAGGCAGATCGTATTAGTGGTCCACGGGATTTAAAATTATGAATTTAGTGGTCCCTGAGGTCTGAAAGGTTGGTGACCCCTGCCCTAAACACAGGGTACTCCTAGGCTCTTCCATTGCTTTAGTTGACTAAACTATTAAGTCTCAATAAGTGTTGCAAACTAAGGTTGAGTTACTATGGTAGTAAAAGAATTAAAGTATGATCACTAGGGGGAAACATTCTGGTTTGTCACTCCCTTGTGTCCCAAAGACATTTTTACTTTTCTTAATTGTTAATCCAAAACTGGAATTATCTAGCACTATTTCTGAAAACACAGAATGGCTACCGGTTCAATTCAGGTGTTGATTCTAGTATATATTCTGTAGACTAGAGTCACATATTTAAATGCATGGAGTTTGACTTGCCAGGGTTAGTCAAACTCCACTTTAAGGTTAGCTTGGGTGTAGCCTTTGTGATATGACTCTAAAGATAATGCTTCCTAGACAGTGGTAAATCATTGTCAAAACTCCTGCTATATGTGGTTAGTCTGACTCCTTTTTCGAGTTTTCAGTGCCACATGAAAACGCATTTATTTGCATTAGTGCCACCTGAAGATACATTTATTCAGCTTTTGGCTGAATCCATGCTACTCTGTTTTTTTATGTTTGAATGCCTTATAGGCATTCTACTCTTACTGTATTATGGATTAGAAATAGCTCCGGAAAGCGGCTGGAAAATTTTCTGGCACGTCCATCTGCATATAAGACATCTGGAATATTAATGTATTGCATAAATATTTTTTTTCAAGTGACTAGAAAAAAGTCACTTTTCTGGGTGACTAGAGACAATATTTGCTTATTTTTTCCATTTGTTACTTCATGCCTTTAAAGAACACATAAATGTAATACATAGTATGGTATTTCTTTTCAGGGTGAGCAATGCTATATAAAATACCAAAAAGGAGCATGAAAGATCAAACCAACAAAATTGAAATTGAGATGCGACTAAAAAGAGGAGAAGTAAACCTAGCTCAGTATAGTCTTCTTTTCTCCCTTCTGTTCATGCATGTCAGATTCTCAGACTGCCCGGACAAAACCTTGCAATTTTCTTGGCAAGGTTTTTCAGAAGTGGTTGCCATTGCTTCTTTCCTAGGGCTGAGAGAAAATAACCAGCCCAAGATCACCCAGCTGGCTTTGTGCCTAATCTGGGACTAGAATTCACAGACTCCAGGATTCTAGCCCAATGCCTTAACCATTATAACAGCCTAGCTCTTGTAAATGTAGTTTACATCAAACCTCTTCACCATACGTCTTTATAATTTTTTCCCTTCTATTTATCCTAAATATACAAAAATAAGTAAAAAAAATCCCACGTCACAGAAATAAACTGTATTTATTTCTGTGACACGTGAAATAATAAATAATATTCCGTATTTTCTTCTATTTACTGTAATCTGATATTTTTTGTTTAGCCAGTCACTTCTATGTCTCTTCATCTGAGCTTAATCTGCAAACAATTTTGCTGATAATCATGCAATAATTTTTTTTTTTTTGCAGCTCAACTGAAAAACACAGGAACAAATAAATCCTCTTGTGTTGGAGAGAGGGATTAGAAGTCCTCATCTGATTATCCCATTGGATTTAATTTTTTTAAAGTCAATATTCTTAACTTCTTAGAAGGAATGTATAGCGGGAAGAAAGAATGGCCTTGAGGGAATAGAAGGAAAAGCGACTACTAAGACAATAGCCAGATAAAAGTGGACTGATTATGGGGCAGAGATGTAACCTGACCAAACATTTCAGACAAGACTTATCTCTGGTTCTCATGAAGATTAAGGATAGGAAGAGGGAAGCACAATTAAATCAGCAAGACTCTATCCTTAGCTTTACCATGAAAATAGTTGACCTATATGACATTGGATTCCTAGTCTGATCTAGAAAAAAGACAAAAAGAGACATTTCCGAAGGAGATCCTGGTTACTATATGCTATGTACGGTATTATATTCAGATTGCATCCCTATGCTCACAATCTTTTTGCATTAAGACATACTTATTATATTTGGTAGATGCTTGTCGGTACCAATGAAAGAGCCTGTCAGTTGTAGTGCATCTTATTTCAAGCACATCTGGATGGAGGAAGTAAAAGTTGTTGGTTTTTAATTGCTTTTTCCCTAGGATGATCATCTTGCTTTGCTCCTTATTGGCTACTCTTCAGTTTCACAACTGAAGTTGTAAGTATGAGGGATATGTTAAGTAATTCAAAATGGACAGAGGAAATAGAGTGAACATAAACATTTACACACCAGCCAGATCCATTTAGGTTTCATTTAAGCACAAAAAGTCAGGGTCCACAACAGACTTTATTATACATTTCATAGGTTTCCCTATTTTCAATTTTTGAAATGATTTTATTAAAAGTGTTTAAAAGGAAGATTAAAAACTAATAGAAAGTAAAGTAAAATAAAAAAGAACAAAGAGCAAGTTAAAAATTAAAAAAGGAAAATAGAAAAAGAAAGGAAAGAGATACAAAGTAGTTTCTAATTTCCCTTATAGCAGTAAGAAATGCAATTATAAATTTATATCTTTTTCTAAAGTTACAACATATCTGTCTTCTTTCTATAAACTGTCCATCAAAACCATATATCATTTTTTTTTTGTTTTCTGTAAGAAGTCCATAAGGAGTTTCCAGTCAGCAATAAACATAGATATTGACTTTTCTCTAATCAAATAAGTCAATTTGGCAATATCAATAAATTTCATCATGTTTACTAACCATTCTTCCATTGCTAGTATTGCCAAATCTTTACATCTTTTCTCCTGCAATAATCTCACTGCACTTGTCACATACGAAAACAAAATTCCATGACTCTTCCCCCACCCCCCACCCCATTTTGTCCATCAGTCCTAAAAGAAAAACCTCTGGTCTCAATTGTATATCTGTATGCTGCTACAATTCTCATATTTGTCTGTTTGTAAACTTCAATTGGGTGAAATAATGCACCATAGGGCAACAATTTTTGAACAAAGGTATTTCAAATGGACTAATTTACAGACTGCATACAAAATCTGGGACCCCAATACTCCTGTTCAACTGAAATTTGGTGAAGTTATGACTGTTTTAGCTCTGCCTGGCTACTGCGCCACTGAGGTTATATGATTGTCATTTCCAACACTTCCTGACAACTTCCACCAAGTAATGAGAAAGCTAGCAGGACATCTACACTTGATCATGATCCTCAACACTGCCTTCTAGCTTCTCACAAGCAAAGTCAGTGAGGAAGCAAGCAACAAATTGCAAGTACAAAGAGAGCTGGCAGATAGTGGCTGCTGCAGATGGGCAAGGGAGTGAGGAGTGCATGAGATGTCCTGTGACGGTCAGGGTAGGTGTGAGGAGGTGTCTGAGAGGTTCAGTGGGGGGGTGTCAGGGAGGGTGCAGGACAGTGCAGTTCAAATTGGGGAAGGTGTATGAGGGTGTAGGCCAGGGGTGGGTTCTACTTACCTTTACTACCGGTTCGCAACGGGGCCGCACAACGCTCGCTTCATGCGCACGTGCACTTTTCTATGCAGAAGTGTTTTCATGGTGTCAGGGTCAGTGGGTGGGGCCTCCCGCCGGTTTTACTACCGGTTCTATAGAACCGGTGCGAACTGGGGGCAACCCACCACTGGTTTAGGCTTGGAGAAGGTATGTGGGGATACAACATGTGCTGGGGAGGGTGTGTGTAAGTGTTGCATAGGATAGGGGGTATGCAAGTGGCCAGTGCAGTGCAAGCACAGAAGGACTCAGTGAGGATGCGTGGCTTATGTAGATTTACCCAAGCAACACAATCCTCCTTGCTTTTCTCTCTTTGCAAGTTCCCCACAAGAAAAGTCAATGGGAAAGGAGTCAGGAAGTCAGAAGTCGCTTCTGTTTCTACTGCTTTTTTTCCCATGATCTATCAGTTGATCTAATTAGATGAGTAAATATCTCTGAAATGGTGACATAAATGAAATAGGGGTGTGTGTGTGTGTGTATCCATTCAAGCATTATGTCCCTTCTTGTTCACATTTCTAAGATGAACTTGAAGTGCCTTTATACATTCTAGACAATTTCTTTGGTGACATAGATCAATGGTACATTGTTTTATAAAAATTTTCTTTAAATTTCAAGCCTTTCAACCATATATTTTCACATTGATCCATCTCTATGTTATAAACAAAATTTTATCCCACTTCTTCATAAACTATAAACTTTTAATAAAATTTGAAACAGTAAAGCAAGTGAAGCTATTTTCACTTGTTTTTCTGTTTCAAATTATATTAAAAATTGATACTGTACATTTTAGCAATCACATGTCCATTATTTGTACATAATTCCATTGCCAACTTAGACTTTGTTCAAAATCACGTACTATTTTGTCTACTTTAAATCTTTTTTAACTAACTAAGAAAACCACTGGCACTATGTCCCCCTGCCAGTTCTTCTCTTGATTTTATTTTATATTTCCCTTAAGAAAATTATAGTATTTTATGATAATGAAATCTTTGAATTTGCTTATTGTTTTTCCTCTATAAAATGTTTCTTGTGCTGAAAGCCACAAAAGTGTTTTTGTGAATAACCTGGATTTATATCTATTCCATATTCTCAATATGCTACCGTTAACGTAATTATTTTTAAAACCCTCATTAACTATGACTTTGTCCTATTGCAAATATCCAGGCCACACAAATGTTCTTTTAAATGTACTTCTAGCTCTAAAAGCTTTCTCTTCTTCAGCACCACCCACTCTTTCATCCAAACCAAACTGCAAAATACAATTTTAAATCAGGTAAACCTAATCATCCTCTTTCATCTGCATCCTGTAACATCTTATATTTAAGCTATGTTTTTTTTTCTCCTGCCACACAAATTTAGATATATCCTTTTGCTACTGTTTAAATGGTGTATCAGTTGCTAAAAAATATATTGTCTGATACAAACACATCATTCTAGGCCAGATGTTCATTTTTATCACAGAAATTCTTCCCAACAGTTTCAGTTTTTTTTCTCATCTTAACCTATCTTTTTTAATTTCAGTCCATGTTTTAACATGTTTAATTTGAAATAACTTATAGTTCATATTTGTCATAGTGATATCCAGATATTTCACTTTCATTTCAATCTTAAAACCCATTTCAATTCACCAATTCTGTTTGTCTTCTGTTTTCATATTCTTTGTTAACATCTTCATCTTCTGTTTGTTGATCTTAAAACCTGCTCTTACACATTATTCAGCTGAATCATAACCAGTTCTGAGGTTATAAACTGAATGGTATAGGAAGTCTTTTTTTTTTAATTTGATTTATATGCCGCCCTTCTCTGGAGACTCAGGGCGGCTTACAATGTGTTAAGCAATAGCCTTCATACTTTTGTATATTTATACAAAGTCAGCTTATTGCCCCCACAAACTGGGTCCTCAATTTTCCTACCTTAGAAAGGATGGAAGGCTGAGTCAACCTTGAGCCTGGTGAGATTCGAATTTACAGTAATTGCAGACAGCTGGATGTTAATTACAATGCATTAGTCTGCTGAGCTATCCAGGCTCCTCACTGTTATAGCAAATGGTTTTCACAATTGCAACACTACATTGCTGTATAGAAACAGTTCCAACCATTTCATCATAATCTGAACAATTTTTCCTTAGAATTTGCCTCAGTTTTTGATATGTTTTGACTAAAATTCACACAATTCTGTCTTTCCTTGCAGTTCTTTGGATGATGGAAACCTTAGTAGTATATGCAATTTTTTCTTCATTTTCAATAAATACCAGTTGAAACAATCTATTTAAACAGTCATTTAAATAACTGTTCTAGTAAATAAATATTATCAGCAGCACACACTCTACACAGTATAAAGCCTGTTATCTTTAATTAACAATAGATGTTAGACAATTATGTTTTACGTTAGCCAGAGATACCCAATAACAAGTTAATTAACCATTGTTAGTTTTTTTCTTAAGTTATTAAATAATTATCAAGCCACTTCAGTGGTTAAGAACTTTGTAGATTGCAAAATACTGTTGATAAATGCTAAGGTGGAGTTTCATATGCTGGACTTTTAAATTTTAATGCAAAATGCTGCCTGGGTAATTGCTCATTCACCAACTAGCTTTTGGGGAAAGAAACAAATCACAAGATAATTGTTTTGCAGAAAGCCACTTCCTCAGTTGCTACTTTGGGCAAGAGATCCTCTACTACCCTTGCTTCCTTCTGACCTTGTTTCTGAACAGGTGAGCAAATTTTCAGACATAATTCTGGGACTCATCAGCATTCTTGCAAATCAAGATGGTGGTGGTAGGGTAATTTTATAAATAAAAGCCAGGTAAACTAAGGAAGGAACCTGAACAAAGCAATTGTCTGTGAGAATTTTGCACTTCCAGACATCACATAGAGTCATATACTCACTCTCTTAAACATTTCTGCAAAGTTTATGGCTAAGCAAGACAATCAAAACAGAAGAAAAAACTTATGGCATTGTGTTCCAAAGGTGCTCTTTTTTTCAAAAGGCAAGTGGACTTGCTTTGTTTTTCCTTGAAGGCATTTCGCTTCTAATCCATGAAGGTTCTTCAGTTCTGACTGAATGGTGGAGGATGGAAGGATTTATATTCCTTGGTTGTTAGCACTCTTTCTGAGAGTTGTTGAGGCCATTTGGGGATTTTTCTGTGCACTCAGGGTCACCAGTGCAAATTATTTTTTTCTTAGAACTGCTGAAAGTTACAACACAGTCCTTTCAGCAGTTTCAAGAAAATTCAACAATCTTTTGAAAAAGCACCTTTGGGACAGCCATGACTTCCTGACTGAGAATCTCCATAGACTTTGTGGCATTGTGAATGCTAGGCATGTAAATTGTTCAGAATTATTGTTTAAAATTTCCAGTCAGAAAACTCCAGAGTAGAAAGGCTAAAAAATATTCACCTGAGAGACTAAATACCACAGGGAATATGTTGTTAATATCAAGTGAGTTTTATTAGCTGAAGTTCTTTTCCTCCAGAGAATAGGAATATGTCTTAGTAATCACATGAATTATTTGGTAGCCATCATCTCTATAGGAGTTATTAATCATCCGCAATGGCTACCTCTCTCCTGATTTCCCAGTTTTGGGCTTCTTTGGGCTATTTTCCCAATTTCAGACTTTTTCAGGCTACAGATGTTGCATTAAGCTATAATGTGGCTTGCTTTGTTTTATGCCTTAAATGACTTCTTAGATTTATTTGCTTATTTATTTATTATCCCACCTTTATTACAAGTAACTCAAGGCAGCTAACATATATAATATTCCTTTTTCCTATTTTCCCTACAACAACCCTGTGAGGTGAGTTGGGCTGAGAGAGAGTGAATGTCATGTCTAAAATGGGATTAGAACTCATAGGCTTCTGGTTTCTAGACCAGCATCTTAACCACTACACCAAACTGGCTCCCACACCAAATTTCTGACTTCTTCAAAGAATGAATGGCAATATAGTGTCCTCTGAGCAGAGGCTATGAATATAGAACTTACTTGTCACTGTTTTGAGGCATTCATGGCCATTCTTATCTGGATCTGGTTTGAAAATCTACCTGATCACCTCAGATACCTCTATGGTGGTTTATGAATGCAGTAAACTTTAAAACCTGATATTTTCTACATCACTTTTTCTATTTTCAAGTAATTACATTTTTCAAAAAAAGTAGAAATAAATTGGTGGTGGGGAATAGTTTAATTGATCTTCAGATTGAATAAACTACTTCAATACCATATACAGTAACTGAAGCAGGGAGAGGAACATGTATCATCCTTAGAGGCTTACAAATTGCAGCCAACTTCCATTCCCTCAGAGCAGAGCTGCTGTGTTCACAGTTCTTTTAAAAGCTTCATGTTCCTCAAGGAATAGAGAACCATAAGCATGTTCTTACCAGAAAGTACATTTTCTGTAAAATGATGTATATTGCAACTTGATGTATTTCCTTGCTGTATTCCAGTAATAACTGCATTGCTTACGTTTTCTGCAGAGAAATTACCTCTTGATCCTGTTAATTTATGTATAAGAAATGATCTGATGCTCCTGCTGTGCTTACTGAGCTATTAAACTGTTTTCCCCTGTCCATCCCCATTTTTATAAGACAAAGATTCAATATGAATATGACTTTCTGACTATCTCCTTGCTTAGTAAAATGAACTTTAATGGATTACTAATTCTACTGAACATTTAACAAGACAATACAGAACACCAAAATAATGCATGAATTATTTACCAAAGTGTAGGAAAACTGATCTTCATCATAGAACAGCATTGTGAATAGGAAACAAGTAACAGCATCACAGATAAGAGGGAAAGATTATTTTAACCAGCAACTGTCTCTTGCAGTGTTCTTATCAGTAGGGGATTGTATTGCATAGGTCTTCCCAGGAAATGTCTATCATTGTAATATACACACATAATTGTGAAGAGATACTTGGTTTCCACCTACTGCTCACAGAAACAGAAAAACATTAAACTACTTTCGCATCATAGAGAAATCCAAATTATGATAGTTTGCAGTGTGTCACAAGTTCTAGCTGAATTACTACATACTTGGACAGTCCTAGAAATTATGTTTATTAGCTAAAAAGAGATTGTGTTTGTACGTCCATTTCTTCCTTAACATGTTCACTGAAGTTGTCATTTCTTAGGGTTGGGATTAGTGAGACAATTCTTAATTTTCCTATTTAGCTCCATAGGAGATGGCGAACTCAATTCAACTTAACGTTCAAACTTGGCACATATTGCAGGGCCAGTTTGAAAGTGCTTCTCATCTTAAATGATAACAGGTTTAGAGAATATTAAAAGTCTCCTTCTAATTGAGCATGACTCCTGATCCATTTGTGGACACATCCAGATGGTTACGTCCAGATGGAAATTGCCTTCCTTTCCCCACCCCTCTTTGATCATTTACTTCTTAGTGTATCCTACTGCATTTCCCCTTCTAGAACTAAGTAGGTCCAAGCATACTTAACTTAATCAATGTTGATTAAGTCTTGTCACCATTAAGATACAGATTCTCTATTGTTTCATATTTTCAGGTAGCTTATGTTTCCAATTTTACTTACATTACAATGGTTCTCATATAGCAACTTATTAAATCCATTATTAAGAAGGAAAATGTGGAAAGGTTTTAATTATTTAAACAATTCCAATAAACTATAGGCCTATAAAATAAAAGTTCTGTGCTTATCTAGGCATGAATGTCGTAAGTATTTTTTTATTCTTATACTATGATTTGAATAAGGCGTTAAAAAAATCATATGAACTCCACTCTTCTATGGATGGTGATACTTGGAAAATTATAGAATTATAAGTTCCTTTTGTTGGAATTGTCCTATTCTTTCCATCCTGGTGTTTTTTTTTTTTCTTCCTAGCGTTTTTCTCCAAGTGCAGGGCCCACTTTTATTCAGATCATTCAATATTAATTCATTGATTGTGACAGGAATTGACTGACCAGCTTGTCACCTGAGCCTAATGTCATGGACTGAGAGAGAATGACTGGCCCAAAGTCACCGGTTGGATTCATGCCCAAGATGGAACTAGAACTCACTATCTCCTGGTTTCTAACTTGATGCCTTAACCACTAGACTAGACCATGGGTGTCAAACCCCAGCATCACGTTGCCGTCACGTGATGTTTCACGTTTTTTCCCTTCATGGAGCTGTGGTGGGAGTGGCTTGTACCCGCAGGCCAAATGACGCATTTGGCCTGCGGGCCACCAGTTTCTCACCCCTGCACTGGACCAATCTGGCTTTCCTTTCTATTCTCATACACTTATTGATATATCCTTGGCTATAGCTTCAGAGCATGTGACACATCAGTAACAACATAGTTTAAGAAGATTGCAATATCTGGCACATATGCTGCTTCAATTCTATAAAAAAAGGTAGGAGAGAAATGAAATAAAAACTGAAATATAAATTTTGAAATCGAAGATGCAAAATATTAATCACTAAGCAATGTGATTCTAGATATTCATTCATTCCAAATTCTGTTCTACCCAGTTCAATGGAGATTTTTGATAATTCTGTATTGCCTTAATGCAGGGTTCTAGCCTTGGCCCAATGTAATTCAACTAGATTTATGATCTATCAAATAAAAAGATGGTTATTAAATTTGCTACAGAGATTGGCTAACAAATCTCACAAAGAAAAGGGGGCCAAACTATTTTCCAAAGCACCAGAAGACAAAACAAGAAACAAGTATGAAAACTCACCCAGGAGAGAAGAAACCTAGAACTAAGGAGAAATTTCCTGACAGTGAGAACAATCAACCAATGGAACAGTTTGCCTCCAGACATTGTGGGTGCTCTTTTAAGAAGAGACTAGACAGCCATTTGTCTGAAATGGTATAGGAGCTCCTGCTTGAGCCCCTGTACCATTTGTCTTGCTTCTTGGACAAGAAGACATCCAAGGTCCCTTCCAACTCTCTTCTATGTTGTAACAGTTCGAAGAACAAAAAGACAATTCAAACTGATTCTTACAAGCTTAAAAACTGATGTTTAACCATGATATGCATACAGTCTAGAGTCTGGATGGTAACATCAAATGTACAGGCTGAGAACTAGGGATTCCTGGCTTATCAACAATGCAGTACTGTACTAGAACAATTAGCTAACCATGAACACGCAGTATTATGCAGCAACTAAAAGAGTCAATGAAATCTTGGCTGCATTAACTGCATCAATATCATAAGAGGTGATCCTTCCATCTGTACTGATTAAATTTCTTACTCTGCAGACTAAAAGATACATGGAAAAACTGAATTTGGTTCAGCTACAGTAATGACAAGGATATTAGAAACCATAAGGCACAACTAAAGAAATTTACTTGCAAAACAGAAGCCTAACAAGATACATAGTATAAAAAGTTCTGATGCACAAGGACTTGCTCTTATTAAAACCAAGGACTGGATAAAAATCAGTGGATTGATATTAAAAGGAAGGAACTTCATTTTGAATATTGGGAGGAATTTCCTGATAGTGCTATTAAATAGTTGAAAAGTCTGTGCAGAACGATGGTATGCTTCTGTTTTAGGAAATTGTCCAACTTGGGTTGGATGTAGCAAATATAAGTTTAGTAAATTCTTGCAGGGAATGGGGGATTAGACTAGGTAACCTTTAGGTCTCTTTCCAATTCACACTTTCTCTGATTTCACTTTCAGTATGTATGTATGTATGTAATTGATAATAAATTGTCATAAAGGGAGAATAAGACTCCCTCTTTATAAACAATCAATGAAAGATTTTTCTATGCTACAAAGATAAATAAAATAGAATCTCTTTCATTCTAAATCATCACCAGTTATCCTGCCCAGTCCCACTTGTTCAATATTTATTAATTTTAAAACATGTTTTCCAACCATATCTTTCTTCATTCAAGTTTTATTACATTTCTTTTGATTTCTACTGAAGGATGACTAACAGGCAAATACAGGGATTCTCGTTCGTTCGCCGAAGTTTTTTTTTTCTGCATCATTATTCCTATAACTTTTATTTTATTTTCCTGGAAGAGCCGTGAGTAATTTTCCTCTTCCGCTCACCCACTTTGCAGGATTAAATCTTGGCGAAAGTTATCAGCCATGGATTGATCGGCTTCTCTGTTGAAACCCGGCAAAAGAATCGCAGAGCGAGAATGTCATTGGTATGCATGAAACTTGATCTGCTCATCTCAAAACCAAATCGATATCTGATGGGAATTCCAGGATATCATATTTGAACCCAGCCAAAAGGATCCCACTTTCGGTAAAGCCCCTTTTCTACTTAGCAGATACTCCCGCCCACTTTCCATTTTCTGGCAGTGACGCACCTGTATACGTCACGCCGAGTGCTGTAAGACTCCACCCTTCTCCTCTGCGGTAGCTACTGGGTCCTAGCACGTACTCTCATTCGTTCGAACGGCAGTTTGTGGGGATTTGCAAGGCAAAGGCAAAGAAATAAAGAGCTGGCAGGAAGCAAATGTTACGATTTTTAAAAAATGCATATCTCTCGCACGATTTTTATACGGGGGGGCCGCCTAAAGACACAATCCCTTTGCGAATCACATCCAATATGCAAAGAATCACTAGCAAACCATTACCATCATAGTTCTAACTATTGTGGGCCGCTCTGGGATAAAAAGTGGAACCAGAATCAGGACACACAGTTTTGTATTTTATGTAGGAACTTTTTTGCATTTTGTGTGGGAACCAGTGGCAGTTATTATCAAAGCAGACCATATTTGTCTGCAAAGCCATGAAGTATGATTATTTCTTACTATTTACAGATTTTATTTCAGGTGCCGCCATGGACATGGATGTTAGGAATGAATTCTCATGATTTCCTGTAGTGAAATCACATTGAAAACTTAATTCACATTTGCTTGCACAAAGTAAGCAATTAAAATCATTATTAGAAAAAAGAACACCCTCCAAAATTGGCCCATGGCGTGAATCCTCATGATTTTGCATGATAGCCACCTGCTATTACCGTTAAAACACAAAACACATCTACTGGCATCCAGAATAAGCCATTAGAACTACAGTACATTTTCCAGCTATGTAGGACAAGTACCAGCATTGCTAGACAGAATTCCCATATAATTCAGAAAACATCAAGTGTGGAGCAGGTTGCTATCAATCTAGAATAAACTTGAAATCTACAAACAAGCAATAACAGACAGCTTAGTTCTAAATCCAGTACTCTGAAACTAAAAGAATTAAATGTAATAAGGTAAAACATGGGCTATTACATTTTAATAAAGGATAAGAGAAACAGGAAAGGGTACAAAGAAGAACGGGATGGTTGGGAACAAATTTCTGAAAAGGTGTCACAAATTATCTGTGTAACTCTTTACTTGCGGCTGCCTTTGAAGATTTCTGGGAACCTGCAGATAACACAGAACAAGATTTTGCATTGGATGCCACTGTTCAAAGTCTTTGATGATAGATCCCTAGAGAGTTGCACAATTGTCTCCTTTGAACTGAATCTACCTGTGATTTAATCAAGAGAAGTTGCTTAAGAAGTAAGGGGAAATGATCTAGATCAGGGGTGTCAAACTCATGTCGTCACAGCAGTGTCACGTGACATATCGTAACCCTTTCCCCCTTTGCTAAACTGGGCATGGGCGTGGCCAGCGTTTGCCGCATCTGGCCCGCAGGCCAGGAGTTTGACAGCCCTGATCTAGACCTTTTAAATGGCTAGCTCTGTCCTGAATTTCAGATTACATTCATTATGGACATTTTGCGAAAAACTGTCCAAAATGAGAAATGAGATGGTTTTCCATAAAATAAAAGCATTCAAATGGAATATTACTGTGTATACATCATACAAACCATTTTTCTGCTCTTCTGTTGTTTTTAAAACAAAATTTTATATAAGTAAACAAATTTTAATAAAGAAGGAGCTCATTCCCTGTAACTGATAATAATTACTTTTAGAGAAGATATATGTCTATATTACATTCATTCTTCACATTTTAATAAACAAGTTGGTGTATATGTGGTTTCTTTTAAAAAAATATCTGTTAATTTTGTACAAATGTATTGTGTGCTGGCAATTTCTTGGAATTTACCTAAAACTAATCCTTTGTCACTTTTCAGACCATCTAGTTTACTATTGCTGTCCCCGAGAACCATAATGAAGTCCTCTGAAAATCTGAAAGGCCTATATTGATTTATAAGTATACTTTAGTCCATAAACATGTATTTGCTGTGCTGAGTAAACTTGATATGCTTTGGGATGGGTAGAACAGAAATCATCTCTAGAATTATGCTGAGTGAAATGCAGGATGTTGGAAGAACAGAAATGGCAGCTCCTAGCTATATCTCACCTTCTGACTCCAGTAAATTTCCTGCTATTTTAGGAATCATAGCAAATACAACTGTATCTCATTGTTAAATAAGATTCAATTATCAGTCCAGTGGAATGGGGAGTGGGTGCCACTAGCAAAATTACTTCAGCATCAGCTTAGCTGATACCCACAATTATATAGAATAGCCAACATACAGTCCTCCAAATACTGCCCCCCCAAACCCCATAATCCTCACAGCTGCCGTCATTTTATAGATGTATATATGTACATATGTAGTATGATATACATGTATGTGTGTGTATTGAGAGCTGCAGTGCTAGAGAAGGTTCCTGCATATTCCTTGGACAGCAAAGGTGACTAACAAGCAACTACTGATAGAAATTTATGAAGGAGACCTCCAACTTAAAAATAGAGACATTTCCTGACAGTGACAACAATTAATCAATGGAATGGCTTGCCTTCAGAAGTTGTGGGTGCTCCATCATTACAGGTTTTTCAGATGAGATTGGACAGCGATTTGTTTGAAATAATATAAGATCTCTTGCTTAAGCAAGGAGTTGGGCTAGAAGACCTCCAAGGTCCTTCCAACTGTTCTGTTCTGTTCTGTTCTGTTCTGTTCTGTTCTGTTCTGTTCTATTCTATTCTATTCTATTCTATTCTATTCTATTCTATTCTATTCTATTTCCATTCCATTCCTATTTTATTCAGAACTCATGGTCTCCAAGCCTGATGCCTTAACCACTGCTCCAAACTGATTCTTAAGACAGCTTGTTTGTAAAGGTTATGTTTATTTATATTTACTACATTAAAAATTATTTATTTTAAAGATTTGTACGGCTGCCCACGTTAAACACAGCTCTGCGCAGCTCACAAAATTGATGTATTAGATGCTGCTACTGCTTTTTACAATGTTTGTTGGGATTTTAATATTGTATTATTTTTCAACATGGGCTGGCAAATAATTTTGATTTTAAGAATCCCTGAAAGGGTCTTGGGGACTTGCAGGCATACGCTTTTAAGAAACACTTGTAGAAGGGATTAGACGATGCATATTTGTTTTGTCTGCTTCCTCACTTTCTTGGTTTAGATAATCCCATAGGTCTATTTATTACAAGATGCTGCCTGGTGCTTCTTCCATCCAGAATACAATAGGTACCACGCTAGAAACCAGGAGCCTGAGTTCTAGTCCCCCTTACCTCCCCCTCTTCGGCATGAAAGCCACCTGGCCAGTCACATTTTCTCAGCCTCAGGATGGAGTCAATGGCTACCACATCTGAAAATCTTGTCAAGAAAATTGAAAAGACTTATCTAAGCATTTTGCAGCAAGTAGCATTGACTCAAAAGGCACATACTGAAAAAGAATACCTACTGTAATTAATAAGTTAAGAATGAGTGAGCTTGATGGCGTGATTAACGCTTCAGGCTAGAAGCCAGGAGATTGCGAGTTCTAGTTTCCCTTTAGGTATGAAAGTTGAGCCAGTCACTCTCTCTCTGTCCAACCTATCTCACAGGACTGTTTTTTTGTGTGGGAAATAGAGGAAGGCGAATTTAGGTATGTTCACTTCCTTGAGTTACTTATACAAAATTATAAAATTGGGATATAAACAAACAAACAAACAAAATAGGTAAATCCTGAATTTGATTTAAGATAAGAAGCTGCAGTTTGAAAAAAATATTTTTTATAATCCAACATTATCCTTTATAATGTTGGATTATAATTATAGATGATGATATAATTATGGTAATCAATAAGTATTGGAAATGTAAATTTGTATATAAGAATATGTAAATAATTTCTATTTTTACTTTCTGATTATTGGTGTATATATACATGGATATTTTGGTGATGTTACACCCTGATAGAAAAACTATTATACATTTGTTTTTTGTTTTTTTGAACTATAATAAAAATTTAAAAATTTTTAAAAAATATTTTTATAAGCCACATCGTAATTCTTCCTTAGGTTTTTAATGCGCCACTGCCTGGCGATGCGGTAAAAGAAAAAAAGGAAAAAAGGCTGACGTCGGATCAGCCACCTTCGGTTGAAGTCTTGGTACAGAGAAGATATCCGTCTAAGAAATAGAATATCCCGGGGTTAAAAAAAAAAAACCCACAAAAAAAAAAACACAACACCTTGAAAGTCCGTAAAGCTTCGCTTCGTAGTGTTCAGTGCGCCTGCTCCGGGGCAATCCCCGGCGCATGCGCAGAGTTCCACACCGCGGTGGCGTCTTCGTAGGGAGCGAAGAACGCTGGCGACTCGACGGGTCAGTCAGCATCCAGCGGGGGCGTCGTCGTCGTCTTCGTCGCCGCTTTCGGATGTAACGCAGGGGCTGCGGCAGCAATTTGGAAACCCCCGGCGTCAAGGCTGGAGAAGAGGGCATATGCCGGACAGGGAGTGAGAGCGGGGTGGTGCTGGTGGTGGCCCGCGCCCGCTTTTCTTCGGGGAGACGTCAGAAGGGGTGAGTGAGTGCGGGGCGGGCGGGGGGGGGGGGCAAGCGGGGCTGTGCCTTCGTTTCAGCTTTGGACTCCGGAGGGGGGGCATGAGAAAAAAAAAGAGGGGGCGGACGGGGAGCCCGGGAAAGAAGTGGGGCAGCGGGAGGGGGCAGCCCCCTCTTCTCTCCCCCCCCTCCGAGGGCAAAGGCTGAAACTTTCCCACGACCCCCATGCCCACCCCGGGCAGGAGCGAGGCTTAATCGGACCCCCCTCCCCCGTTCGCCTTCCCTGGGCGGCGCGGGCATTCGCCTGCCTCGCAAGCCCTTCCTCCCTTCCGCTCCATTTTGCTTCCTTCCCCCCCACCCCACCCCACCCCACCGTCTCCTCCCGCGGGTGGGGGGTGGGGGCAGGGCTGCCTTGTTCTCCGAAGGCGGTAGATTGATCCGGGGTTAGGAAAGAGCCAGGGGATTGGAGGACTCCTCGGGAGGAATAATGTTAGTGTGATAAGAAGTTTAGTAGCGAAAGGAAAGAAGACGAGCGAGAGGAAGAAAGAAAGAGAGAAAAAAAAAAAAAGGAAGCGAAGCCGCTTCCTTCCCTTTTTACGTGTAAAGTTCTCCTCCTCTTAGCTGTAAACAGCCCCTCCGGTGGCTCTGGCAGACATCCTGTTTATAAAAGTTGTTCTTTGGATTGCTGCTGCTTCCAAGTGTCTCTCCCTCTCCCCACCCCCCCAACTTCAATTTCTTCATGTCTTCTTGGACTTGGCCGCAAGAGCATCAATTCTGATCATGCAGGTTGTAAGTTCCCCCCCTCCCCCCCATGGGTTCCTATTCCTGATCGGTGACCACCACGACGTTGATAAAAGTGAGGTCTTCACTAACTGACAACATGGTGGATTTAAGAAATCTATGTAGCTTTTGCAACCACTTTCCCTCTGGGTTGCATATTTTTAATTGGGTTTTGTTTCCTGAAGATTGGTCGGCTTTATGTGCTCGGAAGTCAACCATGTTTGTCTTGCTATATGTAGTAGCCTACCACTTGTACTTATATACTGCTTCACAGTGCTTTACAGCCCTCTCTAAGCGGTTTACACAGCCAGTATATTGCCCCCAACAATCTTGCCAACCTCGGAAGGATGAAAGGATGAGTCAACCTTGAGCCGGTGGTGAGATTCGAACTGCCGTCAGCAGAACTAGCCTGCAGAACTGCATTCTAACCACTGCACCACCATGGCTCTAGTAATTAAGGGGATAAATTAAAAAGAGCAAATATGATGCAGGTAGTCCTCGATTTACGACCACAGTTGAGCCCCAAATTTCTGTCGGTAAGTGAAACATTTGTTAAGTGAGTTTTGCTCCATTTTACAACCTTTCTTGACAAGTTGTTAAGTGAATCACTGCAGTTGTTAAATTAGTAACACTGTTAAGTTAATCTGGCTTCCCCATTGATTTTGCTTGTCAGAAGGTCATAAACAGTAATCACATGACCCTGCAGGACACGGCAAGTGTCATAAATACGCACCAGTTGTCATGCCACTTAATTTTGATCATGTGACCATGGCGATGCTGCAACCGTCATAAGTCACTATTTTCAGTGCCCTAACTTCGAACAGTCACTAAAAGAACTGTTCTGAGCCTGAGTGGCGCAGCAGACCAATGCTACTGTTAAAGGTAGTATTTAGCTTCCAGCTGCCTGCAATTACTGCGAGTTCAATTCTCACCAGGCTCAAGGTTGACTCAGCCTTCCATCCTTTCTAAGGTAGGTAAAATGAGGACCCGGTTTGTGGGGGCAATAAGCTGACTTTGTATAAAATATACAAAAAGTATGAAGGCTATTGCTTAACACCTTGTAAGCCGCCCTGAGTCTCCGGACAAGGGCGGCATATAAATCAAAAATAAAAAAATAAAAAAAACTGTTGTAAGTCGAGGATTACCTGTATATCAAATGCTCCTGTCTTTTGAGGGAGCATCCCTCCTTCCATGTTCAATTAGACTACCTGCCTTTAAAGGTCTGTGGAGTTTTTTCACCCAAGTATTGAGTTGTGGGAGTAAGTAAGCTGCTGGGTGAATGGTTTTTTATGGTTTTTTTTTTTCTTCCAGCATTTATGTGTTTCTATGTAGCCTTGCATAGTGGTTATTACACTTTGTTTTATTATGTGGTATTGATTTGTACTCACATGATGTATACTCCCTGAATTTTGTGCAAAGTAGGTTTAATAATTAAAAAAATAAAACACTGGGAAATCCCTCACATATAGTGGGAGTAAGGAAAGATATCATCAAGCCAGAACAAATAGGAGGAAAATAATTAGGAAAAAGAACCAGTGCCTTCTCAGTCTTGCAGACTAGAAATTTTGTCATGGAAAAAAGGCTCCATAGTAATTTAACTCAAAAATAAAAGGCACCATTTGTCTTATGTAGAAAATGATGCACAAATGGTACATTCAACTCTAAGATGTCTTTTCCAGTTTGTAAAATTTGGCCTAGGGGAAAGAGATTGGTCATTCTGACTGTTACAAATTAAAAAGCAGAGGTGGGCAAGTGAAAAAATACCTGTGACGTAAACGCCTATGCCATATGTACTTATATGTAAGGCCATGATGCAAATAAAAAGTATGGGGTTTGTGTTGTGACATTACATGTTTCATCATTTTGGGGTTGCCATGTCTATCTGCAAAAGCTAGTGTTAAAATTAGAAAATATTAAAATAGTGTTGCTAATTGGTAGAAAATGGCAGAATTGAATAACTATTAGTTTATAGTAAAAAAACAAAACAAAACAGCTCTTTCCTGTCTCTTTAAATTTTTTCCAGTATAAATTATTAGAAAATTAAATGATTGAATATAGAAATCAGAAACTCTTCCTGTAGACATCTACTAGAAAAGTTTAGACTTTATTTCCATACAAGATCTCTTAAAATATGTGGGGCTTCTTTTCTTGAAAATTTTGTGCTTTCCTTTAAATCAGTATTGACTCCTAGTGACTGCCAAGACAAGTCCCTGCAATTTCCTTGGCAAGATTTTCAGAAGTGTTTTGCCATTGCCTAAGGCTGAGCAAGAATGACTAGGCCAAGCTGGCTTTTCCTAAAGGGGAATCACGATCCCCTGGTTTCTAGCTTGATTCTTTAACCACTATACCAAATTTACTTATAATTGACCATAAAATGTTATTTTGCTGCAACTAAAAGTATAACCCACATCCTGTGAGCTTCCTGTCTACTCAACTATGTATCTATAATTTATATCCATATGAAGAATGGCTGTATGTCACTAGCTGTGTTTCCCCAAAAATAACACTGGGTCTTATATTTTTACTCAAAAGATGCATCAGGGCTTATTTTCCAGATAAGTCTTATTTTCAAGGGAGCACTAAATGCGTCCGTCTGGCTAACAATCTTAAATGGGGCTTTATTTTATATTACTAGCATCCTGAAAAAACATGCTAGGGCTTATTTTCTGGTTGGGTCGTATTTTCAGGGAATGCAATGTGTGTATTGTGTGTATCAGCAGCACCCTCCCATTTGCACTCTGCATCATCCATCCACATGTACTCATGCCACATCAGTACACAGTGCAGTACACACCTAATGTGTGCTCTCCCACATTAGGCAGTAGCCACTCCCCCATACTTGGTGCAATTGTACCATGGCATCCATCGGCATGCCTTCCCGCAGTTGGCAACAACCCACCCCACCCAACTACATTCACGCCTTGCTGCAGGAATTGTTTACCAGCCACCTACCAGCCTGCTTGCCACCTAGGACTATTTGAAAGCTAATTCTGCTTTGTCTGGATTTAATCTCAATTAATTAAAGCTAGGTAAATTTCATTATGATTCCTGCAGACTGCTTTAAAAGCAGGCATGAAAAAAAATAAATCTGTCATCACCAGTAGTACAGTAATGTATGCAGGAATTCTGCATAACATTTCCCAGCAGTTTCAAGGAGATACTACAAGAGTCAAGTCAGATGTCTGAAGGCCTTTTTAAGCTGAAGATGACTTCAAACTCAAGGTAAACTTATTGCAAGAAACTTGATTTTAGCAAAATTTAGCACTCTCACAAAATGATGCCTTAAATCAACTGTGAGAAACTCAGAAGATAAGGATAAAATAGTTAACAGCCTCCAAAGTCATTGAGAATTCCAATAAAATACAATCTAGTTCCCATGGATATGAAACATTCTTATTTATGAATCAAATGTGTATATCCACCCATTTCACAAAGAGCTACTCTGGGCAGCGTACAACAATCAAATAAAACAACAAATATAAAATAAGTGTAAAATTCACATTAAAAGATAATTTATAAAAAATAATATAAAAACCTTAGGCAGAGAGAGAGTAAAAATGGCTACCTCAGTAATAAAGCCATCAAAGTATGTCTTCAGAGCCGCAGATCTGATAACAGAAACAGGTCTTGAGGGATTTCTGGAATGTCTAGAGATGGAGCCAATCTAATCTTGGAGGAGGAATATTCCATAAAGCAGGCACCAAGGCAGAGAAGACACATCTCCTGGAACCTATCAAATGTAGGTTCCTAGCTGATGATTCACTTGGCATGCCTTGTCTGGCAGATCTAGTATGATATGCTAATATAATCAGGGAGAAGCAGCCCCTCAGTCTATGCCATGAAGGGCTTTAAAGGTTAAAACCATCACCTTGAATTAGATCTGGGAATAAACTGGCAACCAATGCAGCTTGTGGAGCAGAGGTATAGCATGCACTGTTCTAGGCGTACACATACCTCGTTTTTCACTGTCAGCTTGAGGTTTCCAGGCATTCTTCTGTATCTACTTTATGTCCATCGTTTATAAGACAAGTTATTGGAAAACAGTCTGCCTCCCTACTCCTCTTCCACTTGTTTCAAAATTTGGCCTTCTGCTGTCCCATATGACTATATTCCCCACCCCACCCCACCCCCACATGGTATTCCCCACCCCACCCCCACGTGGTATCTAGCATATCATACTAGATACCACATCCCCATAGCAATACAGATCCAAGCACAAGAATTGCAATTGCAGCTGAAAATAATCAAACGCAATTCACTCTTCTGGAACTTCATTGGGGCCACAATTTAGGTTTGTGGCCCAAAAGTCCATATTTTACCTCAGAGAAACCTGATCCCATGTCAGGAAGGCCTTTAAAAGTCAAAAACAGCACCTTGGATTTTACCCAGGTGTAAATTGGCAACCAATGCAGCACTTAGAATAGAGGTGAAATACGGACCTTCCTAGGGGCCCACATAACTCTCTGCCCAGTCACATTCCAAACCAGCTGAAGCCTCCAGATTTATTTATTTATGTTTCATATTTCTTAACAGCCCATCCCCCTCAGATACTTTTCAAGGGTAGCCCCGTGTACAGCACATTAGAATAGTCCATTCTGGAGATAACCAGGGCATGAGTGACTGAAAGTAGAGCCTCACTGTCCAGAAAGGGGCCCAACTAGCACACAACAGGAAACTGTGCAAGGGCTGTCCTAGCTAAGACTGCTACTCCAACAGGAGTCCCAAGTCTAAAAAGACTCCCCGATGGCACACCAGATCTGTCTGGAGCAGTGCCACTGCATCCAGTACCAAATATGATAAAAAGAATCAGAGGTTCCCCCCGCAACCCCCCCCAGAAAAAACGAAAAAACACCACCACTCTGTCATGCCAGGATTCAGTTGAAGCCATCAAAAATCCTACAACCTCCATGCACAGGGACAATACTTCAACCACGTCACATCATTTGTTACTTAGTCATTTTTGTGTTTCTCCTCACATCTATGATGTCTTTTTTACCAGTCTCTTTTTTAGGTTTCTGTCACTTTAGAAATTTAACCAGTTTTTCTAAATTATCAGTCTTCTTTATAAAACTGCCCATATCTTCTTGCTTGTAAATTAACCCCTTAAAACATGTTACCATTACCTGTTTAAATTTTTCATTCTATATTCTCTAATACAGAAAATACAATTTCAGTTAAAACACTATGTTATGGATAACAAGTCTCGGGATATATTTCATAGATATTGTCTGTTTTTCCTGCTTCATTGCTACAATGAGGGGTCCTTGGTGCTCTTTGAGTTTAGTTGTTTTCTTGCAGACATTTCATTACCCAAACTTGCTATAAATATTTCAGACACCAAATAACATACATAATAATGTTTTATTTTAGTATCCTATGGATTGCAAAGCAGTATAACTATTAGTATATATCAGTGATGGCGAACCTTTTTGCCATCATGTGCCAAAAGCGGGGGTAGTGGGTGGGATTGCATGCGTGTGTGCCCACACCCATAATTCAATGCGCCCCGTCTCCCCACGCATGCACGTGTGACCCCCCCCGCTCCCTCCCGCTTTTGGCATGCGATGGCACGGTGGCCCATTTTTTTGCCCTCCCCAGGCTCCAGAGCCTTTCTAGGAGCCTGGGGAGGGCAAAAACAGCCTTCCCCATTCCCCCAGAGGCCCTCCAAAGGCCTGGAAACAGCCTGTTTCCCAACTTCCGGTGGGCCCGGAAGGCCCGAAAATCAGTTGGCCAGCACGCGCATGTGTGTTGGACTGAGGTAGGGCAACGCTCACATGCCCACAGATATGGCTCCGTGTGCCACCTGTGGCACCCGTGCCATAGGTTCGCCATCATGGGTATATATTAATCAATATATATATCGCCTACCTAGTGGCGATAGAGACGGCAAAGTCTAACTACTTTTCCGCCTCTATTGCGTCATCAGGGAATCGTCCGGCCGCCCTGTTTAGGGTGACCCGCGCCCTGCTCCATCCGGGAGTGCGGGAGGATCCCTTAGAAGGCAGGGCGGAGGATTTCGGACAATACCTGTATGACAAAATCGCCCAGATCCGGGGGGATTTGGACTCTGACTGGGTAGATCAGGGCAGGGTGACGAGGAATAGTCTTGAGAATGTTATCTGGGAGGAGTTTGATGCTGTGACTCCTGATGATGTGGACAGGATTTTGGGGAGACTTAGTGCGGCCACATGTTTACTGGACCCGTGTCCCTCCTGGTTGGTACTGGCTTCCCGGGAGGTTACACGAGGCTGGCTCCAAGGTGTTATCAACGCTTCGTTGAGTGAGGGTTACTTCCCCACCGCCTTGAAAGAGGCGGTGGTGAGGCCTCTCCTCAAGAAGCCGTCCCTGGATCCGGCAATATTGGCCAACTATCGTCCTGTCTCCAACCTTCGCTTTATGGCGAAGGTTGTTGAGAGTGTGGTCGCACGACAGTTTCCGCAATTCCTGGAGGAAACATCTTATCTAGATCCGTTCCAGTCGGGTTTCAGGTCTGGGCACAGCACAGAAACGGCATTGGTCGCGTTGGTTGATGATCTCTGGAGGGCTCGGGACAGGGGTTGTTCCTCTGTTCTGGTCCTGTTAGACCTCTCAGCGGCTTTTGATACCATCGACCATGGTATCATGCTGCACCGGCTGGAAGAGTTGGGGGTGGGAGGCACCGTGTTGCGGTGGTTCTCCTCCTTTCTCTCCGACCGGTCGCAGTTTGTGTTGGCAGGGGGGCAGAGGTCGACCTCGAGGCCTCTCATTTGTGGAGTGCCGCAGGGATCGGTCCTCTCGCCTCTCCTGTTCAACATTTATGTGAAGCCGCTGGGTGAGATCATCCGTGGCTTTGGGGTGAGATACCACCAGTACGCTGATGACACCCAGCTGTACATCTCCACCCCAGGCCACCCCAACGATGCCCTTGAAGTGATGTCCCAGTGCCTGGAGGCTGTACGGATCTGGATGGGGAGGAACAGGCTCAAGCTCAACCCTTCCAAGACTGAGTGGCTGTGGCTCCCGGCATCCCGATATAGTCAGTTGACTCCATCACTGACTATTGGGGGCGAGTCATTGGCCCCCACAGAGAGGGCTCGCAATCTGGGAGTCCTCCTGGATATGCAGCTGTCCTTGGAGGAACATCTGACAGCTGTAACCAGGGGGACCTTTTGTCAGGTTCGCCTGATTCGCCAGTTGCGTCCCTTTCTTGATCGAGATTCCCTGTGCACAGTCACTCACGCCCTCGTCACCTCTCGCCTTGACTATTGCAACGCTCTCTACATGGGGCTCCCCTTGAGGAGCACCCGGAGGCTCCAGCTGGTCCAGAACGCAGCAGCGCGGGTAGTGACGGGAGCAGTATGGCGCTCCCATGTAACACCGCTCCTGCGCGAGCTGCACTGGCTCCCAGTTGTCTTCCGGGTGCGCTTCAAGGTGTTGGTTATCACCTTTAAAGCGCTCCATGGCATAGGGCCTAGCTATCTTCGAGACCGCCTGCTGCTACCAATGACCTCCCATCGACCCGTGCGCTCCCACAGAGAGGGCCTCCTCGGGGTGCCATCAGCCAGACAGTGTAGGCTGGTGACCCCCAGGGGGAGAGCCTTCTCTGTGGGGGCACCTACCCTCTGGAATCAGCTCCCCCCAGAGATAAGGAGAATCCAAGACCTCAGTGCCTTCCGTCGCGCCCTTAAAACCCATTTATTTAAACAAGCCGGGCTGGCTTAAGATGAAATTTTTAACTGTTTTTTAAATGTTTTAAACGTTTTTAATTGGTAAATGAGTTTTAATTGGGCCAAATTTATATATCTTTTAATTGTTTTTAATATTTGTTCTGCATGTTTTTTAATCTGGCTGTACACCGCCCTGAGTCCTCAGGGAGAAGGGCGGTATAGAAATCCAATATAAAATAAAATAAAAATAAATAAATAAAATATTAGTATATTGTAGGATCAATCTGAATTGGTCACTGGAACCAGAGGTTTATTCTTCCCAACTTTTGGATGCGTGCTGGAGCCCATCCTCAGGGAGCTTCTCTCTCTCTACATGTGTCTATATTCTGGAGAGAAGTTCCCCAGCATGAGTCCGAAAGTTTGGAAGAATAAACCTTTGGTCGGGGTGGCCGACTCAGATTGGAACTGCAATATTATAGCAATAGACTTCACAGTGCTTTACACCGATTTACAGAATCAGCATATTGCCCCCAACAATCTGGGTCCTCATTTTATTGGCTTTGGAAGGATGGAAGGTTGAGTCAACCTTGACCTGGTGAGAATAGAACTGCCAAACTGCTGGCAGCTGGCAGTCAGCAGAAGCAGCCTGTGGTACTGTATTCTAACCGCTGCGCCACCACATTGTCCTGGGACACATATATTTGCCTTCATTTGCAATATTAGCGTATGACATAAATTGGGATACTCAAACTTACAAAAAAGGACTGAGCAGTTACTGTAGTAAGTTTACATAGAAACTTGTTATTTATAGTAACACTGTTATTCATATAATAACACTGTTATTCATAGGTTATTATGAACCCCCCTCAAATATGTCCTAATTCATTATCTCAAGACAATTGTTTACATAAAGCTTTTCCACTGAAGCCCATAAACTTAAACCATATATTGTAGCATAAGGTTCAGCAAAAGCATAACACGTCTTCTGTTTTACAATAACATTTAAATGGCTTCAGCTTGAAGTCTGCTTTTCTACATTTCTCCTTAAAAAGAAGAAACATCTATTTTTCACAAAAAGGCAGCTTAAATTTAACATATAGGATCCACCCTGGCTGGGTGCTGAAAGGAAAAAAAAACAAATTCTCCTCCCCTTTTACTCACACACACACACACACACACACACACACACACACACAGAGAGAGAGAGAGAGAGAGAGAAGAAAAAGTCAACAAGTTGAGCTAAACATTAATCTTCAAATCCTTCTGTTAACCATCTGTTATTATATTTAGCCCATAGAAAGTCCACAAATGGTTTCCAGTCTCTTATAAAGCTGTCTAGTCCATTATCTCTAATCAAAGCAGTTAATTTCAAAATCCATTCTTCAACAGTCGGCATCTCTTTTTCTTTCCAGTGTTTGTCAAGTACAATCCTCACAGCCAATACCATGTGAAGGAATAGCACCCCAAATTGTTTTTCAATTGACTTGTCCATCATACCTAAAAGAAAAACTTCGAGTTTCATTAATATTTGTATCTTAAATATTTTTGGCATTGGCATTGTTATGTTTATTCAGTATATTTTCACATATATGAAAGACCATCACATATGATAAAATGAACCTGGATTTTGACTACATTTCCAGGACTTATTTTAATTGAATTTTTCTAATAGCTAACATTGACGGTCATTATTTGATCAGCCCTCTTTTGTGTGGCTCAATAGTGCATCCTAAAACTTCTGGTTTAGGATCCCCACTCTAACACAGAATAAAATGGAATTTAATTTCTTCCAAAGAGTGCCTTTTTCATGTAATCCCATTTATACACTGATATAAACACATATGCATACATCTGCACTTTTAATCTTAATTGCAGGGTCATTATAAAGTTTAGCCACTAGATAATACAATTTGCTCAGATTTGCTCAGTAGAACCAGGAGATTAGGGATGGAGCATTTTCTTCATTTGGCAAAACAACTGTCAGTCTCTCCAAACATTTGGCTTTTAGTTATCCTCTGTGGTTTTTTTTAATAAAATAAGGATTATGTTCAAAATGAAGAACAAAAAGGGCCTGTGGCCAACAATAATCCAGAAGCTCAGCTAATCTCTCTTTAACTATTGTTACCTAGTAAACTTTGAACATGTGCTGAAACAGAATAGCTCTGCTCTACATTTTGCATGAGAATTTTTCAAATGTTTGATATAACCACATGTCCCTCTAGTCATCTCCAAACGACTAATTATTCTTCAGCTTTCCTAGCTATTCTAGACTGTTAAAATGTAGATGTCTAGGCTAAACATGTTCAGCTGTTGGAGAAAAGGAGGGATATGATTGTGTTTTATGGTGGTTTGGCTCAAAATGAGCACTTATGGGTTTTACTGAAATGTTTTCAAGATTTCCCCCCCTAATTTGAAGGTTCTCTTGGATTTGCATCTCTTGCTTGAGCAAGTTGCAGTTGTGACCAGGAAGGCCTTTGCTGTGTTGTGCGCCAACTATGCCCTTCCTGTACTAACAGTCTCCAATGCCCTGGTAATGCACTATGCATGGGGCTGCTCTTGAAGAGTACCTGGAAACTTCAATTGGTCCGAAATATAGTGGCTTGCAAAAATTCTTCTTTTATAAATCTTTATAAAGTTTATAAATTATATAAAGCTACAAGCTACCGGAAAAAAATAACATTAAAACTTGGCTTCCTTATGTTACCTTTATCTTATTTGTCTTACAGCAAAATCAGTGTAATGTTGTGTTGCTGGAAGCGGTTGATATTTTAAACTCGGTTGTAAAAGAAGAGCCTCAAATTGCTAGAGTCCCAGATGATTTGCTATGTTTATTCCCCTCTTCCCTCCCACTGCAGACTAGAAGACTAAAAATAGTGTTCAAAGTTCTCTTTCAAAGATTTTTGTGTAGGCTGACCAGTCTTTAAGTTTGTATCCTGAGGTCTGTCATAATAAGTAAACTCAAACAGGAAGACTGTTGTTAACATGATACTGCTTCAGGGCTGCAGAATAAATCTTTTGGTTTGCTAAAAGAATATCCACTGCAGACTCTAGGGTAAATTTCATAATGTGTGCATGTTATTAAGTAACAGATTTATTCTTCAAATAAAATATTCTGGGACAAGACCGATAGCATATTTCATGTGTCCCCCCCAAAAAAACAACTACAAACTGCACATGATTTGTACCAGAGGAGCCTTCCTCCAGCGAAGTAAGTTAACAGGTGAAATTTACTCCCATAGCAGTTGACAGTCAATTATACTGATGCAATTAGTGTTATAATTGCATCAGTAATATTGCAATAGAACCAATTAAGTGAAGGGCAGACAACTGTTTTTTTCTTTAAATGTGCACATGGACACACCTATGCATACATACTGTGTGTACAATTCTGATCACTTCAGCTCAGAAATTATATTGCAAACTGTCAGAAGTGGAGAAAAGAGTAATCAAAATGAATTAGGAGTGCTAAGGAAAAAAATCCAAATGCTTAAGCAATGTATTTCCCTTTCTTACCCCTGCCTCATTCTGGTTTAAATCCTACATCAATTTAGCGATTCTGTGGATCTGATGAAGTGACCAGCAGCCCTAAAATTAAAATAAAATTAAAAATTGCTCCCCTATCCTTTCATGATATCATTCTGCTCCTAGCCACCCAAAGGATGTGCCTCCAGGTTATGAAAGGAGGAAAGTTTTCTAGATCAAATTATTAAAAAAGGCATATTGTGCCCTGTGTTAACAGAATAGATAATCAGCTTCCAATGGATTTCAAAAAAGTGATAAATTAGGAATTTAGATTAAGACATAATTGGATGATCGATTTCCTAATTAATTTTGTTCATCCTTCCTGCTCATCTTATCTAGACTATAATTCTTTGATATGCTGATTAGAGACACACAACTCTGTAATCCTGTATTTTACACTGAAGGCCAACATTGTTTAGCTATTTCTGCTGATGAGCCCATTTATAAATGATAAATCAGAATTACTAGTAACTCGTATTATGTCTATGGAGATTCTCAGTCATCCAGGTCATGATTGTCCCAAAGGTGTTTTTTCAAGAGGCAACTGGACTTTCTGGTTTTTCTTGAAGATGTTTTGCTTCTCATCCAAGAAGCATCTTCAGCTCTCTTATTATGACATCTAAATGTGACCATTTTTGTTCTATTCAAGCTGCACTGATTCAGAAGGAAATATTTGCAATGAAAATAAATTTTTTTGAATTAGACAGTCTGGGCTCAGGACAAAGTTCCGCTTCAACATGGTTTGCGCCAGTAAATTATGCTACTGGTAAAAAGCAAATGGAAATGAGATTAAAATTATTTCAAATTTGCGAAAAAAGGAGAAAAGGATTAGAATTTAAAATGTTAAAGACAGTGACCAGTTTGCCAATTCTAGAACAAATAAATGAGTTGTAAGTAGGAGTCATATTTGGCCATTTTGGAATCAAAGTTAACTTTATTTGCAAGTCTTCTTGCTTGGAGAGAAATAGTGTATCTAGCAGGTATCTCTTGTTTTATCTGTCCAGTATCAGAAAATAAATTGCTTTGCCTTCTCTTATTTCTCTTGTGCAGGAGAAAAATAGCTTGCCATATCCTCTAGTTGTTTACTTGTAATGCAGGTTACCATATTTTTCGGAGTATAAGACGCACCGGAATATAAGACGCACCTACCTTTTTTGTTTTGTTTTTTTTATAATAAGTTTTTTTTATTTTTTAGACAAACACACATACAAACATACAATGTATTTTCTTTGAACAGAGTATTTGGCCGGTTCACAAATTTAAACAGTGTTTAGTCATTTCAATTAAATTTACAATTTCTATATTACCTTTTTGCCATATTTATTCCTCATCTATTTTTTAAAAAAACCAATATTACCCTTCATCGTCATCTCTAATCTTAACCAAATTCAATTTTTCCCTTCTATATTATACCCCTTCCCATTGTCATCTATTTTTACATCCATCCTCACATTGGTTTATTATGTAATATTACAATTGTTTAATACAAATTGAACATTTTAATATAAATCAATTAGTTATATAACTATCTTTTTTGTATATTAATCAATATGAACATGAATATTCCAATTATTTCCATGCAATCCAATTTCTTACAAATCAATTAATTACATTTACCAATAATAATAAAAAACCAAATAATTTTTCCATATATTCCTCCAAACCACAACTTAATCATTTCTGCTTTCAGCACAATATATAATTAATAGTATCTCAATTATTACAATTCCCTATTTAAATAGAGCTTTCCCCTTATGTTACTCATTTTCACATCTTAAACTCTCCCAATAACCCAAATAGTTTTGCCCATATAATCCTCCAAATCACAATTTAATCATTTCTATTCTAAGTGAGCGAGGGGCCAGTGGTCAGGTATGGGTTAACTGCTCTGATCTAGCCGGATCGAATATAATTAAAAATATTTCAATTGTTACAATTTCCCTAATTAAATTTAAAAATGTTCTAGCTGTTATCCAAGCTACAACTTAATCCTTTTTACTTTCACCACCATATACCATTAAAGGTATTTCAATTGTTATAGTTTATACTTATTCATATTTCTAAAAAAAAGAAAAACTTATCATTGTCTAGATTTCAAAAATACAAAGACAAATATTATTCATTTCATTTTTACAATCATGATTTCCCATTTATTTCTTACTATTCATATTTCAATTCTAAATATGTATAACATCTTTCTCTTTCATTTCTTTTTCTCCCTTCCCATTTTTATTTTTGCCTTTTTCTTCTTTTTTTCTTTTGTGTTTTAAAATCTTGAACTCTCCTCTTTTGCCCTAAATTTTCCATTGTTTGCACCTACCTTTTTTGGTGAGGAAAAAGAAGAAAAAGAAATCTGCCTCTGCCTAATTTTGCAAGGTTGCAGCAAACAGTCTGCTTTACTTTCATTTTCGTCTTCAGCATAGCTTGATTAGCACAAGGGGAAAAAAAATCTGCTCCAGCAATTTACCTCTTTGCAGCAAGCAGCAGAGCCCTGCGCAAAACAGCTGAGAGCAAATCAGCTGAGAGTTGGGAGGCTGATCCAATCAACTTGTGCTAATTAGGTTGTGCTGAAGCTGAAACGAGCTGTTTTTTCTTGCTGTTTGCTTGCAAGGAGGTAAATGCTACAAGGCACAGGCCAAAATGTGGGGACCATTGGGTGGGCGGAGCTACATTCAGTGTATAAGACGCACCTAAATTTTCACCCTCTTTTAGGGGGGAAAAAGGTGCATCTTATACTCTGAAAAATACAGTAGTTCTCATGTAAGCACAGATTAATTCTGCAGATAGTCCTTGACCTGTGACTAGTTGCTCAGTGATCATTTGAAATTACAGTAGGCCATGAAAAAGTTATTTACAACACAGATTTGACGTCCAGCAACCACTCCCCCATGTCATGTGACTGCATTTTGGCGACTTGGCAGTTGGTCCAGATTTGGGGCTGTTTGCAGCATCCCATGGTCATGTGACCATGATATATCATGTTTTTGCTGGAAATCGATGTTTACTTCCAATTTCCAGCGAAAAGTACCCCATAGCAAACAGTGGGTTTGCTTAATGACTGTTGAGTTTCCTTAACAACTGCCATAAAAAGTTTATAAAATTGGTGCGGTCACAAGATGACCCACTTAATGACCATCACAACTTACAACTGAAATTGCAGGCTCAATTACAGTCATAAGTTGTGGGAAATCTGTAGTCACCAAACTCTTCTCTTATCCCCACAGTTGATTTCAGTACATTATGTTGTCACTAAATATCGGCATTTTTGTTTCTCAAGTAAGGCTTTGTTTACCTCGGTGATGAACTCAGTGCAATTGTAACAGTCCAAGTTCACATACCTCTTGTCTGTACATATAAACTGGCCACAGTCTCATTTGATTTGTTGTACTTTTAGCTGTGGTAAAATATTGTGCTCATAGCAGTGATAGGCCAAACTAAGGCATCAGAACGCAAAATAGCTTTAATAGATTTGATCACTATCCAGTAAAAGTTTTGTTATACCCATTTTGAAATATACAAAAATCAAGGACAATCTCAAGTGGAGCTCAACTCCTAGTTACTGTATTTATGCTTGGAAATCTTATAGAAGTTGTTTGCTGCTGCATTGTTTACTCTTTAGCCAAGCAGCCCCCAATCTTTTGGGCACCGAGCACCAGTTCTGTGGAGAAAGGTTTTTTTCATAGACCAGAGGTTTTGCGTGCTGCCTGTATCCAGTGGGGGAGGCTTCTTTGTGCAGCCCCGTTGCTGATATGCCACGGACCGGTGCTGGTCTACAGACCCCGGGGGTCTGCTCTAGCCTACAACTCTGGGAGGTCCTGATTTTCTTATATCAAGTACTCATCAGAAAACACCTTTTTAGCTTCATAGGACACTGTGTCATCTAGGTGATGTCATCTGCTGAGCTTTGAAGTAAATACTCATCATTATAAATATTTTCCTTCTATCATTAGCAATGTGAAAATGTAAAGTGGGAAAGAAATTGAACTTTAAAACTAAACTTTGTGATTTACTATGCTGGTAAATAAATGGCCAAATTAAGTTATCTGAGGAGAATATCTCCATAGTAGATTAAGTCAGTTGTAAATTTAGAGATGAGTACTGGATATATGAAATTGATCTGACTTTGGGGATTCAGTGAAATTGAAAATCGCTATACCATCTCTTTCATAAGATGTTGCCTAATATTATCTTGAAACAATTATTTATGAGATGATCAATGTAAGGTAACTTCTATATTATTAAATGAGCTTGTAATAATATTAAGAGAATATTCTCATGTATCAAAAATATTCAGAAGCTTTCAGATGTAGGTATGCACAACTCTGTTAGGCTTTCTTGAGCAACATCATATAAGATGCATATAATGGTCCTAAATTTTAAGAGAACAATGTTCAGTAGTATTCCTTCCCCTCCCCCCAAAAAAAGTCAAGCCACTTGCAAACAAAGGGATCTTCCCCAAAAGTTCTCACGGCTATTATCTGTAAAGTTCATGATTTTCCAAAACACAGACCAAGTTCCAATGTTCCTTTTTGCTCCTGACGGTGTCTCTCTGCAATCCACAATTTCTGGTTATTTAACAAGTATCCATTCCGATCCTTTTTTTTTTTTTAATTTGATTTATATGCCACCCTTCTCCGGAGATTCAGGGTGGCTTACAATGCGTTAAGCAATAGCCTTCATACTTTTGTATATTTATACAAAGTCAGCTTATTGCCCCCACAAACTGGGTCCTCAATTTAGAAAGGATGGAAGGCTGAATCAACCTTGAGCCTGGCAAGATTCGAACTTTAATCAATCTTGGGGTAATTTCTTTCATTTTTAACAATTTCCACATTATTTTCCAAATCGTTCTGTTCAAAAATCAATTTTCTATTCGGGTTCTTTTTTTGTCTGTTTAAAAATATGCTCCAATGTCCTCTTTTCTTGCCCCCATGCTTATTCGTTGCCATTTTCTTGCTAGGGGTCTTCAGGTTTTTTTAAAAAAATTCCCTTATTATGAGTTGGCTAACACTCACCCAGCTCCAAAAACTGTTCAATTCACCACTCCTGCTCCATGCTTAGTCCGGTTGCCCCAGCTTCGTGACAGCCGCAATGGCTGCTGCCCCCGCCGCCAAGTCGTAGAGAGCTACCTCTGACCATCGAGGAACTTGCCTGTTCCTCTTGGTCTTCCAAGGTGCCTCTCCTTCATCCCCGTCCCTAAAGGATGGTTCCAGTCCGAAGACTCCTTGGCAGCGGTTTGTCAGACCGGGTTTTTGCGGAGCTCATCAGAGCCCGCAAATTCCCTGACTATCTCGCTGTGGCGCTTCCGGTCGAATCCCTGCTGCTTTCTTGACATACCATGACATATGGATAAGTTTCAAACTAAACTCAAGCACGCTTTTCGAATAAAATATCAGGTGGATAAAGACAATTTCACAGATCTGAGTCCAGTCTAGGGAAACAGAGTTATGAGAAAGACTGCAGCCTTCAAGTCTGGCACTATTAAGTGGATTCAATGCTAACTTTCCATTCCATTTTCCTATTGAACAAATGTCAAGGGCTTTTTCACCTGTAGAGCTGGGGATACATTTTTGTTTGTATGTTACATTCTTTCCCATTAGTGTTTGTTCTTAAAAATGATTTAACATTCCCAGTTCAAATAACATTTTAATGCTTGTTGTTGTTAGTTGTGAAGTCTTGTCCGACCCATTGTGATCCTATGGGCAACTTTCTTCCAGGCCTTCCTCTTCTCTACCATCCCCCGGAGACCATTTAAGCTCCCGCCGACTGCTTCAGTGACTCCATCCATCCACCTCATTCTCTGTCGTCCCCTTCTTCTTTTGCTCTTAATCGTTCCCAGCATTAGGCTCTTCTCCAGTGAGTCCTTCCTTCTCATTAAGTGGCCAGAATATTTCAGTTTCATCTTCAGAATCTGGCCTTCTAAAGAGCAGTCAGGGTTCAAAGGCCTCAATTCTTTGGTTCTCAGCCTTTCTTATGATCCAACTTTCACAGCCATACATTGCAACTGGGAAAACCATAGCCTTGACTATACGCATTTTTGTTGGCAGGGTGATGTCTCTGCTTTTTAGTATGCTGTCTAGATTTGCCATAGCTTTCCTGCCAAGGAGCAAGCGTCTTTTAATTTCTTGGCTATAGTTTCCATCTGCGGTGATCTTGGAGCCCTGGACAGATTTTATCTGTCACTACCTCAGTTTCTTCCCCGTCTATTTGCCAGGAATTGAGAGGGCCGGGTGCCATGATCTTAGTTTTCTTAATGTTGAGTTTCAAGCCAACTTTTGCATTCTCCTCCTTCACCTGCATCAAGAGGTTCTTTAGTTCCTCTTCACTTTCTGCCAGTTTAATGCTACTGTAGCACAAATGTTACTACCATTCTCATATACAAGGTTGATACAACATTGTGAAGCAACTGTATCATGGAATCAGTTAGGGGTTGTTTTTATGGACAGAAAATAGTCAAGTTACAGTTTCATGTTTTCCAGAAAGATTAAGGTTACTTTTCATATTTGCTCCTGAATTTTCCAGTTTTGGTAGCTAAAATAGGGATTTTGAAAAACAGTCTTTTCATTAGAATTAACCAATCGGTATGGCATTGATTGCATAATTTGGGATTGCATAATATGAAATTACATAATATTACTTAGAATAATGTTCTTGGGGGTTGTTTTTTTGTTTGTGTGTGGGCCTTGCTATTCAGTTCTGGCATGTTAAGACAGTTGTTTGCAGACTTTGAAAGGCCAGAAGCCATAATCTGGGTATTGATTATTAATTTAAGCTTAGAGGAAAGGAGGAATTGCTGTCATAAAATATAAAATAGAGGCGAAGGGCGGCATATAAATCAAATAAAATAAAATAAAAAAAACCTCAGTGTCAGATTTCTTCCTTTACTTGTTCCCCTCCCACACTTCCCTAAACCTTTTCCTGAGTATACCCCAGTTCTGAAAAACACTAGAGAAATAGACATTCTTGGAAAGAGAGAGATTCAATATTGCTAACTGACTGTGCATAACCTAATCATTACAAGTATTCTCTCAAAGGAGTTGATCTTAACAATTATGAACTAATAAACCTATAAAACCTTCAGTGTTCCAAGTTCCATTTTTAGCAGGCCTTTAAAGTTTATTGATCTTATTATTCATCCTGAGTTTAACTGATTGGATTTTGTGTTTTGCTTTTTATATTTTGCAGAGTTTTTTGGAGGCTATGTAAGAAAAGTTTTTCCTATTAATTTAAACTGTTTTAATTGCTGAGTGTGTGAGAAAAATGTATAGATCTGCTGATTCTCCCAAAAAATAAGGTTAATGCCTATTTGCCCTACATAGTTTTTTTTAAAGGGCAAATGGAGAACATTTATTATTTTTATTTTACCTAGATACATTTAAAAAAAGGGGGGGATTCCCACAAAATAGTAAAAAACCCACCACAAATAGATTACATTACAGTTTTAAACATATGCTGCTTGCCAGCCTGTAGACTCAGACATGCAAAACACATTCCCATGTTCTTTGTCACGTACTGTTGGTTATCTTACTTTCTCCCTCTGCTGGTGATACTGAAAGCTTAGGCAGAACTCCAGATATATCTGTGAAGGTGATGAATTGTGCAGGGTTTGTTTTTCTCTCTAGTCTCTGAGTAATAGATGGAATTTCCAAGAAGTTGGGGCTTTCTAGAAATATTCTAGGTTTCTTTGCTCCAGAACTACCAGTATGTTATTTCTAGCCAGGAATTGTGCTGTTCCTAATTTCTGTTTGCTGTATTAAGTTTCATATTCTCCATCTCTCTGAATAAAATATAAAACTAAATGTTTAATATCAACCTTCACGCATATCTCAGCTGATCCTCAAAGATGCAATATTTTCTTTAGAATTTTCTTGAGATCTCTAGTGTTTTGAATTCTTTGTAATCTATAATATTTGAGGCAGCAAATTATGCATTTGTAGCAGACCAGTGCCATGTTGTGATCAGTCTAGAGCGATGGATCTGCTTTGGGACTTTTCTTTTTTTAAATAAGTTGTCAGAGTTGAATATAATTGATGTTCAGCACTGAATATTTGAGTTTTAATGTTTAAAATTGCACTAAAATATTTTAATGTTAAAAAGGTTAGTTATATATTAGCCTTTTTTAAATATAATATAATGTATTATATTATATTATATATAATATAATATAAATATAAAGTTGATTTTGTTTGTTTCCAGTAAGATTAGATTATCTACCAAATGGAAGAATGAAGAACTAAATTCTCTAGTTATGGTGATTCTATGCTGTATAGGCGATAGCATTTTTGAGATCATCTTGGTGTTTGAATTTTAATAGTCAGAAAGCCAGATGGTCTGTAACACTCTTGAATTGGGCAGATGCCAATGAGATGCTCATTGGGAAATAGTAATATGGTAGCAGTAGGATCTACTAAGCCACTACTCCAAAGCAGGAGGTGGAAGCAGGGCATGATCATTCAGAAAAGCTTCCGGGAAAGGAAGCTTGGTACTTCCAGGCTTCCATCATGTAGAACATTCTGCTTAATTTTTAAACACATTAAAATTTGGTTTTATGGCTTGATATAGGTAGTCCTAGGCTTACCATGGAGCCTGCCCATTTTGATCACAAGTGGTGGTAATCATTGAGATCATCTTGTTTAACAACTCTCCTCCCCCTGTCCCTGCTGTCCCTAATTTGGTGATTAAACGTTCTCTACTTTTAGATACATTCTATCTATCTATCTATCTATCTATCTATCTATCTATCTATCTATCTATCTATTTATTTATTGGTTTGATTTATATGCCGCCCTTTTCCGGAGACTCAGGGCGGCTTACAATGCGTTAAGCAATAGCCTTCATACTTTTTGTATATACCTGCTTAGTAGGGCTTTCGGGCCCCCCTAAGCAGTGTTCTTTTTTATACAAAGTCAGCTTATTGCCCCCACAAACCGGGTCCTCATTTTACCTACCTCGGAAGGATGGAAGGCTGAGTCACCTTTGATTTTCCTTATTAAAATGCTGCTAAAAAGTGACAGTTCCCACTTTTTGTGGATTTTTGCAGTTCCAGGAAAGAAGGGCTAGTTTTTGCTGTGAAAATACTGTAGAATGACACATTGTGATACATCTGTGCTTCGTGAGTAATAATTATGAGAAAATATAATAAGTCTGTAATCTGTGCTCCATTTTACTTTGTGACATTGCCTGTCTCCTTGGTTTCCAGATGGCTTAGGATCAAGAGAAACAAAATGTAAATGGATGGACATCGGGGAAATCTGATGTAAGCTTCTTTAATTAGGACCCTTTCTGCATTTAGAGGAGACTCTTAATGTCCCAAAGTCAAGCCAGTAAGTGTTGCTTAAATTAATTTCTCATAACCTTCTTCAGAAGATATATAACAATATATATAACAATATTTTGTCTTTAGATGTTCTTTTCTTCGTGAGAATTTTATCTTGCCAGTAGGTGTTCTGAAACAAGGGTCTCCAACCTTGGCAACTTTAAGACTGGTGGACTTCAACTTCCAGAATTTCTTAGCCAGCTTTGCGAAAACACTCGTTAGGTGGAGAAATGAGAGGGAACACATCAAATTGCAAAATTCTGAAATATAATAGATCTTTTGAAGTTGTCTTGTCCATCCTTATATGAATGAATGGTTAGACAAGGTTTAAGCATCCTTTTCACTGCTACTCAGATGTACTTCATGTACATTAAGCCATGATTTACTTAATCATAGTTTGTTGTACAAGCCCCACTTAGTAAAGTTCGCCCATGCTGCGAAGACCTAATGATATGCATTTTAGGGGCTATGTATGTGCAATATGCTATGTATATACAATATGCTAAGTAAAACCCAAAATATATGACGCCAGGTTCTTGTTTTTAGCTTTCAGCTTACAATCCATTCTCCATTTTATTTGAAGTTTGAACCTACTACAGGCTGAAAGGAAATGGTTTAGTACTTTGTTTTGTTAATACTTGACTTTGAAATTGATCCCTGCTTTTCCAAGATATTCAGTCAAAAGATTACCCTCTAGTCCTACAGTTTCTATACATTATTTTGTGAATTGATTCTATTTTTCCTTTGCTTTTAATCAGATTCTCTGATATTTTGAAAAGACACACATTTTCTTGTTGGGAAGTCACAAATCCATATAAATGCAGGTATGTTCTTTTTACTAAAAATTACTTCTGAAGCAGTAATTAATACAAAAAGTGTAAAACTGTATCTTTGCATTTGACTATTGTATTATTATTTCGCTCTATCTGTCAAATTGTTCTTAAATTTTTGTATTCTGTGTGTTTACCTTTGGCTGTTCACCGCCCTGAGTCCTTTGGGAGAAGGACGGTATATAAATTTAAATAAATAAATAAATAAATAAAGGAATAAAGGAATAAAGGAATAAAGGAATAAAGGAATAAAGGAATAAAGGAATAAAGGAATGTAACCTTTTACATACCATCTGTGTACCATATTATAGAACATCTACATTACATAGTAAGTGGCAACCAGAATTAGGGTGTGGAATAGTAAAAACAGAAGAGAATCTGGTACTTTTTAAAATCAAGATAACGAAATAGATGTTTATCTCTTTAACAGAATCCTTATACGTCATAGATCATAACACACATAAGGAACCTTCTGTCAATGCCCCATGTTCTTGAATTGCTCATAGACTTTATCTCTCAGGTTTTACTACAATGATCTAAATTTGGGTTTTGTTTTTCACATTGTTGAAAACACTGTTACAGTGTTTAAGACAGTGTTACTAAATTAATTGCAGAGGGATGGATAATAAACACTGATAGGCTATGCTGAATATCCTGAATAGATCCAGTTGACATCATTTTGTTGTAAAATAAGGATAAGAATTAATTTTACTCTTAGTTTATTGCTTTCTGGTGTGTGTTTTTACTGTTGAATTTATGTCATAATCCATTTGCTAATTCTGTAAGATGCCTCAAAAATGAAATGTTAATGGAAAGTATTCGATAGTTTGTCTACTTTGTTGTGATAGTTTTCTTTTCTGTGTATGTAGTATATGTATGTAAAAGAAGACTGTAAAGCGATGGCTTTCTGTGCAAAAATGAGAAGTTCAAAGAAAAATGAACTCAAGGCAGAAGTTCAGGAGCAAATGCTGGAACTAGTGTTCTACCTACAAGAAAAGCCTTCCCTTCCTTATACAAGTGGCAAGTACACAGCAGAAGAACTTTGCATTGAAGCGGCAAAAAAATGCTGTGAGTTTCAGCAGTATCGTTTATTATTTAGCTTGTATAAATAAAAGTTTAGTTTTATTAAATAAAAATAAAACAATAATGATTTTTAGACCGGTGAATTTAAAGGGAGTTAATGAATTTCCTGAATAAAGGCTTCAGTGATTTATAATTATCACGTTATTTATCATTGTCATGCTGTACTATACTTTTGCACCAGATTGTGTTGAAAAGATAACATTAGAATACAGGTAGTCCTTGATTTACAAGCACAGTTGGGACTGCAAGTTCCATCTCTAAGTAATATAGTTGTTAAATGAGTCAATCACCACAGCTATTAAGTGAAACATACTCTTGTAAAATGAATTCAGCATCCCCCATTGACTGGTGATTGGAAGCCAGCTAGAAAGGTTGCAGAGGGCAGTCATGTGACCCTGGAATTTACAACCATTGTAAATACATGCGGGTTACCAAACATCTGAATTTTGGTCACTTGACTGCAGGGATGCTGCGTCATTGCAAATGTGAGGACTGATTGTAAGTCAGTTTTTTTCAGTGCTGTCATAACTTTGAGCAGTCGCTAAACAAATGGTTTTAAGTTGAGGACCACTTGTAAAATATATTAAAATAGCCCTTAAAAATTAAATTGCCTCCAGTATCAGAGCCAAATCCCAAAACAAAAAGCCTAAGCAGGGCCAGGTTAGTAGCTGAATGGGATACTGTCATGAAGTCACACAATTAGATGAAGAAGTCAACAGAACATCATGGAAGAAAATAGTAGCAAACCATACCCTTAATTAATAAAGAAGACAGCAAGGAGCACTGCTAATGGATTGCAAATATGACCTTGCCCTGTGAATTCTGCTACTGACAGGAACCACGTTACCTTTGTTTCTGACTCAGTTTGTCACTGTGTCTTTTCCTGTGGATTTAAATCTTTGCAATAGCTGTCTCCGTTTGAGGATATCAAGTCAGAGCTTTTCACGCAATGCTTCCATGGAGTGTTGTGTGTGTAGAATTATGAAAAACGTCCCATAGGATAACCTTTGAAAAAGTGCCCCAAAGCACACGTGAATTACAGACAAGGCAAAGAATGTGTGTAAATTACTAGTTTCAGAGTTTAGAATGCTACATCTACTATCTTAGCAGTCTTAACTTTGACCCAAACATCTTTACTGTAACATGACATCATTGTTTTACAGAAACAAGATGACTCTCTTTAAGATACATACTTCCTGCTAGTAGCTACTCTCTTTTAATATTTCACATGCCTTTTTGGTCTAGATAAGCTACTAGATATATCTATTTTCCTTCCTTACTGTAATTACAGTTTCAATTAATGTGTTTATCACTGCTTTTCTGTGAACTTTATCCACTAATGTGGTCCCATCTCTCCAGTAGATTCTCTCTTCTTTTTGCTTATGGTTCGTGGATAGAACAAAAATCACTTGAATGGACTTCAAGAATTCATATACTTATTCTGAGTAACTTTTTATTATAAACTGCAGTGAATGTTTCAAAAGCCCATATATTATTCATACTAATTGAGTTTAAAGGCTGTGTGTAGCACAGTAGCCAATCATGCAAGCATATAAGGCAATTGCTTCCAAATTGTTTAAAAACTTTAAAGTACGGTAGAAGTCATGCCGCTGTGAAAAATCACCCCTTTTTATTCCTTGCTAGTATATACAGATTGCAGTCTGACTATATTTAACTGAAAATTATACATTAGTTTTCCAGTTTTTAAAAGTGATTTAAGATCTTAAGTCAATCTTCAATGCAATAAATTGTGAATACATTTTGGTTAATTTGAAGCAGGATTTTCTCAGTTTGTCCTTAGAACCAAAGAAGATACTATTTCTCTCTATGTTTAATTGAGAGGAGAAACTCTGGAAAAATGCCCAGAACCCACCCTGAATCTTGCTTTAGAAATGTTTGGAAACAGTCCTTAGCTTCTCGATATTAGTTTTTCTAGATTTGTTTGTGTATGTATGTGCGCTGTGGATTGTTGCCAAACTGCACTACTGAGTGTAAATCACATGCAAAACCTGTTGTGAAGCTTTTTGCAAATGCACATTTATTGAAGCAGAAGTGCAATAATCAATGGATGGGAGAGAAAATAAATATATTTTAAGAACTCATTGCCCCACCCAAAATGCTTAAAGTTATTATATTCCAGGTATTTTTTCCTCTTATCTATTTTTTTCCAATAGTGCATTATATTAGCCATTGAGGGAAGGAATTATTTTTTTATGTCACAAGCTCCACCAATGTTTGCCTTTCCTTTCCTGCTATATATCGGTTGGTGGCTCCTTTGTGTTTACTGTGCCAATTGCCTTTTTCTTCCTCCAGTTCCTTCTAACCTTTGCCCCACGTTTCTTACAACAAAATCTTCAGTTAACCCTTTACTTGCTGTAATAGACACATGCAAATAAGCTATCATTTACAAAGTTATACAATAAAGATAGCTAAAACGGTGATTCTGCTTTATAGTCTCATTGAATAAAGGCAAACGATAACAGCTATAATCCTTATTGAACATTTTTATATTAAAAAGTAGCTACTGTGTAATTGAAAGCACAAAGTAATTTAACAGTAAATAATATAATTTTATATCGTGTTTATTCATTGAACTATTTTTTTCTTTTTTTCTTTCTTTTACCAGCTATTTCTCCTCTGTGCCATAATTTGTTTGCCCTGTTTGATGAAAGTAGAAAGATCTGGTATGCACCAAATCACATCTTCTACGTTGATGAGAAAACATCACTCCGTGTTCATTATCGCATGAGGTAACTATGACAGTCTCAAATACAATTGGTGCGATAGTAACTTTGTGGCCTCCTTTAGCATGAGGCATTTAATTCCCTTGCTTTTAAAATACTTCACCTTGTTTCCAAGAAACCACAGCTAAAATGCATTTCATATTAGAGCAGTTTTGAAAGATTGCAGTTTTGCTCTTCATGACACAGATTAGAGAAAAGCAGGTCTAAACTGAATAAACTCCCAATTCTTTCTACCGTCCCATCCCATCCAACCAGAGGGCATGCTCAATGGTAGGAAGTACTTGGCTGGTGGGGCCCAGGAGGGAAGCCATTTCAGAAATATCATCCCTCCAGAATTAGACTGGCCATGTCCCCCATTGGCCTTCCATAGACGTGGCTCTGTGCTCAAGTTTGGGGTTCCAGATGTGCGACAGAGATTGCTGCTTGGTTGTGTTGAATGTTTGATTGTGGCTTTTACTGGTTTTTTTTTTCCTGGCTGCTCTGGGTTTTATGTTTTCTGTGTGGTTTTTTAATTGTTTTAAATATTGTTAACTACCCAGAGGCATGTATTTGTGATAAGCAGCCAGATAAGTCTACTAAATAATTACATATAAATAAATGAAATGGATGAGTTAAATTGATTTGGTACAGACATAATTTGGTACATAAGCTAAGCTTATGAGTGATGTTTTATAATCACTATATAGGAGAATATGAAGGGGATTTTTGAAATGTTAAGAAGGTCTCTTAAAGCATCTTCAAATACTGAATGTATTTTTGGTGGGATGTAGGCCATGGGATGTTGACTCACAGGTAGTCTCCAGATTAGAGATCTTAGCTTGCATAAAGTAGCATAAAAGAGAGTGTTTGCAAAAATAAAATGAATGTGAGAACTATGTATGATGTATTTAGTAAGAAAAAGATATTGGCAAAGAATATCATCAAAAAGAGCAAGGAACAATTAAGATTAAATAAGTTACAGAAAGCATGAGGGCATTAGCCTACTTAATTTCTTTCTGGCATTCTGTTGGGTTATAAAGAATAAAAGAGAAAATGCAGAGCGAGTTTGATGGGAAGTTGGTGAAGAGGGTTAAACCAAGAGCCTCTAGTAGACTAAATGGAATTTAAAATGGAAGTAATTAAATGACTCAAATGAAACTGAATTCAAGAAAAGCTGGAAGGAATATTTCACAATTTGTATGGACTGACATTGGTACAGTATGTTGGAAGAGTGGAATTGAAACAAACACTGTAATTTATAGTAAATTACAAGAAGAAAAAAAAAGACAAAAAAGAAATAAGTGGTTTGAGAATGTTGAAAACCATTAAGACTATCAGTATAGATGGAGCAACTGAAGATCCACAGCGAGAGGCGAGAAATTTATAGAACAAAAGGCAATGTATGAAGTAGTATATAGACATGAGAGAAGATGACTTTTAAGAATAAAAAGATATGGAGAAATATAGGAAATAGTGTTGGTATATACACTATTCTTTCCTTTCTCATGTCCTTATTTTCTTTGTTTAATATTTCTTACTCCCTTTATTCTGCATAATGCTGCTTATCCCAAAAGTAAATAATATGATTGCTATGCATGTATGTGCATACACATCCCTCTCATTATGCTGCAGTTGCTCTGTTTAACTCCATGCAGAAAGAACCACTTATTTATTTAAATAAGCATTTATTATTTTCTTAATAACATTTTATTGCATTTGTAGAAATATTGTTCCAGTAAAAGGTATGAGGACTTCCTGAATAATCTGTACTTAATATTCTGAGCCAAACTCAGATATGCTATACTGGCTATTAAATAAACTGCCCTTGACAAAAAAAAAAAAAAAGCAATTTGAGTTTCAGTAAATATCTACAGCAAGTGAACCATATAATGATTGGATCAATTAGTCATTTGGGCTCATAAATATTTAGTCAAGTATAGATTTATGAAAGGAAAAAGTACATATATTTAAGCCTTTAAAGGCTATATAGAATCCTAAGTTGAGATTTTATTATAATATAATTTAGGGGGTCTGCTCAGGAAGCTCCCCAAATAAGTCATTTATAAAAACATTTGGACAACTGGGATCCCATACATCAGGCAGGAAGATTAACTGAATAATACCTTGTCACTGTTTTCAACTTGATTCAGTATCAAGTTATGCCCACTGATAGGTGATAGATGGTCTAAGTCAGTGATGGCTAACCTTTTCCAGACCGAGTGCCCAAAGCATGCACGAATGTGCCCATGCATGCCTGAACCCCCAAAATGCAGTGCGTGCATGGCCCCCACACATGTTCCCCACCCCTATGCATGTGTGTATGCCCCATTCACCTGCCCTGCACATGCATGTGCAGCCCTCCGCCTGTGCCCCCCCTGTGCATGTGCGTGCAGCCTCTGCACGCCCCTGCCCCTCGCACATTTGCGCACATCCTCCCTTCATGTGCCCCACCCCTTGTACATCGCAGCAGAGACCTGATGACCAGCTGGCCAGGGGGAGGTGCGTGCTCATGTGCGGCAAAACTGAACTGGGGTGACGGCTCGCGTGCCCACAGAGAGGGCGCTGCGTGTCACAGCTTCGCCATCACGGGTCTAGGCATTTGAAAGCAATAGGTGTCAGTAGAAATTCTTTCTCCAGTAGTACATCATCAATGAAATCCTAATTTTTTCAGTACCTGGAAAGAAATCTGATAAGAAATGGTACTTTAGTACAAAATTTTAAAACTTTCAAATCCCATTGAACTTGAAAGATTAAATATGTGCTGAACAAGGTATGTTTTTGAATAGCACCAAAATGGCTGTGTATGATAGTTTACTTCGGGCCACTCTATTGCATTTACTGCCAAATCAATCTTTGTGTGACTTTTACTCTGATCAGCACTATCTCAGGGCAGCAGTTGCTGCGAAGGACATGTATCAAATGGGAAATCCTGTGTTAGAAAAGCTGTGAGCTTCACCTTGTTAACTAGGCAAAAATGCTCTTGTTGTGAAGCTTGAAAGGACCCTGTAAGGGATAGTTATTCTTGGCCTTGCTATTCTTAGTGGATATGACTGAGTAGACTTGAAAAAAAAATAACAATAAGTTCCGTGCTTGAAAATTTTTTGGAATTTCTGGTTTCCTGTTATCTAGTTATATAAAGTCCATTTGTGCATATTGTATCTAATTTAAATCTTTATAATTATTTGCTCAAGGTTTTATTTTACTAATTGGCATGGAACAACTGAGAATGAGCCATCTGTCTGGAGGCATTCTCCAAAGAGGAGGAATCCTTACGAAAAGAGATCAGTACAAGAAGGAACACCTCTCCTTGATGCAAATTCATTAGAATATCTCTTTGCTCAGGCAAGTACTTTATAAAAGAATTCCGTCTCATTTTATGTACAGTATTATAGTAGTAGTTACATTTCATTATCTTTAGGAAGCATTGTTACCGGTATTTCTCTCAGATGGAATATTGATGATTTTTTTAAAAAGATACGTATAAACTCTTAATTGAAAATCAATATTTATAAAAGAAATACATTGTGAATGCTGCCCCAAATATTCATCAGTGCTATTTTTTGTATTGTCTAGTTAGTAGTACTATGAGTACATATTTACAGAACAGTAGTCTTTAATAAGATAAAAAACAAAAATGCATTGTGTTGAAAACTCTCTTGAATAATACTTTTTCACTGAGGTATTATTCTGTGGCACTATCTCAATTTATGTTGTATGTTTGCAGAAGGAAGAAGCAATACCGTGTTTCCCCGAAAATAAGACCATGTCTTATATTTTTTTGAACTCTGAAATAAGCGCTTGGCCTTATTTTCGGAGAGGTCTTATTATTTTGAGGCGCATGGAGCAAGATGGAGCTCCTCTTGCCGTCTTACCTGATTTCCAGCTCTGTGTTTAAATATTTTCAGGGAGGGCTTATTTTCAGGGGGAGGCTTATTTTAGCGCATGTGCTCAAAAACCCGATTGGGCTTATTATCAGGGGATGTCTTATTTCTGGGGAAACGGGGTACTGTTGATTAACTTTTATATGGAAAGCTTTGTTTTTGGGTATTCAGTGAATGAACTGAAATAACCATTTATTGCTAAAAATCTATTTATCTTTATTGTTCAATCTAGGGTCAAAATGACTTGGTAAAAGGTCTTGCACCTCTTCGGGAAGCTAAGAATGAGCAAGAATCACATGAAATTGAAAATGAATGTTTGGGTATGGCTGTACTTGCAATATCCCACTATGCAATTAAAAAAAACCTGAGGTTACCAGAACTTCCCCGAGATATCAGGTGAGTCTGAATTATTTGTGTGTTGTATTTCTTCTGACCAGTTGGTAAACATGGGGGTGAACTATGGAACACCGTTTCGGAAAAATGGGGGTGAACTGTGGAAAGATTGCTTCCACAGTTTCTAATGCACAAATGGCCTAGTTTGTGGGGGAAAACTGTGTAAGGCAAAACAGAGAGAGTTGACTGATTTTCATGTACATGGAAATATGCTTTCATGGCTTCTAGGATTGCTAAAAGTAAGTGGCTCCTCTGACCATATCAGTTCCATCCCTAGATGTATAAACTGTGACTGAAAGACACATGTCCAGTTCTTATTATTTACAAGTAGTCTTTGACATACAATCACAACTGGGACCAGAATCTTGGTCATCTGAAAGAAGTATTTGTTAGGTGACCAACCTCTGCAAAGGCTTTCCTTTCCTTCTGCAATCCCTCATGATATAAAGAAGGAAAGGTGTGACATGGGGAATGACACTTTTGAAATAACAGGATTTAAACAAAACAGGATTCCTGTTGTCCTCCAAACCACATATCCCATTCTTGTGAGATCTGGGGAAGATAGCCATTTTCCAATGGGATGCTGGCTGGCTTGCAGAAGGAAAGGAAGGGAATGCTCACTTGGAGAGGAAAAAGAAAGTGGAGGTCAGCTGAGTGGCAGGAGCAACTGGGGCTGCCGCAGCTTATTTTTGAAGTTACAGCTTGACCAGGTAAGAAAGGAAAAGTTGAAGGGCAGTATGAAAACTGTCTGGCACCATCAGATTCAGCAATGGCTTCTTGAGTTGGATTACTACCTCCTTAATTGTTGGCAGGTCTACCTTTTCACTCAAAGTTAAGCGATCCTGCTCTTGCAACCATTCAGTGATGCTCACATGTTCCAAAGCACCAAATCAGGCATTTCTGGATCACTAGCCCTGTTGCCACTCTTCTGGGAGATCAGCATTTGTTGAATATACTTTTGCAATCACAACCAAATTAGGCTACGCTGCCATCTCTGTTGACACTACCGCTGGCTATTCAGCAGCTGATTAGCATATCTCTAGCCCTTAATCCAACACAAGCATTGCTGCCACTCTTTCACTGACTCTCCAAGTGACCCGTTTAGTTGCACAATCTCAGGTGACTCTCAATACATCACACACCACCAAGTATGCCTTCCTCTTTGGCAACCCAGGAGATCAGCCTGAAGATGATTGTCTTTCCACGATCATTGCTGATCTCTAGAGTACCAGCCCATAGCTCAAAGAAGATTCAGATTTTTTTTTAAAAAAAATCCACCTTTTATAGCCACTCCAACATGGCATCTCTAACCTACTTCACAAGCACATTGCTATGGGTTGTTACTAGCACTCATCTGGCATTGGTGCCTCTATGGAGAAAAAAAGAAAAGTTGACAATAAAAATTGTTGTCCGGAGGGACTTTTAATTGCAGTTGATACAATTGGTTGATGCTGTTTCCAAAAAGTAAACACTGGTTTTGCTGGAGCAGCAACTAAAATAATAAGGCAGTCTCCAATTTTCCACCATGTTGTTATGAAGTTTATTTAGTACTGCTTTTTCGCTGCAAAATATTCCCTGACCAGTTTTAGAATTTTAAACATTAAATAGTCATTTATAATGCCTATTGTAAGAGAAGTTGCATTTAGTTAGAGAAATAAATCTTAATAGAGGAGTTGCATATTATCCATGTATGCATCACAATCTACATTTTCAAGTAATGTTTTTGATTTTTTTCTTTCTGTGTTTATTTCTAAATGAAATATACCTGTTGTAATTTATATCAGGCTATTGAAAATAAATGTGTATGTTTTTGTGTCCTATCTCATTTCAGCTATAAGCGGTATATTCCGGAAACACTGAACAAGAAAATTAGACAAAGGAATATCTTAACAAGAATACGAATTAATAATGTTTTCAGGGACTTTCTCAAGGAATTTAACAACAAGACCATTTCTGACAGCAGCGTTTCTCCACATGATCTGAAAGTGAAATACTTAGCAACAATGGAGACATTGACAAAGAATTATGGAGCCGAAACATTTGAGACATCCTCACTGCTAATTTCATCAGAAAATGAGAACTTTAACTTGGATGCTTCTGAAAAAATGCGATGTTATGAAGTGATGGTAGCAGGCAATCTTGGAATCCAGTGGCGACTTAAACCAGATGTGAGTATCATAAGTCCTTTGTTTACTAGTTCGGTTAGCTAAGAGTTATTTGAATGGAATAGTGTTTGGGTTTTATAAAAAAATTATGAAAATGAAATGACATGAAAATATTATGAGAATATGAAAATTGAGGAAATCTCAGACCTGTAGGTAGATTGTACAATGTAAAAAAATATTCTGGAAAAAAACAAACAAACAAGAAATTAGTTCTGTATTGTTGCCAAAACATTACATGGACACATCCATGAAGTCAACAGGAGTCAAAGCTACTAGTAGAAGTTTTAACTTGGGTAATACTACTTAATCTGGTTCTTTCAAATTCAACAGAAACTATGTTGAGAGCAGGAATATAGCAAATTACACAAAGGGAAGACATGTTTCTGGCTGAAAATTCTGTAAGGCAATGTTGGTGAATCTTTTTGGCACTGAGTGCCGAAACGGGAGAGTGTGCATGTGCGGGAGCGGCAGAAACCAGAAGAGCAGTTCCCTGGCATGCATGCGCCCACCAGGAAGCTGAGCTTTCAGTTTCCAGCATGTGCATGCATGCCGGTCACCTGGTCTTTTGGTTTCTGGTACACATGCGCACCCAAAGACCAGCTGCCTGGTGCTCATGTGCGCGCTGGAAACCAGAAGCTCAGCTTCCCAGCGTGCACATGCGTGCCAGGGAGCTGCTCTTCCAGTTTCTGATGCTCCCACATGCACAAAGACCAACTGGCCGCATGTGCGTGCCGGAACCCGGAAGCAACAGGCAACAACTGGCATGCCCGGAGAGATGGCTCTGCATTCCACTTATGGACCCCATGCCATAGGTTCACCATCACTGCTGTAACGGGAATAAAAGAGTAAGGGTGAGAAACTGCAGTTTAGGGAGCATAGCTAGCATCCTTGAAATGTGTTGTGGTTCCTTGAGCTGCCTGACCTTTAGTGGTGAACTGATTGGAAATTGTACCTCATTATTGGAAAAAAAAAAGATTAGAAGAAGGAAATGACTGATAGAATATCCAGTATAGGTGCATTATATATTATTTAGTAACATAAATATTTTATTTGCAGTACTGAAGTTTTAAAAAAGTCTGTGCAAAGTTGCAAAGATATAAAATAGAAAAAAGACTGTCGGCATTATGTGTGTGGGGGAAGGGGTTGTATGTGTGTGAGCCAATGTGATGTAGTGGATAAAGTACTGGATTCAAACCTGAAGATACATGTTCTAGTTCCCCTTTGTTCCCAAAATCTCATAGGGTATCTATGGGACAGCCATTACCTCAGTCTAACCCATTTTCCAGGAAAGTTGTTATAGTAGAAAAAAACGGGAGAAAGAAATTGTATGCTACCTTGAACTCCTGACAGGAGATAAATCTAACATAAATAAATGCATGCATGTATTAATTGGAAACACAGGTATTTGATCTGAGGAATAAAAGTATTTTAGCCATCCCTATTCAATTTTTCAGATCAAAATTACATTTGTATAACCAAGGGTGTTTTTTAAGGAAAATGTTATCTTTATTTATATAAGGTGATACAATTTTATCCTTATTGAAGGATTTTTCATAATGCTTTGCGTCGGTATGATACTACTGATATAGTGAAACATGCCTTTTAGTTTTCCAGTGTTTTACAATAGTGTAACAATAACAAATCTAACAACTACTGCAAATAACTGAATCTGAAGTTTTTAATATATAACATCCGCCTGTGTGTTTATGAGAGAGAGTGTGTGTATGTGAGAGGGAGAGATTTGGAGAAAGATTGGAGAAGATACTAGACATGAGATGAATCAAATTATTCAGGGTGCATGATGTTATTCATCAGATTACACAGAGTGAAAAAGAAAAACCGAAAATTAAGAAAAAAAAATCTGACAAAGTTGAGAAAAAGGAAGAAAAAAACAAAAGGGAGGAATGGATCAGTTTTTCTTACTTTCCTGAAATAACTCATCTTGTGATCAAGGAATCTACTGTCTGCATCTATAAACAAGATAACAAGAGGATGGTAAGTGTCTGATAAAGCCATTTATGCTTATATGCTATCAGAATTAACTAATATGCTATTTTATATGCTATCAGAATTAACAATGCTCCAAAGTAGCATCCCCTTGATTTTGTAGCCTCAATCACTAACACAATTAGTAATCTACTGTTAATATACTGTGTGTTGAAAGAAGAGATATTCTCTTTGTGTATATCAGCATTTTGCTCATTTATATATGTGGGCTAAACTTCTTAGCAACTTCTATTTTATAACAACTTTTATAATAATAAGTTTGACTAGGATTCAACATTCATTTGAATTTGAGGTTTCCCTAGCATCTCGTTACCTGTAGCAAAAAGTGTGTGTGGAATAAATGGAATTTTTAATGAGATTCCATTGTACTTTATGGGTCTCATGAGATTCTGTAATGGAATGTTGGAATGACTTTGGGGAACGAGGGGAAAAGATGCTGCCTAAGAAACAATCAACAAGAGAGGCAGGAGCCCTCAATGGCTTAACTGTCAGAGAAAGAAACCTAGGAAAGTCCTAATGGATTAAGTACGGTAGTCAAAAGCAGCAGTCAGAAGTTTATACTTTCAGATTTGCAAGATTGATGTCAGCCCTCCCAGATAAACCAGACAGGAAATATGACTAGATGAATTCTATTTATTTGAAAGATACATTAATAGAATCTTGCAAGGTTATCCACACATTCCATTACTGAGTCCAGGCAAAAATATTGAAATTTTCATAAGCAGTAATTTACAAAAAAACCCTAAAACACCTGCATTGGTAACCTGCATTTGACATTAGTATACTTAAGAAAAGAGAAATAGAAACAGATAAGGTTAGAAGAGAGGGCACACCTATCATCTCAGCACAATATAGATAAGATGTCATTTCTGTTTTCTTGCTTATATTGTATTTTTTCCAAGTTTTTAGAAGTTAAAAGATGTGCATTTAGTAAACTGAAGTTAAATCCCTGCCCTTAGAGCAGTGTCTCTCAGCCTTAGCAACTAGATGAGAGGACTTCAACTTCCAGGATTCCCCAACATCATGGGGAGTCATCTTAAAGTTCCTTAAGTTGAGAAACACTGTTTTAGAGAACAGGTAGTCCTTGACTTACAACACAGTTCATTTAGTGACCATTCAAAATTACAATGGCATTGAAAAATGTGCCATTTTTCAAATGTGCCATGCTTATGACTTTCACACTTATGACCATTGCATAAGTGTGAAAATCATGGTCATATGATCAAAATTCAGATGCTTGGCAACTGGCTTATATTTATGACAGCTGCAGTGTTCTGGGGTCAGGTGATCAGCTTTTGCGACCTTCTGACAAGCAGAGTCAATGAGGAACCCACATTCACTTAATAACCATGTTACTAACTTAACAAATGCAATGATTCACTTAACAACTGTGGCAAGAAAGGTTGTAAAATGGGGCAAACTCACTTAACAAATGTTTCACTTGGCAACATAAATTTTGGGTCAATTGTGGTCGTACCTCAAGGTCTACCTGTACCTCATTGTCAACCATGGTATAGATTTAACTGCCATTCTAGGTTAATTTGTGTACTTGGGTAGAGCATGCCTTCCTCTTCATTTCAGCAGCCCAACGTTTTTGACCATCCCTGAAGGTGGAGTTGTAATAGTTGGTTATTGTGTCTTACCTGAAGTGGAAGAACTCTTCAGATTTTTTTTTTTAACTCTAGGAATTTAAATTGTCTTCATGTGAAGAAGCTTTGTCGTTTTCTGCTTTGGTGGATGGATACTTCAGGTTGACTGCTGATGCCCATCACTTTCTTTGCACAGATATCGCACCACCTCTGATAGAACACAATATTAAAAATGGCTGCCATGGCCCAATTTGGTTAGTTAATAAACAATATATATATATATATATTATATAGTAACCTTGATTAGATAAATCAACTTTATATTCCTTCCTTTTACTTTTAACAATCCTTAACTTTAGTCTCTTCAAAAAATGTCCTCGGACTTGATTTCTTTTCATTCTTTCTTTAGCCCTTCTCACAAAATGATTCACAGCATTAACAAGTCTCTGTTGTGCATACATTATGGAAAGTTATCCTGCTCTCTCATTTGGCTTGTTATTTGTATATCACTTTTAATTAGTAAGACAGCAGTTGTTTTTGTATATCCAATATAGCATCATTTTGCATAGCATTCTTGTTGCATATCATTTTTAAATCTACATTCAGATCAGTCTCACTCTTTTTCTTTGGTAAAACATGCTTTCCTTCCATAATATTTTCTAAACACTATCTATAGAAGCAGACACTGTTAAAATATTTTGCTCCATTCTGTATTAGTCAAATTTAAGTATTTTTCCATTTAATTATAACCTTTAATTCCTCCTCATTCTCTCTAGTGTCCAGCCTTAAAGATCTCATCCTACCCAGTTTTTTAAAAAGAGAATTGATAACAAAAGCTTTTTCCCACCAGGAGGATTCCAAATTAATCCCAAAATCTTAATTCAAATCCTTAATTCAAATTTTCACCTTTCAGAAATAAAATTTTAATAGTCCTTTTACTGTTTATTCAAAAAGGTTTTTAAGTCCTTAAACTTGTATTTAAAAGTTATTTTGCTGAGGATTGAAAGAAACTCACCTGAGACTGTAAAACCTGTTGATCCAAAGCTTCGTAATAGCTAAGAAGCAATTAACAAGCTATTTCCAAAAGCAATTAGAAAAGAAAGTATGTGAACCCAGTGTCCTTTTGAAAGGCACTGACTGCAATTCGAGCAATGATGGTTAATTCCTCAACTCCAAGAGCTGGAGACCACTAACTTGCAATCTCCCTGTGAGGAGCAACTGTCTGAAACACTTTTGGGTGATCTAAAAGTCTTTTCCTTGTCTGGAGAGGAATTACAAAGAACTGGTCTGCGTTTTGCTTCTTCATTTCACCATGGTCGTTGGCTCCACTTTCAATGGAGCTGACTATACAGTAGTTTGCCATTCCCCCCCCCAATGTCTGTTTTCAGTATTCTAAAGCTTCAGAAGCAGGTATTGTGGTTTTTTTAGTAAGCAAAATTAAGTTCAGTCAGAAACTAAGGGGCACAAATTGTCTTTTCCTGAAACAGCTATCTCCCTTCAGAAACAATATTTTTTGTAACCAGTCATTATAGCTTGTAAAATACTTGCTTTTTTATATAAAACATATTTAAAAAATATTTTATAGTTTTATTTTTATTTTAGCTTCCCTCTTGAGCCTCTCAATTTTTGGGCTCATGAAAACTGAACTACTCTGCTCATTTGGCTAGGGAAAAGCCATTTTATAACTTGTAACAAACTCTCAACATTTCAAATATATTATGCCCCCTGCCATTACATTTCTAACAACAAAGAATAGTATAAAGATTTATTATTATTATTATTATTATTATTATTATTATTATTATTATTATTATTATTATTAAATTTATTTGTTGTCCATCTCACTATGAAGTGACTCTGGGCAATTTACAGCATAAAAACATTAATATAATCAACTATAAATATTCCTAACCCAATAAAACAATGCCATTAAGGTAAAATAATGATCATAGGATAGGGGAGGGGGCAGCATGATCATGGAGGGGAAGAGGTGGGATTAATTCAACCACCTCAAGTGTGGTGCTCTACCATCTGGCAGAACCAGAGAAAGACGGGCATGCTTTGAAGGGAATGGTCAATTGTCCACATTTAGTAAGCTTTAATCACTTTTCTCAAACGTCTTTCAGCACAGAATATGCTATTAATAAGCTGAAACAGGAAGGCAATGAAGAAGGGACGTACGTATTGAGATGGAGCTGTACAGACTTCAACAACATTCTCTTGACTGTGATATGTACGGAATATTCAGAGGTATGATGGGAGTCCAGTAATTTTTCTTTAAATACCTTTGATCTAGGCAATATAATTTTTGAAGAATTGGCTTGAGAAATAATACTCTTGCCATTAATGGTTCAAAAAAATGAGTGTGAAATTTCTTTCTTAGCAAACGTGGAATAGCTGAGCTTCCTGTCAGTTTCTATGGTGGTAACTGGCAATTTTAAACAGATTTTAATCTCTGTTGCTTATTTTTCCAATGGGGTATAAATATTGACAGGGATTTGCCAATGCTAGTCTTATTTAATTTGTTCTTCCTGGAGTGAAAGCATATATTGCTAATATATTAATTGGAGGTTTGGTAGCTATTTGAATAAAGCTCTCTGGGCAGGTTGCAATAAAACAGTTTTAGCTATATATATATATATATATATATATATAATTTTTTTTTTAAATGCAGACTAAAAATACCACACACCTCATTATATGATTGGGTGAATCATAGGGTGATTCACACACCCAAGGGTGAAAGTATCTAGTTACTTAAGCCATTTAAGTCTTTAAAAGCCAAACCCAGCATGTTGAATTGGTCTAGAAATGGACTAGCAACCAATGTCATAGCAAAGAAGTGGTATAATATATATGTCACAATGAACAGTTTAGCTGCTCTGTTTTGACTGACATTTCCACTAATGAATCACATATTTCCTGTCATCCATAGTAATTGGTATCTTAATTTATGATTTATATTAAAACTATTGATGGGCTTGATATTTGATTACAGAAAACGTATTTGTGTAATTACCTGGATTCAAAGAGCAAAATGTGACTTGAGGCAAACATAATATCTGTTGGACCACATTAACTTGTCTATGTCTAAACTGCCATAACACTTTTTTTTTAGTTTTATCAAGGTTTCCAGTATATGGTCAGTATGATTTCACCAGATGGTACTGCAAATATTGGCTGGATCAGTTCTCAAGTGGGATTTTATTTCATTCACTACATTCTCTTCCAGACAAGAACATAAATCTACATTTTACCTGAATTCACTTAGTGGTTTCTTTAATTTTTCTTTTCCTTCATTCTCCAAAGCACTCAATGAATCTCCCAAAACAGTATAAGAACTTCCAGATAGAAATGAAGAAGGATGGATGTCTCCTGCATGGATCTGATAAGTTCTTTCCATCACTTAAAGAGTTGATGGACCACTTAAAAGGGCAGCTCTTGAGAACAGATATGATAGTCTTCACTCTCAAGAGATGTGTTCAGCCAAAACCAAGAGGTAAAGTTTTTAAATTAGCTTTATGTATTCATATTAACATTTTTTTTCACCAAAATATATTGTTTCATCCGGATCCTATATTATGCAACTATATAGATATTATAAATAATAGATGCCTTTGTATTCTTAGACTGAGGTTATTCAATCCCAAACAGATCAGTCCTCTTTAAAATAATTGAGGTTTGTTCAGAGCTAAAGGCCAGGATTGGATATTAAGAATGTACTTAATATAGAAGAGAGGAATTACATGTTATAAAAAGGTAATCATCCTGTAGGTGAGATGCATGGCATAAAATTAATTAATTAAATATTTGTTTTGCAGCTGGAGCTAATAATCCCAAAAGATGCAACAAGTGCCTAAACTCCCGTGCCTTAATATTAATTAGCATGTTAATTTGATATTAACAGACAGAATAATGATCCCAGTACAATTCAGATCCTTCTAGACATCACAAGCTTTAGGAGATATTGTTAGGAAAGACACAATAGTTCAGCCACACATATATTACATTGTGTTCAGTGAGGCTAAACAGCCATTCTGGTATTGTTTAGAGATGGATGGACTATACATTCAGCAGAACAATAAAGGCTTATATGAGTGCAGTTGAATGAAGTGAATCTTCTGTGTGAAATGCTTCAGTAAAAACAAACTATTCTATGGTAGAAGTGTTCTGGTTAGCAACTATAAATTTAAATTCATGTAGATTTGTTTTGGACATGTCATTTAGTGCACTAATTCAACAACTGCTTTGAGATATGAAGTTGCGCTGAAGGAGACAGTAACTTATATCAAACTATTTAGTAAAATTTGTAACTGAAAGTTGATTTTTGTAATAACAATCAAATTCAACATCTACCTTCTGTGGAATATATTTAATCCTAAAATATATTGGTATTTCTTTACTTGGAAAATATCCAATGCTGGCAATCATTTGAAGGATTATTAATCATTATTAAGAATTATTAATTATTATTTTGTTCTGCAATAAATCTGGATGGCAATCTGTTTCAAATATATGTGAGAGGTTTTCTTTTTCTTTCTAGAAATTTCCAATTTGCTAGTAGCTACAAAAAAGTCCCTAGAGTGGCAGCCAGTTTGTCCTTTAGGTCAACTGAGTTTTCATCGAATACTTAAAGACGAAATAAAGCAAGTAAGTGGTTACGAAATCTTTTAAAATTTTACAAATGCATTCTTTCCCGAAGACTTGCAGTGATGCAAGAAGAAGAAAATCTAGCAAAACTCATTGCATAATCTATTTACTCAGACTAATTATGAAAGTTTGTTTTGTAGCAAAACAAAAAGGGAAATATTGAATTCATATCAAAAAGTATACACTATGAGATTCACGTTCTTGCTAAGTACAGATATGTACAGATAGGGATGATCTGGAGATATGTTAAACCATAGTTTAATGTTACATGAGATCAGTCCTATCTTCCCAATATCCTTTTCTAGCACTATCAGAAGTTTTGTAGCTTTCAGTTTCATGCTTCAGAAATTAACAGTTAGCATAAATATTTTTGAACAAATTAACTGCCAACAAAAAAAGACAATGACTATTAGTTTGAAGTCCCATAAATATAATATGGAGGTAGCTGTTCATTAAATATATCTAATTTTATCTAGCACAGTCAATTCAATTAAATTTAAAGCCATCTGTCTATTTCTACTGTTCTGTTTAGCAAAGAATACTGTACATTTACTGTCTATTAATAATGAAACTGCAAAACAAATGTTTAATTCCTCCCCCCTTTGCAGGACTAGCAGTCAAAAGTCAAACATGCATATTTGATACAGATTGCAATTTTTGGGTTTGTCTTGTATTTTAGGGTGAACATCTTGGCAGAGGAACAAGAACACAGATTTACTCTGGAATTCTTAGCTATAAGGATGATGAAAGTTATCAGGGAGAATCACAGATGAAAGTTCTGCTGAAAGTTTTGGATCCAAGCCACAGAGACATTTCCCTGGTAGGTTTCTCTAAGGTTACTATGTAAAAGTATTACTGATATTACTGATGGTTCTCTTTTGTATGATACCTTTAATGTTGGGTTTGAAACAAAAAAGCTATAAATATAAACTGAAAACTGTTTCAAGCATTTGTCCTTGACATGTGTAACCATATATTCACTTGAGTTGATCTGCAGCTAGTTAGCCAGATCTGAAGAGGAAAAGGTGACTCAGAAGGTTGGGGAGAGAGTCAGACATGGAACACCTGTTGCTGTGACTTTTTGTGGGATTGCACAACTATCCATAATTTGCGAGACTGTTTCAGTGCTTCTGAATATCTATCAGTGCAGAACAAAATGTTCCTCTTCCATTAGATACCTTTGTGCTGGGAATCCTACCTGTTAGTATTATAGACGGGGCTGTCTCTTCTTACAATAGTTAAATATGAGCCTTCCCAAATTGTTAGTAGGGGCTGATAAAGGTATTGGGGAGATGATAAATCTTTGTGGATCATTCTTTCAATTTTGTTGATGTCACCCCTGAAATGTGTGTGTTTTAACAGGCGTTTTTTGAGACAGCCAGTATGATGAGGCAGATATCCCATAAGCACATTGTCCTACTTCATGGAGTTTGTGTACGTGATGTAGAAAGTAAGTAAACTCTCCGAATACAACTTTTCAAGCAGAAATAATGACTTAATTAGGTATATGGAACAGTGATAGTTTATGACTGCAAGAGGTCCTCAATTTAATTTTGCCCCTTCCCAGTGATTAGTATCTGGAGCCCACTCTGGTTTGTGGAGGCAAGGGGGTCTCCAAACGACACAGGTGATATTGGAATCCCCACTTAGGCTTAGGATCAAGTCAGCCTATTGACAACAGTCCTAATTCTGCCTTGAAATTTCCTACTCATCTTTCCCAAATATTTAAACAGAAAAATATTTACGTACCGAGTCATATTTTTAGAACAAAACTTTCCTGAAGATTCAGTTTCATGTGATTTCTCTCCCTAACCAAAATGCACTGAAGACTGAATGACATGAACTGTATTTTTAATCTATTTTTAGTCTAATTTATATATTTTTTCCTGTGGCTGTAGACATTATGGTGGAAGAATTGGTTGAGTTTGGACCTCTGGATCTTTTTATGCACCGTAGGAGTGATGCTCTTACAACACCTTGGAAATTCAAAGTAGCAAAACAGTTGGCAAGTGCCTTGAGCTACCTGGTAAGTCCTAGATATCATCTACCAATAGCTATTCTAACTCCTGGTTCATAGCTGCTAAGTAAGCCTTTTTCAGGTTTTAGCAACTTACATTTAGTATGTCATGAAGTAGTAAATTGTTTGCTTTAAATTTGATTTAAATTATTGTGATCTTGGCCAAAATTCCTTCAGCTCTGTAACTAAATTATCTGCATTGTTTTAATGTAGATACGAAGACAAGGTGGTCAAATTTTGCCTGGTTTTCCTCCCCAGATTTTAAGACATCCTGTCCCCTCCTTTCTTGTTCTTGCCCTGCCATATTTAATCAACATTCTAGGTTCACTGAGCATGCTCAGTTCTTGTCTAGAAATGTCAAGATGGAATTTTTAATACATCTGCAAATGTTGGAGACATTGCATGAATGTGGGAATTTAAGGCCACAGAAGAAATGGCTGTTGATATGCTTGAGTTCAAAAATAGAATATGAATCTTTAGTATCCTTTGCAAATCCATTTTTTTTTTTTTTGAATTCATAGTGCAGTTTGGTGCTTTCTGGTGTTGTACCATGTTGAAAAAGAGATTGTTTGCTTGGATCCTAAAATAAATTTAAGAAAGTTGTGATAAAGATAGCTTTGTATATCTTTTGCCTATTCCTTACTGGCACTTTTGATTTTCCCAAAGTCTTTCAATAGAGCAGAGGTCTTCAGTTCAAACTTGACAAGCTTTAAGACTTGTGGACTTCAACTCCCAGAATTCTCCAGCCAGGAGTTCTGGGAGTTGAAGTCCACAAGTCTTAAAGCTGCTAAGTTTGAAGACCTCTGCAATAGAGGCTTGAACTTTGAAATCATCAGGAGTGGGGGGGGGAAATAGGAAACATTTCTTCTTTGAATGTTGATTAGATAACATCTCCTAGGATCCAAGCCATTGTTTTTTGTGAACCTGTTTCTTTCAGCACCTTTTCATGCTGTCTGATAGTATTTAACATGCGGTTGAAATATTGATTAATCTCTCTGAAATGCAGGAGGACAAAAACTTAGTACATGGGAATGTGTGCACAAAAAATATACTGTTAGCAAGAGAAGGAATCGGAAACGAATATGGACCTTTCATAAAGCTAAGTGATCCAGGAATTCCAATTACAGTGCTATCTAGACAAGGTAAAACTATTTGTACATATGGAGAAAAATACCCTCTAATTTTATTGAAATACGAATACTACTTCTGCATGTCAGTGCTAACTGGTTCAGCCTTTACCTTAGCTAACTTTTATTATTCCTCACTGACACTTGTTGAATCATGTTCCAAGTGGGGAAAGTGGGCAGAGTTTTCAAGCAACCTGCTCTAAATTGGCAGGACAAGTGGAATTCAGTGAACTTTTAATAGATTTTATAATTGTGCATTACAGTAGGGTTGGTATCTGACAGTAGCAAGAGGAATAGAATTCTCCTAAGCCCTTTGGATATTTATGCAGTACTGGTAAGATGTGGCTCGTACAAATGTCTCTGTAATACTGGCACTGGAGAAGTACATGCTCTGTTGTTTCTGTGTGCCCAGAGTCACAGGGTTTTTGTCCCTTCCTATATCAACCTTCAAGGATAGCTGAGGGGAGGGCCTGGCATCATGCCAGAGCAAGAGCCCTCCACTGTTCAGGTGCATCAAGTTTGTGGTAGGCAGAATACCACTAGTTAATAATTCATTCCAAATTTTCTCTCACTCTTTCCTTTAAGAATGTGTGGAGCGCATCCCTTGGCTGGCTCCAGAATGTGTGGAAGATTCCAAAAATTTAAATGTGGCAGCAGATAAATGGAGTTTCGGGACCACTTTATGGGAAATTTGCTACAATGGAGAAGTACCACTTAAAGACAAAACCTTAGCAGAGGTGAGGTTCTGGGAAAGTCAAGCAGGCATTCTTTTCTTGATGACTTGCTACCAAAGTAAGAAGAAAGAAACTCTCTTCTTGTTTGTCTTTAGTGTGTGGAAACACCTTTTAGTTCTCCCACTGAAAATTGGCAACACAAGTGGAAAAGTGAACTTTTCCTAGAGTGTAATAGATTTTACAATCTCACAGCATTAGTTAATACATCCAATATCTGTGTCATTCATAGTATTCACTAACATTGAAAAGTGAGTATTCACTGGCAACTTTAGAAGGGAACTTTATTCAGTCATTTGTGGGTAATTGGAATTACAATGGGGGTCTGAAAACATGTTTAATTCTGTGATAGGAGTTACGCTTCAGAAAACATTACCTGTAGATACCTTTTGTGGAATATTATTGAGAGGTTTATTTCCTAGTTCTATGAATAATGCCATTGCTTTCATTTCATTTTTGCAGAAGGAGAGATTTTATGAAGGTCACTTCATACTTCCAGCCCCATCATGCAAGGAGCTGGCTGACCTGATGAAGCAGTGCATGCACTATGACCCCAGTCAGAGGCCGTTCTTTAGAGCAATTATGCGGGATATCAATAAGCTAGAAGAGCAAAGTAAGGACTCTTCCTTCTCCTCCCATTAATAATGTGCAAATAAGCGAATGCTCCTGGGCTCAGTAGCATTCTGTAACAAAGCTAAATGTGCAAATGTCATCTCAGAATTCAAAGAAACAAATGAAATCCTTATTGGCAGAGTTCTTTAGAGCCAGAGAAAGTACTGCAGGTCAGCAAGTATAAGTCTAATAGTCCCATATATTAAGGTTAGTAATATCATGACTTGGATTTTATCTCCATGGAGATAATGGAGTAAAATCCTACATCCTACAAAAATGGAGTAAAATCCTACATTTTAACAGTTCTGGAAGCAACTTGCAGAAATGCAAAGAAAACACATTCAGTATGCTTCACCTGAATACAGTAACTCCCTTTGTTACTCTCTTTTGCCAGTGGTTGAAACATTGAAATGTATCTACTACAATTACACTTAATAGGTCTTATCTGTTAACTTCGTTGCGATTCTGCTGCCTTGCTGCAACAAATTGTACTGTTAGTTCTGGAAAAAGAACACAAAGTTTAACCTACCAGGCCAGATAGGAGCTGGTGGCTTCTGATCACTAGCCCATTGCTTCTAGTTTTCCTTTGCCACTTGAAGCTGTCTGCCTTCTTTCTGAAAACAGTTTTCCATCATATGAGGAAAAAATGGCAGCTGTGGTTGGCTGGGAGTATCAAGAGGAGTCAGTAAAATAAATGTGGTACATCTTAACAGCCAGCAGCATATGGGACAATATAGAATAATTTTTGAAATCTGAGTAATTATGTAGACATGTTTCTGTCTTTGTCAGATCCTGATATTGTCTCAGAGAAGAAGCCTAATGCAGAGATTGATCCTACAATATTTGAAAAGCGTTTCTTGAAGCGGATCCGTGATTTAGGAGAGGTATTATTATTATTATTTTGCAGTATTGATTATTAAAGCTAATAGTATGTGAGCAGCAATATGAAACAGCAAAGATATTCTCTTCCTTTGAGCTTGTAACAGGTGTTTGAAAAAATGTAGCTACGTTTTTCTTTTACTATGATTAGTATGCTATAGTGGGCTCCTACTACTTCCCAAAAGTCTTTTATAATAGAATCATTCTTGTTGGGAAATGTCCTGTCTACATCTTTATGAGTGGGTCAAGTATGGAACGTTCCCTGTGATAAATGGGATTATAAATAATATAAATTCTTGTGAAGGCTTGTGACAGCAAAGAAGAATATTATTAGAGATGGGTGTGGAGGGCTCAAAACTCTCTGAACATTTTATCATCTCTTATTGGTAAGTAAGGAAATGGTTATATTGCAAATCAGTTTTGTGACAATAAACCATGGTATGAAATGTCCAGTAGGATTTATTAGATGGAAAACCAAAAAGGATTGGGCAGGTTATGGCATCCACATGGAGTAAAGGTGTATAGGGGTAATTTTTACATGACTATTTTAAATAACAAAGACTATTTATGGACTATTGTCACAATAACTTGTAACTATCTTGAGCAGACGAGCATAAAATACATTCCAAATCAATATTTATTTTCTCTTGTGAAACCAGGGCCATTTTGGCAAAGTTGAACTCTGCAGGTATGACCCTGAAGGTGATAACACAGGAGAACAAGTAGCTGTAAAGTCACTGAAACCTGATTGCGGCGGGAATCATATTGCTGATCTTAAGAAGGAAATTGAAATTCTAAGGAACCTTTATCATGAAAACATTGTGAAATACAAAGGAATCTGCACCGAAGATGGTAATGTCTAGAAATTATTTTATTTGTTTCTACTTTTATAAAATGTTCCTTTTCCATATTAGAGGATGACCTGTTGATGAGAGAAATCCTCCTTCCATCTCAATTAAGGAGTGGCTCAGTTAAAATAAATTATTTTCAATAAATTGTACCTGCATCATTGCAAAACTCATATTTTGTTAAATTATGAAAATCTCCATGATTGTCATTACTGTAAATCTGCCACTGTGATTATACTGAACGCCAGTACCAACCTTCCTTTATGCTCGAGAATTCTGTTTTAGAATGTAGATTGATTAGCTAAGTGACAGAATATCAAGAAGAACATTTAAAATAGGTAGTGGTATTAATTCCTACACTTGGTTGAAATAATTTGTGTGTGTGTGTTTTTTAAATACAAGGTGGTAACGGAATTAAGCTTATCATGGAATTTCTTCCTTCTGGAAGCCTGAAAGACTATCTCCCTCGAAACAAAAGTAAAATCTTCCTGAAACAACAACTGAAATACGCTGTGCAAATCTGCAAGGTAGGTATTTAATAGCAGACACGAAGAAACTTTAATTTCCAATTAGCATATTAAGTAGGTGTTTGAAATAATTAGTCATAAAAAACACTTTAGTTTCTCCTAGGATGTTTATTTAGCGTATTTCCCCTTTTAGGGTAATCCCCCATGAGGCCATTTAAAGTATAATCTTTAAAAAAATAAATCAAGTTAACCACGAAGGCAGTACTATGTTAAAACATATACGGAGGCAGCATTAAGATTAATAAAAGCATTCTGTGATAGGGGAGGAGTTCCATGTTATGCACCCTTGCATTAAAAGAACATTTGCATACGTAGCAAGGCTCTCTTTAACCAATATACTTTTCACTTCTATAAATCATTGATTCTTTAAACAGTCTACCTAATGAAAATAAAGGAATTTGGCATAGACCTTTTAAAAAAAAAAACCTTTAAAGAAAAAAAATGTTCCAAATCAGTGGTTCTCAATTTATGGTCTGCAGATCCCTGGGGGGGGGGGGGGCTGTGATTTTTGTCACAGGAGGTCCATGAAGGCTTGAAGAAATGTTATGATTTAAATCTTAAGTCTTGGGGGGGGGGAGGTCTGTGGCCATGGCCACAAAAGGTATTTAAAGGGGATCCATGATGAAGAAAAAGTTGAGAACCACTGTTCTAAGGGGTTGGTCTGCAGCCAGAAGAAAATAAAATTGACTTCAGATGTTTGTTTCTTCATTCAGGGAATGGATTATCTTGGATCTCGACAGTATGTTCATCGAGACTTAGCAGCGAGGAACGTTCTGGTTGAAAATGAGCAGAGAGTAAAGATTGGGGACTTTGGGCTGACCAAAACCATTGAAACTGATAAGGAATATTACAAAGTGAATGATGATCGAGACAGCCCTGTGTTCTGGTAAGAGATGGCCAGTAGGAACCTAAGCAATTATTTTTCCTTCAAGAAAGGAGTTGGCTAAAGTGAATGAACCTCTTCTGTGTCACTGTGGACTATTATGTTGTATAATCCTAGGCTTCCTGGTCCAACGTGATACTGTCGTGATATTCTGTAGTCAGTCAGCTGCAGCCCATTGGGAACTGGGCCATGCAAGCTGCATTTGTACAACCCCCACAACTGCTGCTGCCTGTTCGCAGAGCCGGAAAGATTGGGTAGAGTAAGCAGGGAAAATATCCTTATTTATTTATTTATTTATTTATTTATTTATTTATTTATTTATTTATTTATTTATTCATTCATTCATTCATTCATTCATTCATTCATTCATTCATTCATTCATTCATTTATTATTTGATAAAATTTGTATGCCGCCCTATCTCCAAGGACTTAGGGCGGCTCACAATGACAGTCGACCAAGCGACTGTTAAAAACAACGAATATACATAAAAAAATCAAGGAAGTTTTTTTTAAAAAAAATTTAAAATATACTACCCCATTATACAGGTAGTCCTCAAGTTACGATCACAATTGAGTCCAAAATGTATGTTGTTAAGTGAGAAATTTGTTAAGTGAATTTTGCCCCAATTTTACAATTTTTCTTACCACATTTGTTAAATGAATCACTGCAGCTGTTAAATTAATAACATACCGTGTTTCCCCGAAAATAAGACCCTGTCTTATATTTTTTGAACCCTGAAATAAGCGCTTGGCCTTATTGCCATGCACTCAAAAGCCCGATTGGGCTTATTATCAGGGGATGTCTTATTTTAGGGAAAACACAGTAGTTGTTAAGTGAATCTGGTTTCCCCATTGACTTTGCTTGTCAGAAGGTCACAAAATGTGGTTACATGACGTGATTACTGGACTGCAACTGTCATAAATGTGAGTCAGTTGTCAAGCATTCAAATGTCAATCATGTGACCATGGGGATGCTACAATGGTTGTAAGCGTAAAAAACGGTCATAAATCACCCTTTTCAGTGATGATGTAACTTTGAACAGTTACTAAATGAACTCTTGTAAGTCAAGGACTACCTGTAACTGGAAGACATGATTGGTTAAAATCATTTGAGTTAATTATATGGATTTGACCTAAAATGAGAATATTGTATAATCTATTACAATCTCAAGATTACTGTTACATGAATATAAGTACAAATAAAGGCATAACTTCCATTAATGGTTTACTTCCATTAATGTTTAGATGGAGGCAAGCATCTACCCCATCCCCCAAATGGCTACAAACCAACTTTGAAAGTGATTGTTGTGCCAGAGGTGTTGGGAGAGCATCAAATTGCCTACCTACTTTAGCCTAAGCACAGGAATTGTTAAAGAAACCTTTGAATTGGACCTTAGTCTCATCTCCTAAAAACTTTTATTTTCTGCTGTAACAGTTGCTTATTTTCAGTAACCTATTGCTTAACATTTCAGTTCTTCAATTCAGTTTCCTTTTTGTTTTCTCTTCAACCGATGCATAGCACTTGTGTTTGTTCTTCAACCCTTTGTTCTAGGACAGTGATGGCGAACTTTTTCTGAACCGAGTGCCCAAAGTGCACACGTGCATGTGTGCCCAAACCCCCAAAATGCAATGCGCACGCGGCCCCCTGCATGTCTCCATGCATGTGGCCCCCGTACATGCGTGCGTGGCCCCCACATGCCCCCCATGCATGCACAGCAGAGACCCGAAGACCAGCTGGCTGGCGGGAGGAGTGTGCACATGTCCGGTGGAGCTGAACTGGAGCGACTATCAGAAAGGGTGCGGCGTGCCACCTCTAGCACGCGTGCCATAGGTTCACCATCATGGTTCTAGGATTAAATTAACAAAGCACATTGTGATGACTTTATCTCTACAACCCAGAAATCAAACATTTCCCAGTATTAATTGGGTAAATGCTGGGCAACAATGCTAAATAATACCAGTTAAATAATAATATTAAATCTCCTATGTTTGCAGGTATGCCCCTGAATGCCTATTACAGAGCAAATTCTATATTGCTTCAGACGTCTGGTCTTTTGGAGTGACCCTGTATGAACTTTTAACATACTGTGATTCTGAGTGTAGTCCAATGGCAGTAAGTAGCAGTGAAATATTTTTTTCCCCTACTGTAATGCTCATGATCCCACAGGGGATTCTTCCTTGCAGGCAGTTTCTGAGATGCTGAATTTCCCATAATTTGTTTAAAAAGTGGGGGTGGCATAAATATTCAGGGCATTTTTCTGGAAATGCCTACCAAATATATTTTTAAATGTTTAAACTGAATAGGTTGAACTGTCCGCAGTTCTAGACCTTTTAAGCCAATTGGTATTTGTGGTTATATTTGTCAATTTATTGGGGGAAGGAACAGCATGCACGAAGTTATCAACATAAAGTTTTGCTAATATTAATGCCCATATTATTGGACCTATCAGGAGGAATGCTGCTTAGTATATATTTTTGTAACCTACAGGAATTCCTGAATATGATTGGCCCAACGCAAGGCCAGATGACAGTCACGCGGCTGGTACGCATATTAGCAGAGGGAAAGCGTTTGCCTTGTCCTAAAAACTGTCCAGAAGAGGTAAACATGTTTTTGCCTTTGTTCCTTTTATAAAAGGGCCTCCGATTTGTAAAGCATTTTTTAACTGCCATCAAAATGACAACACTTTTAAGCACTAAACCATAACAGATTTACACAAATCTAAGTCTAATTAGCAAGGTTCTCTCAGGCATAGGTACACCCCCTCCTTATATGCTGTCTGAAAGTTCCTGCCCTGGGTCACAGGAAAATCCCTCAATTGCCCAAATTTGAATTAGTTACATGGTAAGGCTGGATCAACTCCTCTCACTGTAATCGAAGTATTGAGTCAACTCACTGTAAATGTTCCCCTTCCCACTTTAATTATCCAAGTGATCTATTTCCTTTTCCCAAGAATTTCTGCAGAACTTCGGCTGAGTTGTGATTTGCCTCCAGGGCTTGGGCGCGGGGATAGAATGCCATATTTAAATCCATTGATGACAAATAAGTAGGATCTCATTACTTTATAGAGAAGACATTCGGAGGAAAACAATATCCTCTTTATAATAAATTTGAGCATTCCAGCCTTGATCATTATTCCCCAAACATCTTTTTTGTAATCATTTTATTGCAAGTTTTAGTTACAAATTTTTACAGCTTTACTAATGTCATATTTGGCCCTTTTCTTTTTTCAGTTTCTTCATCAAGCATGGAATGAAGCATGTAATAATTCTGTATGATAATCAATTTTAGCATATTCTAATAGCCTTACAAATTGCAGGACACTTAAAACATAATTAGAGTCTCTTTCTTAAATGGCTTCCCTTAAGATAGTTATAGAAACAAACTCCTATAAGGGAGGGGGGGAAAAGCAAGTCAGACGTGGGGTTTCCTGCTTCTTTAGCTAATATAGGATTTTAAAAAAGGTGTCTTGTGTGCTGTCACAACCTCAGGAAGCAAATGTCGTGGTAAGAACCTTTGTGCCTTTTATTTTCTAGGTTAACCAACTGATGAGAAAGTGTTGGGTACAGGACCCTGGTGAGAGGACAACTTTTCACAATCTGATTCAAGGCTTTGAAACACTCATTGCGAAGTTATAATCCAACATTTTTATACTGCTATTGTTGAATATTTTTAAAAAGACAGCCTGTTGCTACATTTTGTAATTTTGCAATTCAGCAATTCCTTTTTGCTTGGAAATAAGAGTTTGCTACTCAGTCAACCCAGTGAGTACTTGGCAGTCGCCCTCTGTGTGATGGCCAGAACTGTTGTATTCCATTCATTTAGGTTCAAATTGGTGAAAATAGTGATTGGCTTGTGCAACATATGAATGTTATCAAAATGTTTAAAAGAAAACAGAAGTTTTGTCAGGATAATGGCCTGGAGGTATGCAGCATGTTACATTGCTTCTTCATGAAAGCCTCTGAAAATGTACATTGTGCAAAAATGCTAATGCTGTTTTTGCTGGAAGAGCCATACAAATATTCCTATTCACTGGGAAGGCTTGGATATGGATCTGTAACCTTCAAATTCAGTTACCCGCATAACTTGAGTAGGATACATCTGAACTCATCTTAAAAGTGGGAAAGTTTATATCATATTATGGATACTTGCTATTCATAGGAAGAAATTACTATAAAGCATATTGTTGCGGAACTCACTAGTTCTTTACGTCGCAGCCTATTTCTTTTTGTATATTGTGTATTTGTAAACTTTGTCTCCTATATGCTTGGTGCCACCTAGCCTCCATCACATGTATAAAGCTGAGACCTCTGCTAGTCATTCATCCCTAGGACATCATTTGATGTTTTCATTTATTTACTTCCCTCTAAATGGAAAGCTAAGGAAATCGTCTGTTAAAAATTGTCATTTTTGGTTGGGGAAGAATGTTGAATTAGGACATTTGGGCCAGGGCCAAATGCCAGCGGTCGCTCCTTTTACTATGAAGGGAAATTTCCAAATGAAACAGTTCAAATAACTTTTAATTTTTTTATATACAGTAGGTGTTCTGCATCTTATGCAGAATGCAGGATTTTTATATGCCCATCTTTTTATATGCGAGCCAAATAGTAGGTAAATGGAAAAGCATTATATCAATATTGAAGTGACACACCTCATGCTTGATAATATTTTTAGTAAATATCATGAGGCAAACCAACAAATTAAGCAGCTAGCCAGAGAAGTGACCTGGGTGTATCTTTTATTCTGAACTGCAATGTCCCTTTTGCACAAGGATGTTGCCACAGATAAAATATGTTACAATACATTATTCAACAATAATGTATGTATTTTATCTGTAGTTTATAAAGGAAATAGTCAGAACTTTATAGATTTGGAAAGCTCTTGAGCTGGATCCAGATTTAATCACTGTTACAGAAAAGCGCTTTATTTCATTGGTCAATTCTAAGTATACTTAACCCAATCTGTTGAATCTAAATAAACCTGATCCCTTCTATATTTTTAGTTGAAGGAAAAGGGCAATATGCATATACATGGAAAGGAACCATGATACTGGATTTATCAGATTATCCTTTTCGCTGTCAATTCACAAGTCTTTTTTAGGTTAAAAAAAATAAAATAAGGGGCATTCTTCTTTAAAAGGAAGCTATTCTTTCCTAAAATAAAATATTGCATTTACAGAGTAATTCAGGATTTGCAATAATGTAAAATGTAGTTTTAATCCTAACCATCTTTCAAATTGCCTGTTCTTTTATGTAATCTATACATATTCTATATGCACTTTGTTATTCTTTATTAAAGAAAACCCTGTTGATTTTATCCAGAAATGTTCATTTTTTTAAAAAATGTTCCAAATAAAGACTTTGTGCTCCAGCCTATACTCCACATACTTTGAAGTGATTGGTCCATCTCAGTCGGCCATTTTTATGTTTTGTCATTTTCATGTCCATTTCCCTGATAGCTGTTCATTTTATTCATTTATTTGTTATACAGTATTTATAGAGCCCCGCAATATGACTCACTGGGCTATGTGTAACAAGGTCAGGTATGACTCACTGGGCTATGTGTAACAAAGAACACCCAAAAAAAGATTATGATTATTCATGCATATCAAGTTGAATGTCTGCAGTTGGTTAACTTTGGCCAAAAGCAGCGTAGGATTTTTTTTTTTAAAGGTTTTCATAGAAGCCACTGGGGTAAGGGTGCTGCGTGCACTATTTCATAATGAATTGTTGGATATGAAAAAGCTGGTCTACTTTTGGATACATGATGTAAATTCAGTCTAGTTCTACTGAATTAGTTCTACGGCATGATGGCTCAGTGATTAAGACACTGGGCTTGTCAGCTGACCACCTATCCGTGCGCTATCTCCTGCAAACCTAGCAGTTTGAAAGCATCTAAATGCAAATAGATAAATAGGTACCACTTTGGTGGGAAGGTAACAGTGCATCATAATGCCATGTTGTCCACATGACCGCGGAAACATCTTCAGACAGTACTAGCTCAATGGCCCTTGAAATGGAGATAAGCACCACCTCGGAAATGACTAGTGGAGTAAAATCTACAGGGGCTCTTATTTTACCTACTACAGGACTTCTGTGTAGAATTTCACCTCCCATAATGTATACAAAGAAGCCTTTTATAAAGCTGCTCACCATCAAAGAAGTGCAGTATTGTTTGAACTTGTTTGGGCAAATGAATGAGACACTTTTTTTTTTTTTTTTTGCATTTCTACTGGTTTTTTTTTTTTTTCTATTCAAGTTTAGCACATGCCTAGAAAATTGCAATTTGAGGGCATGGACAAAATAATTCATGCTGCTGTGATCTATCAATAGAACTAAAGCATCAGTATCAAACTCAAGGCCCAAGGGCCAGATCTGGCCCGTGAGGTGATTAGATCTGACCCGTGGGGCCAATCTACAACCGGGTAGTACAGGAGAGAGTGAGCGAGTGTGGCCTGGCGTCCCCGCGCTTCCCTTTGACTCACGACGCTGGCACTCTCACTCTCGACTCCTCTGCGCATGCCCAGGGGGCAGGTCCTAGCATGACCCTGCACTCCAGCAGGAGTTCAAGGAGGTAAGCACAGCCAGGAGCCCCCTTGGGGAAGCAGGGCTGGGTTGGGGAGTCCTGGTGCCCTGGGAATTTGAGGGCCGACTGAGTGCTTGCCCTCTGCTGCCCAGGGCTCCAGGCAGCCTGCACTGCCATCCACATGGCCTGAGAGGCAAGGCTCCTGTGGAGGACAAGGGTTTGGCACTCACCCTGGTCTCGCCTTCTTCAACTGGAGACACTGGATCCCCCCAGTCCTGTCCAGGCCAACACAGGCGCCCGCTCAACACAAGTGATGTTGAGCTGGCCATGCCCCATCCGGCCCACCAAGGTCAACCACAACCCTGATGTGGCTCTCAATGAAATCGAGTTTGAAACTCTTGAACTAAAGTTATGGACAAAGCCATACAGAAATACAATTTTATTAGGCATACATTTAATGAGGTTCACTTTGTAAACCATCTAAAGGACTATAACTTGATGAAGATATAATCAGGCAATACAATTTTATCATACTTGCTTATTTCCTAAATTTCTGTAACATTGCAGGTAAAAAAAGTTGATTGCCAAATGTGTACATTCTTCAGCTGATTTAACCTCTTCCTGTATGAGCAAAGTGGACTAAACTATATAGGCTTGTAAGAACATTTACTTGCCCGTTTATTTATCAAGAGCATGAGTGGTCAAACGGTAATGGAAATGTAATGAGACCAATACATAAATATAGTAGATCCAATTAAGGTTGCACTCAAAGTGCTGCCAGAAGTGGCTTCCTTCTTCCAGGAGCATACGACAAAAACCCATTGCTTAATGTCAAAATATGACAGGTCTAATTCTACAGAACAGCTACTTGTGGCAATTAAGCTGCTATTGAACTCAGTGACACAACCCCAATAAACATTTCAATCAGATTTAAATACATTTAGTTTTATAAGTAAAGTCATATTACAGTTCTCAATACTGGGCACACAGTGGTAAATAAGCCTGTTTCAAACACATTTTCACTCACAAGAAAAGTAAACCAGTTAGAAATAAAAGAGAGCATATCAACAGAAGCATTTCATGTATGTACAAAGTATTACTTCTGGGGAGCGTCCCCACAAATTGTCAAAAAAGTGGGACAAAAAAGAGTTTCCAAATTGGAAGTGAGATAAATCAGATGTCTGCAAGAATCATCTGGAAAGCATATTCTTTTAATTAAATGCAAGTGACTGTAATAAATTCAGCTGCAACTGGATATTAAATATATGTTCATACACACTATAATTGAAACTGTGTTTAAATATTGTCTCTAGATTTAGAACTTATAATTTTAAAGGCCAGCATCTACAAATGTAAATCTAGCATCAGTCCTTCAGTTCCACAGAAACTTTGTCATAATATACTTTATATTTCAACAATGTTATTTTCAATAAGACATGTGTATCTTGACATTTTCCTAACTTACTGCTAGGAGAGTTGTCTAATTTTATTTACATTTTGAATCTAAACCCAATCATTTCAATAATATTGTATTATTATTATTATTGAAACAGACAATAGAATTATAACGAATCCTCTTCAATCAAGGACTTTAAGTCATCAAAGAGACTTCTTGTAACATTACTGACCAGCATTATTGCTTTTTAAGGGTATCGATGCAGTTTCTAAGCAAGACATTAGGAAAGTTCCATTATTTCATTGTTTTGAGAGTAGCTCTCACACCATAACATTGCTGTTCTTCTAAAACACGTTACTGTCAACCCAAACAACAACAAAATTAATCCGGAAGACGAGCCTCTTTCCCCATACCATTTTTCCTTATCAAATTAATTTTTGCAATACTATTGCACATGTTATCTACAATATATATATTAAAAGATAACAGTGGCAAGAATGCCACAAGAAGTGATTTTGATTTCAATTAGATAGAAATCTTAATAGACACGCTTTCTTTTAAGGTACAGTTCTGTATAATGCATTCCGGAGTCCTCAGTATGTGGGCCAACATATTCCACTGGACTGTCTTCTGGATTTGTGATGAGGTATGAAGAGCTCCGCTTTTCATTTTTTACTGGCGTCATCTAAGGATCATAAAAAGTCAATTATAGTAATGTGCAGCACCTAAAGAATGCTGAATTTGACATTTGATAAACTCTAACCATGATTCACACAAGAAAGTGATCTTAACAGATACAGTATAAATAGTTGGTTCCAGAGCTTTATCCCCTGAATTATGTATTCCTGGATGGAATTATATAAACTATTCCTGCTGGTGGAAAAGGAATTTATATGAAGCTTCCAGTGCTGCCCTTCGAGAACACTGGCTCTTCAAGGATCTGTTAAATTTTTTTAGACCAGGACTACACAAGTAAAAATCCAATGTAGGATTTTGCTGACACCAGGAGACCTAAATTGGTTCCAATTTCATGGTTACTCTGAAAAGTTCCATTACCAAAATAATGAAGACAAATAGCATTCACAACAACTCTAATAAATTAGCAATGTTTCAGAACTCTTAATGGTAGCACAAGATCTCAACTGAGAATACACATCTGTTCAAAATGTAGTAATGAAAAAAACAAATTTACAAATTTTATTTGCTACTTATCCTTCAATGTATCTTCACATGATATAGGACTTCGGAAGCTCTGGATTGTAGCTACTGGTACTTAAATGTTGGTTATGTTTGATGCATTCCATAGCTTTAGGCTCTAGCAGAAATATTTTTACCTTCAGGGGATTTTGAGGTGTAAACGGCAAGACACTTGGATGGAAGAATCCTTGAGCTGCAGCATAATATGAAGGCATAACCTGTAAATAGGTACCATAATCACCATAAACTCCTCCATTGGATTCCTACAGAACAGGAAAATAAAAATGTGTGTTAGGAAGCTGATAACCAATTAAGAAATTAAATTACTGCAAGAAATTAATAACATACATTTTCAGAGAGAGAAGTATATCTCTGGCATAATACTTGAAGAATGGAGTAGAAGAGATTGTTGTCTTAAATTTCTCTAGATTCTAAAGTTCACTAGTTAACCTGGCTGCCATTGCTATAGCCTAATTTGTTATAGCACTGTTGTAAAGATAAAGTAATTACATATAGTAGGCACTACCTTATATTCCCCTTGATAACTCGTGATCTTTGTCTTCGTTGGGGCTGCCTTCTTTCCATATATACCATAAGTGTGCGCCATTTCCTCTCCCTTCATGACAGGAGGGGAGAGTCCTGGTGAAGCCTCCTCCTCAGCTGATCTATTCCTATGGAATTGCCTGCCTCTTTGCTGGGGAAGGGAGCTGTGAACCCTGAGAAAACCAGCTCCACATTCCTTCTCCTTCCTGTGAGGAACATGGTTGACCTTTCGCCAGCACCATCCAGCCAACCCTGCCTCACTAGCAGGCATCTCAGTTGCTCCCTCATCCTTCCTTTTTCCTCATATAATATAGATTTGTGTCATTTCCCTTCCCCTCAGGAGAGTCCCAAAAGAAAGCTTCCTCCTCCTCTTCCTTCTCCTCACTAAGGAACTGCCTACATTTTGCTGGGGAGTTGGGGGGAAGGCAACTATGGACACCCTTCCCCCTAGTGGTGAAATCCTCCGAGGTCTGCCACTGGTTTGCTGTGCGCGCATGCATGGCGCGTGCCAAACACATGCTGTATGCGCACATGCACACTGGGTGCCAAATGCGCACTGTGTGTGCATGCACAGTGCGTGCCAAATGTGCACTTTGCACACATACGCACCACAGGCACTACTGCACAGCATGGAAAAAGGCTTAAGAAAGTAAGTAGAACAGCGAGGGGGGGAACAGCTGTGCCGCGCAATTTAGATTCACTAGAAAGCAGGATTTCCTGCTTTCTAGCGAATATAAATCGCGTGGCACAGCTAATCATTGGAAATACCGGTTCGGATGAATTGGTAGCATTTTTTTAATACTGGTTCACCCAAACCGGTAGCTTTTATTACTATTGGTTCGCCTGAACCAGTGCGAACTGGTAGCATTTCATACCTGCTTCCACCCCACTCTGTCCCCCAAAGGCACCTTCATTCCAGGGAGGAATAGGGCTCATCCATCAGCATTCCTTAGCCAACTCTATCTTGCCCGCAGGTATCCGAATGACTCTTATTTTTCCTCAGAGCTTTCAAGCTTCAGTTCGAAAGGAGCCAAAGGCTGCTCACCTATTCAGCCTTGCTGACAGCTGATTGGGTGCAAAGGCCAGAGGAAGGCAGGAAAGTGGGCGGACTTACATTTATCCCATTTTCCCTTGCACCATGGAATCTATGGGTTTCTGGGAAGTGTAATCAAAAGGCAGCTGCAACCTTGCCAAATTTCAGTCCCAGGGAAGTCAAGGGTCCTGGATTTTGGATGCATTCTGTAAGTTAGCCCATTTGAGGTACATTGATTCAAAAAATGCTTGTTTCTTAAGAATGAACTGTTTCACCCAAATGAAGGGGTGTAATTTATGAGAGTTTTAATGGTGTATAGCTAGGAAAACCAAAATACAAAATAAAGTCTAGGTGACAGAAATATACTGTATGTAAACTCCAAAAGCAAAGCTTTTCCAGGAATCTGTCACAACACGTTTCACTAGAAAGCTATTCATTCTTAATTACACCCCGACTTTGGAATTTCAATTCACTCTGCAAGGGATTAGCCCTGAGTTTCTGGAAGCTGCAAGTCATGTAAAATTGACACATAAGCTACTAACTGGTGCCTAGTATCTGATCCCTGATCAACATTGTGAATGTAGAATAAGATCAAGCTCTGGACAAGTGCATTTTATCCCATCCCTATTGCAAAAAAACATTCCCCGGAGACTCTACTCTGCTACACTTTGCACAATCCCTTACACGAAGACGGGAAATGTTGCCTAGGGCAGAGTTGCTGCTGCTGCTGCTTCATAGGACAAAAACAGAGGTTTAATTCTTTGATTTTTTGGGTAGGGTTGGGGAAGGGTTCAGTCTGAAGCCCTGGAGAGTAGTGACTGTAACCAATATAGAGCTAAATGGACAATGTGATATGAGGCAGTTTTCTGATAAATCATGTGAGAAATTCAATGAAGCATGAAAAAGGATTGCTGAAAAGACCCAACAGTGCACATAAACGAGAAAATGAAAACACAGGTTTGCAACTTGAAGTGTTATTTATGCATAAATTATAATAGTACACAGCTTTGCTTCTCACCTCACACCCTGGGGAAAAACTCCTCTGAATTAAATTTCTTTCTAGACTACAGCAAAAAATATGCAGTTGGCAGAAGCAATGCATTTATTCCTGCCTCCCCACCAAATTCTGAAGCCAATTCTGAACAATTTCCTATCACCCGAAGAGAAGCAGGTTGGAAATGTGGCAAGGGATATGGCTCTGCTAGACTCCAATGGTTCAGGTGAATTTGATTGTAATAGGAAAAAATAAAATAACAATGGCCTGTTTCTTTGATTATATATAAAATCAGAAAATGAAAATAACAAAACTGTATCTAATTTTTAAAAGAAAGATAGTATAATTGACAAATTGTTACTTATATACATTGCATTAATAAATTATCAGCACATAAAATCCTGCTAAATTCCATGAGTCTCATGGCTGAAATAGTCTCTTTTTTTTCTTTCTAAAAATTCAAGTCAGCAAAAAGCCACCAAATTTGCCTACTGACATTTCTTGGCACACAGATCTCCTTAGCGTCTGAAAGACTTTTTCAATGATGTAACAAAATAATAAATAATAAGTTTCCTGGATGCACTCCAGAAATATCATTTATTTTCATGTGCTAGAAATAAATTCTGATCCAAACACATTGAAGAAATTAATACCTTAAGATAACTGTAAAAGAGAAAAGCATCATCTTTAGCTCCTAAAATGAAAAGCAGGATATTAACCCAGCAAATAAACAAATGAAACAAACTTACGTCTGAGCCACTGTTTTCTAAGTCTCCTACTTTAGTTTGAATGGTATGGTAGGCCTGAGCATACTGCTGATACCACTGCTGGACTGAATCCTACAAAAGGCAAAAGCATTATTTATTTATTTTTCATAATTATTATTTTGTCAATTGTTTGACACCAAGTTTTGCAAACCAGCTACCCCAATTTTTATAACTTGTGTTGTTTCATTTAAAGCAAAAGCAATGTTTAAATTACATTTCCTATAAAACAATACATAATCAAACTGTAGCCACAAATTCTTTTTTTGCCAAATGATATCAAACTTCCAATATAACTTTCAAGTCTGCCCTGCATACTTTCAAATTTGCTAACTAGAGAATACTAGCTTCAATTTACAGTACAGTATAGTGGTTAAGATTAGAAATCGGGGGACCATGTTTTCTAGTTCTGCCTTGGTGTCTGTGGGCCAGTCTCTATCTCTCAGCCCAGAAAGGAGGCAATGGCAAATCACTTCTGAAAAATCTTGCCAAGAAAATGTCAAGGATTTATCTAAGAGGTCTCTGAGAACCAGACCCTAATGAATGGAAAATAAACAAACAACTTTTCCACTAAGAAAGAGTTTGCTTGATCTGTTTTTATGGTTAATGTTATGCCTTTTTAATCTTGTATTAAAATTGGTCCTTAGTACAATGTTCTATTTGATTCATCATACCAGCTTTTTCCTAAGTGGCATGTTATGTTACTTTATAGAGTCAGCAATTTGTGCTTTTTTAATAATACAATACAAATACCTGTTGTGTGTTTGAGAGGTGGTTTGGGAATCTTGGCTAGCTCATAGGTCAAAGGAGAAGGCTCTCCAACAAATTTAAACTATCCAGAATCTGAAATCAATGGCCTAGGTTAAATAAGAGTGTGCCTTCCCTGGGTTTCTCTTGGGAATAGAAGATAATTTCAAATATCATCTCGCCAAATCAGCTCCATTTACCAATGTTCTTATGCATGCCACAGTTATATTACAGATCAGTGACAGAAAATTCTTGTATAAGCAATGATGGTTTTAGCTCTAGAGCTGATTCCAGGGGTGCTAACTGTAGTACCATCCCAATTGAAGACCATCTGCCTCTTTGTGCTTCTAAATCGTACAATAGAGTTTCTTATAGCTGTTGGCAATGGGATTCCGAATCTGTATAAATTATGTGCGCACTTTATTTCTTCTTCTATACAATCTACTGTGCTGTTAAATTAACAGCTAATAGCTCTTGACAAGTAAAAGGAATAGGCATACTATACCAAGTATGACCTCCAATTTGCAGGTCATTTCATTTCTTATTCGCATGAATTCACTATAAGAACTCTTTTGAATCTTAGTACCATATGGTTACAGTCAAGGGTGGGTTCTACTTATCTTTGCTACCAGTTTGCAATGGGAGCGCGCGTGCGCACTTCTGCGCATGCGCAAATCATACCTTATGACATCCGGGTGGGTGGGCAGAGCCTCCCACCGCTTTTATTATTGGTTCTCAAGAACCAGGAGCAACCCACCACTGGTTACAGTACATTTTTTCCTCCAGGACAACAATATCACTATTTACTTGTATTCCAGTCCTTAGCACTGAGAATCTGACATGTTTTGCAAATCTTGCTGATTGATGGTTCTCAGTTATCACCAGTCTGGAGAACTAATGCTAGCCTTCATAAGAAGAGTGCATTGTCCACAGCTGCAGTGACATTATATATCTCTCACATACCTGTGTGTAATCGCTGTATTGTCGTGAGTAGTTAAAGGAGTTTTCCACTGCATGCTGTGGTGTGTTTCCCTGAGCATTTACACTGTTGACTGAGTTACTTGCAGCTACAGATTGTGGCTTAGTATTATTAGCTTTGTTGGGGACTACTCCTAAAAGAAGAAATTATAAACTTATTAATAATTATAACAAGGTTTAAGTAACCCTTTCCCCAAAGGCCCTTAGAGTGGTACATGTACATGTACACAGTACAATATTGAACAAATTCATAGAGCTATTCTTTTAAAAACAAAATAAAATAAGGCACTATTTAGCATACAGTGATACTTTGGTACTTGGCTGCTTCAAAACTCGTCAAATTTGGTATTCGATGCATTTTGAAGCAAAAATGTTGTCCCAGTATTCATTGTTTGTTTGGTATGATTAGAAAAGGGGGACAACTGTGGAGAATGGACAGGAAGTCGGCCATGCTGGAAAGGTTGCTGACATAGGAAAAGGAACAGACAGGAAGTGAACAAAGGGTCACGTGGTCAATCACGGTTTGTTTGGCACATGTGATTTTTAGTACTCGTTGAGCCTTCTGGAACCAATTAACAATGAGTATTGAGGTACCACTGTAATTTAAAGGACTTAATCTTAGCTACACTCTCTCAGCCCTATTCTGGGAATTGTAAAACAGACATCTGCCAACCCACACTGGACATATATGGTAGATTATGATCCATGCTCTTCAATAAGGCACCATCTTAATGAGCCATGGTGGCGCAGTGGTTAGAGCACAGTACTGCAGGCTACTTCTGCTGACTGCTGGCTGTAGTTCGGCAGTTCAAATCTCACCAGGCTCAAGGTTGACTCAGCCTTCCATCCTTCCGAGGTGGGTAAAATGAGGACCCAGATTGTTGGGGGAACTATGCTGACTCTGTAAACCACTTAGAGAGTGCTGTAAAGCACCGTGAAGCGGTATATAAGTCTAAGTGCTATTGCTATTGCTATTGCTATTGCTATTGCTATTGCTATTGCTATTGCTATGCTGCAGTGGATTGTATGATAATCAGCAGCAGCAGAAACAACAGCAGATCTTTTTATTGTAAACCCTTCTTAAAGGCAAGTTCCATATTTAAATTATATCAAATGATATAACTGTATTATCTGAAAGTACTGCTTACCTGAAAGACACACAGAAGGCAGAACACTTGCCAAGTTCAAATAGGGATTTGTGCTGAGGTGTATTTCCTTAGGAGGTTCTCCAAGTAGAGAGGTTTGATTTTTGGAACAACTCTATAAAATAAATATATTTCATCACATAATTGCAGCTGAAGTACAAAGTGATTTTCCATTAGAAAACTTCTCACGGTACTAACTAGAAGTGTCATTACAATTTTTAACTCTTATTTATTTATCTATAAATTTATCCACTCTTTTTAAAGGACAACACAATAATTACCACTTCAGACACACACAAAAACTTTATCTGTGCTATAAATTTCTTATAAGTACTATTCAAGCTCTTGCTTATGTATCTGAGATAGAAATAAAAGACAAACAAAAGTAAAGCATATATAGAAAAACCATGACACTGTTTTGGCTATTCTCACATATAATATAAAAGCCTTTTGGATTTTTATTATCCCCCCCCCCAAGTCTTCATCAAACTTTAAAAGCTTGAAAGCCAGAAGGGTAAACTCTCTTTCAAGCTGAATTGTTGGTATGCAACAATCAACAAATGTCTCTTCCTTTTAGACAACAAAAATGTAGCATACTTTTCTGTTCTACTAAAGAGCAGGCTGGATATTTGCAACTGAAGGAAACTAATCTAGGAGCCAATACGGAATATAATCCTTCCTTCTTCAAGGCAGAACGAATGACTATATAATCATCTTTACTTTAGACAACCTTAAACCAGACTGGTAAAACCAGATTAGCCAGTTAATTTATAGGCTGGGAGACAGGTCTTTATCCACCAAACTACTAAAAGGAAAACAGGGAAGTATATTAACTATACTCTCTTCTGAGCTATATCAAAGCAATGTCTCTATGTACAGGAAGAGCGAGATAACACAAATTTAATATGGCACTAAGGTTAAGTCATGTCACATAAAAAAAAGCAGAATAGGAAAGAGGAAATGGAAGCTGCCTGAAACAACTTACATTACAAAAACCATGTAAAGTTATGATAATGGAAAGTATTAAAAAGTTTGCTAAGTAAAATAAGATAGGAAAATTGATTTAAGAGAATAACTGCTGATTGATATGTATAGAAAACATAAGAGAGAAGGAAAAAAGGAATACACAGCTATTAGTATGAAACAAAAGAAAAACCACATTTTAAAAGTGTGTATTTTTGAATGAATATTCTCTAAATCAGGGGTGTCAAACTTGCGGCCCATGGGCTGGATGCATCTAACGCTGGCCACGCCCACCCCCGGTTTAGCGAAGGGGGAAAAAGTTGCGATATGTCACGTGATGATGACGCACTGAAGCCTATCATCCCTGTCCTAAATTGATGAAAACCATGAGTGCCTTTTTTATCTCAGAAAATGTTTCTTGAAAATGAAGACAGAAGCAGAATGAAAAGTTTCACAGGTCTGTTTACAATTTTGTCAGTGAAATATAGACATATTATTTAGCAGTTACCTTGCAAATCACATACATACAAAATATGTATATAATTTTAAAAAATGATGAACCATGATTTAAAATATATTTCCAAGCCCTACATTTTTGTTATTATATCAGTTTAAAGATAAACGCAAAGAAATGTCTAGCCTTATAAGGAGAATCTTAAATCAATCCTGCCATAAGTAAAGCTGTTCAGATTTCAAATTTTGGTTTAGGAAGGAACTCACCTTCAGATCAACTGCAAAAAACTTGGTTGCATTAGGTGTCATGATAGATCATGGTTTATTTCACTAAAGTAGATTAAGTAAACCTTAACTGACTTTTTTCAATTGCATCCAAGACATATGGTTTGCAAACCATTATCCCATTATGGCTTAGCACGATAGGTAAATTTCATCTTCCTGATATTTAACTATACTTAATGCAAATAAAGCAATTAATTGAAAATGACAGGAAACACTTTTCATTACATTTCTACATTTTAATAAGAGCCATTAGTCTTTCACTGTAATTTAGAAATAATAATCTGTTTGAAAATGCTTTTTGCAATTAAGATTTGAATGCTGATAAAACAATTGTAAAACGTCTCACTGGCTCAACGCTAATGAATGTAAATACAAGAGAGAAAGAAAGAAAAAAAAGCTGAATCCAGTTTTCTTACACCTATGCTTGAGTCAGTATTCTTTGGCTGGCTCTGTTGCTGAAGTTGTCCTCCCTGAAGGCCTCCTGCAGCAACATTTGTTAAGCTTTGTAGATATGCTTGAGATGCAGAACCAGTGCCTTCTGTCAGTTCCAGTGAAGATGGCAATTTCTCTTGGGTGTTAGTTTGCCTTGGCACTGCTTGCCCAGTTACATGCTGGTTTGGGAAGAATGGCAGTAAGCCCATCCCTGCTGCCACCGCCGTTGGAGCTGGAGTCTGATGAGATACTGTAGAATCAGTCATAAATAGAAAAAACTGTTACAGAATAGAACACTGGTTTACTACATGAAAAGCACTAAGGTTCACATTGATATTTGCAACAAATTATTTAAATATACTTACTTACTACATACTGTACAAACCTATTGAATACATGTGCACACTATATTGTTCACCTTTTATACACCAATTTTGGAAGAAAATTCTGCTTGTGATTTGCCCTAAGAATGGAATTCTAGATGATAGCAGTCATCTTATTTTTCTATGTCCAAAACAGTCAATGTTGATCTCTTTGAAATGTACAATAATATTTAGTTTGATCACTAATTAATAAATGACATCCATATACCATTTGTTTCTTGAAATACTGTTAATGATAACTATATTTTAAAGAATACTATAATAGTTTTAAACTTCTGTTATCTCTGAAAGGAAAAATATAAAATAAAAGGATTTTATTTAGTATAAAATTTCTGCAACAGGTTGCAACACTAAGGGAGACTTATCTGACAGAAAGTCTATTAAACACATTGCAACTTTTAAATAAATCTGAATAAGAGGGCACAATGTAGTGGGTAAATGTAGTGCACACAATATAATTTTATTTTTATTTTTTGCATTATGTTTTAATGATTTAAAACGTTTTTATGATTGTTCACCATCCAGAGTTCATGGTTTGAGATGGGTGGCTATACAAATTGAATAAATGTATAAAGTTAGAGCCACTGTTTCTGCTACTGGGCAAAAATAATTAACTCATATATCTGGCTATTAAAATAATATTGAATTATGCCCCTAAAATTGGGTCACTAAAATTATCACATGACCATCGAGTGCTGTGACAGTTGTAAATTTGAGCAATTTTTTTATAATGTTGTAACTTTAAATGGTTGCTAAATGAGGCTGTCAGTAAGCGAGAACTACCTATATTTTCAAAATGAATTTCTGCTACTATAATAGATAACAAAATGTCACTTGCATGGTTCTCCTTGACTCCCCATGTCCGTGGCCACTTGTGGTAAAGGCCCCATTCCTAACATTGTTTGAAGCAACATAGCTGGAGGCTCTCCAAGCAAACTTGGTTTCTACAAAGAAAAAAGACTATAGATTACTTTTTAAAATGTATTTGATTAAAATTGTTTCAAGGATTTCCAATGCACACACTCTGTTTTACCATATTAGCTGATAACAGAAGAAAAAAAAAAGGAAATACTACTACTGCTACTATTATTGGCAACAAAAATATGAATTAGAAGATATTTTCATTCTTCATTTTAGCCAGGTGTTTGGCCTAAATTGTAAATACAAGATTATTTAACTCACACTATTAGGTTGTATATTCTCAATCTTTGATAGTGGTGCCATATGTAGAGGTGATAAATTTTGTAGCAACAAATTTGATGCATTTCCATAAACAGGACCCTGTAAGATTGAAAGGAATAGAATTATGTATGAGACAATTGAATATTTGAAACAAATATTATTCCAAACAAGAGAAAGAGATAAAGATAAAAATTCATTTCATATATATTTCACCAACTATATGATTCAATCTTCAAAATTCAGAATTCCTTTCAACAATAAAGATGTATCACGTATTTGTGAAATGACAACTACTGATATAGGTCACTGCATATCTCTTTGGGATAGCTACTAAATTTTCCTTCTGAGAACTAGTACACATACCCCTATTGTTCATTTTACTTTTCTAAAAGATGGTAAAATGTAGGATCCATGGTGGCACAGTGGCTGGAATGCAGTATTGCAGGCTAATTCTGCCAATTGCTAGCCAACTGCCAGTGGTTCAGTCCTGACCGGCTCAAGGTTGACTCAGCCTTCCATCCTTCCGAGGTCGGTAAAATGAGGACCAGATTATTGGGGGCAATATGCTGACTCTGTAACTGCTTAGAGAGGGCTGTAAAGCATTGTGAAATGGTATATAAATCTAAGTGCTATTGCTAAAATATGTAACCTATAAGTGAAGTTTTTTAAAAAATGTAAACACATTTCTCTTAATGGAAACAATCACATTATCGCTGTTTTAGTTTTCCACTACAAATTTGATTATTTTCCAATTTTAGGAAGAAATAATATTACAGATGTGCCTTCCTATTTCAAAGGATGGATATAAATGTAAATAACTGAAAATTTAAAACTAGTTGTTTTTTAACAAGTGCAAGCAACTGATTGACCTTGTCCAGGATAAGAAGTTAAATAGGGTTAGTCCTAGTTTTTATTTAGATGGCAGACTACCAGTAAATACTGGGTCTGTAAACTAGACTGGACAGTTGAAAAAATAAACCAGAAGGTGGCCATACACTTCTGTATTACAGGTAATCCTTGACTTACAACCATTCAGTTAGTGACCATTCAAAGTTACAATGGACCAAAAAAAGTGACGTATGACCATTTTTCACTTTATGACCATTGCAGCATCCCCATGATTATGTAATCACATGATTTTGCATGTATTTATGACAGTTGCATTGTTTCTAACAAGCAAAGTCAATAGCTGAAACCAGATTCATTTAACAATTGTGTGATTCACTCAACACCAACAGTGATGCACTTAACAACTGAGGCAAAAAAGTTATGAGTGAGGCACAACTCACTTAACAACGGCCTTGCTTCATAATGGAAATTTTGGGCTCAATTGTGGTTGTAAGTCAAAGTCTACCTGTATTGCTAAGAAAACAACAAGGGCCTAATTTGAGAGGAACTACTTTTTAAGATAGATACACTATCTATTTCCAAATATATGTAACTAAACAAACAAAAGATTCAAACCATAATTTAAAATAATCAAAAAATCCCTGTTTTATAAAGTTTAGAACAGAATAGAATAGAATAGCAGTGTTGGAAGGGACTTGGATGTCTTCTAGTCCAACCCCCTGCTTAGGCAGAAAACCCTAAACCATTTCAGATAAATGGTTGTCCAATCTCTTCTTAAAAACTTCCAGTGTTGGAGAATTCACAACTTCTGGAGTCAAGTTGTTCGACTGGTTAATTGTTCTAACTGTCAGGAAATTTCTCCTTAGTTCTAGGTTGCTTCTCTCTTTGATTAGTTTCCATCCATTGCTTCTTGTCCTGCCCTCAGGTGCTTTGGAGAATGGACTTCCTCTTCTTTGGGGCAACCCCTGAGGTATCGGAACACTGCTATCATGTCACCCCTGGTCCTTCTTTTCGTTAAATTAGAGATACCCAATCCCAGCAACCATTCTTTATATGTTTTAGCCTTCGGTCCCCTAATCATCTTCATTGCTCTTCTCTGCACTCTTTCTAGTGCAGAGAAGAAACCAGCACAACTTCTTCTATGTCAGAGACTGCAACTTCCAACTAGTAGCCTCCTAGTAGCTTTCTGGTGCCATTACCAGAAGTGGCAGAAGAAAAGCTTTTTGTTCTTTTCAATGGATTTAAGGGTTGATTACATGGGAAACATTTCATTTCCCAGAGACCTTTGAATCCCATTCTCTTCCCCCACCACCTTTTTTTGGAGAATTTTAATCTCCAAAAGATGATGCTAGAAGAAAACTATTTTGCTGCCAAAATTCACCAAGACAAACTTTGGGGTAGTACTACATGCAGTCTATGAGATTAAGGAAAGATATTCTCTACATTATTAAGTAAGTACATTGCATACTATGTCACTATATAATCTTGAAAATACGTTTATTTATTTGTTTATTTGTATGTATCTGTATCCCACCTTTATTATTTTTACAAATAACTCAAGGCAGCCAACATATCCAACACACCTTTTTCCTACTATTTTCTCCACAATAACAACCTTGTGAGGTGGGTTGGGCTGAGAGACTGGCCCAAAGTCTCCCAGCTGCTTTCATGGCTAAGGCAGGACTAGAACTCACACTCTCCCAATGCGTACCCTGGCACCTTAATCACTAGACCAAACTGGGTCTAGTTATTTATTATTCTACATCTTGGTTAATAAGGATTAAGAAAATAGATGTTATCCATTACCATATTAATTGATGATTCATTCCAAAGAAGAGTGAAATAATAAGTCTGTTGTTTGGGATTGGTAAAGAGTTTGATTCCAATACCATCTGAAAGGGCAGCAGGTTTCCCATGCATAGTTGAAACCAGTGGTGAAATTCAAATTTTTTTACTACCGGTTTTGTGGGCATGGCATGGGTTGGTGGGTGGGGCTTGGTGCGCGTGGCAGGGGAAGGATATTACAAAATCTCGATTCCCACCCCACTCCAGGGGAAGGATACTGCAAAATCCCCATTCCTTCCCCACTCCTGGGGGAAGGATATTGCAAAATCTCCATTTCCACCCCACTGGGGCCAGCCAGAGGTGGCATTTGCCGGTTCTCAGAACTACTCAAAATTTCCGTTACCGGTTCTCCGAACTACTCAAAATATCCGCTACCGGTTCTCCAGAACCTGTCAGAACTTGCTGGATTTTACCCCTGGTTAAAACACACTTTAAAACAAAGTAACACTGTGGCAAAGCACTTATTTGGCCAATTATGGGGAGTCACTGAGTTCCAAAGAAATCTGAGTAACAGGTTTTTCAGTATAAGTATAAAAATAAAAACTTTCTCTGAAAGTATCACAAGAGTGCTATGAAAAAAAATATAGCCTTAATAGCTAACTTCAGATTTTAGATATCTTTAACACCAGAAATCTTCCTTTCTACTGCTCTACTGCAAAAAAAAAAAAAAAAAAAAGGTTATTTGTGGTATAAGGCATATCAAATGCAAGTAAGGTGATGAAATAATAACCTTAGCAGTATGATTTCTGTTATGTACAGTGTTTTTTTCCTTCAAGCTAGAAAGAGCACAAATATAACATAGAGACAAATCAATAATTCAGTTTAATTTATAACAACTTCTCATGTGTTTCTTATATTTGTTACTTTAATAAGAAAATCAAGATCATGTTTTGTCTCTTTTGCTCTCTAGCGAGCAAATTCTAGAAATTAAATTTGAGAATACATAAAACCGATGTTTCAATTAAGAAGTCAAGATAAATACTGTAATAATTTACCATTCCATACTGTAGCATCTAATTACCTCCTATTGCTATTATTATGATAATACACTAAAATTCTAACTCTTATGTATCATACATCTGCTTCACCAATATATGTTATCTATAAACATACCTGATGAATTTTATTCAAATGCAAAAAGGCTGGACCGACTGATGGATTTACAAGATGAGGCACATTCATGGGAGCTCCTAGGACTATTTTAGGAAGAAAAAAAAATAACCGGATTTATCGTAAATTTACTTATAATACCTATGCTAAGATAATGTATGAATAGCTAAACATTATTTTAAAGGGCTTATCTTTTGCAATAATTCTGTATAATCAGACATGTAAATAACTGAGCTTCAGTAGAGTTGCTTGAGTCTGTTTTTGTCCAAAATGGCTGACTGTCAGACATTATAATTTCTCTTAGGTGACATGGAAACCATCCTCACTACGTCTATGGCAGTGCAATAATGCTGAAATAATATACACAGTTTTATAGGGAACTTTGGTACAATTTAGGTTTGGCTTTTGCCAGGAAGATAAGGCATCACCTTTTCCTATATTCCCAAATCTTTAAGGATACACATATTAAAAGCTGGAGAGATAGATATAATTATGTACTATTTATTGCTTCCCTCCCTCCCCAAAGAAGCAGAAAGGCTTTTTTTAAAAACCGAAACAAAAAAGTGAATTCTGCAAGCTTTGCTCATATTTATAGCTTCAGCAACATATGTCATATCTTCTTTTTTTTTAAGTAATCTTTATTTACATTTTACCATTAAAAACAAAAAGAAAACGACATAATATATAAATAACAAACAAAACATACAAAACAACACAACAAAAACCAACAAAGCTAGCATACCTATAAACAGTACCTTGATAACCTAGTACTCGGTACTGTATATCTATATTATAATCCGGAGAAGACAGAACATCTTACATATCTTTATAAAACAATTAGGTCTATCCGACCTCACTTTACTCGTATAATATAAGTTTCTCAATACATATAGTTCCTGTTCTAATTTGGGTTATATTTTCCTTTTCTCTAGCCATCTGTAAAATTTTCTGTACCTATATAGCTAATTTCTAAGGCCCGACTGACAACTTCATTTTTAATTTTCAAACTTTATAAAAGTGTATTATTTCCATTTAGTTTCTTATTCCAATATAGGAACAACTCAGAGTTTCACACAGAGCTTCACAGCTCCACCTTTTGGAGGAAGCTTTAGTAGGGTGCCTATGAGACAAAGGATGTTCACTCCTTCTTTAGAGCAAAAAAACAGGGCTCAGGTCTGCCTATATTTCAACTGGTCCCCTGAAAATCTTTCAATATCATTTGAGATAAATTCAGGTTTTCCACACTCAATCTGTGGGAACTTCAAGTTATTTGAGATCAATGATAAATATTTACATTTTTTTAAAAAGTGGAAAAAGAGAAAATGTGTGTAATTGCTTTGGTTCCTTCCCACCCAACACTGTTGCTTTATGTACAATGGAAATTCTAAATTATTTCAGAATACATATTATCAAACCTTACCAAGTTTATTAGCACATCCATGCATCTGATGCCGTAACAACATCTGCAACATGGCTGGAGTATTTAAGCTTTTCATGATTTGCACAGCATTTGGTTCTGGAAGTAACCCTTTTCGATTATTTTTCATCTTGAACAAAGGAGAAATTAAAAAGAAACTGAGTTTCACAATAAAAGGATATTAATATATATTCATTTCAAGTGGTTTCACTGTGCATAAATAGCACAAAATAGCAATGAAAAAATCCAAAATCAGCAGTGTCAAAAAACCCCCCCAAAATTTAGGATAGATGAAACTATAGAATCAACAAAGCTTTCAAGTTTCAACATTTCATTACACAAACAGGTTGGGGGGAGGGAAAGAAGTAAGACTGACATGGCTAATTGCAGAACCACTCTCTGTTTGCAAAGTCCTGGAGAAAGGGAAAGGGAAGATCCCAGAAGACTACAGACGGACTTATTTTCAGAAAGGGGAAGAAACAGAACCTGGACCTGGGAGCTTAACATTGGCATTTATTAAGTTGATCTCCTTAGATTGGTTGACCAGGGAAATGCTCTGGATATAATATATCTTGATTTTAGCAAAGTTTTTCACAAAGTCTTTCATAGGATCCTTACCAACAAAATGGACCAATATGGGTCTGACAAATCAATGATTAGATAGATCCACAATTGGCTCCAATGATTGTAGTCAAATGATAATTATAAGCAGCACATCTTCCTGGAGAACATCTTGAATTGGGGTTTCAAAGGACTCTGACCTGGGCCCAGTATTGTTTGATGTTTTTCATAAGTGATATGGATGAGAGAGTTGAAGGAATGCTTACCAAATTTGCAGTTGATGCAAAGCTAGGATTGGCTAATACTTGTCAGGAGAAAGAATGAATTCAAAAATACATGTTAGAACAGTAGAAAAAAAACAAATAACAATGGCATTTAACAGGGAGAAATTTAAAGTCATGCCATTAGTAAGAAAAAGAAAAGGAATATATATATATAGCTGCAAAGAAGGCCAACACATCTTGAAGGACATTAAGAAGAGCAAAGGGTCCAGATTGCAGGAAGTAATTTTCCTGCTCTACTCTGTCTTAATCACTAAATTGGATCTCATTTTTTAAAAATTAAATTTATATGCCATCCATCTCACTATCTAAAGTGATTCTGGGTAGCACAAAAATTTAATAAAGAAATAAAATCATATGGACAAGGTATAATGATAACTGCAGCTAAACCCAGACCAGAAAGGCAAACATTGTCAGGATATTTTGCCTTTCACTCAATTTGCAGGAGCAGTTCTGACTCAGAAGAAACTGATAAAAGAAAATTGTTATGCAGACACAGAGCAAATCTTACATTCATAGAGACCATCAAATAGAGAAAAGTCACAAGTCTACATGGAAACAAAACCTGAATCACAGATCCATTAACTTTGGGCTACACATAAATGTGGTAATAGTCATATACAATTAATCTAATAAATGTTCTGTGTTTGCTTTTACAGTATAAATTTTTTTACCATTCGTTGTGCTGCTATAAGTGTAGCAAGAGTACTGCGGCCAGGAGCTCCAGGAGCACAATACGACACATGGACTCTTTTTTCGTTGATAGTCAAACCATCTGTGCTTTCCTGCACTTCCTCTGTTTGTTCTGCTGTCTCATACTCAATTACTGCAAAGCCACCAACAGAGCTATCTTCATCCTGAGCAAGCTGGAAGGACATTTCACAACACCATGAAAAGAGGCCTGTTCTGTTTCAGCTGTTCCAAAAACCATTACATTATTCCAACTGTATGTCTTGGATTTGATAAATTAATATGCAGATCATTTCTCGATTCAAAGTTAATCTAATACACAAATATCGGCTGATATTCATCCCCCAATAAATACTAAATATAATAAAATATATATGAAAACAATAGATACTGAATAACCTGAGCTATAATATTGTTTTTGGTGGCAGTTATGGAGCAAGAAGAAACAGAATTAGGAACAACTTTGTAATCATGAGCATATATTTCCTTGAGATTTTATTCTTACTATGAAATACATACTGGCTTTTAAACATAATTGTATTGACACACTTTCTTATTTAAAAGCATGAAATACAATTAAATTTTACTTGATTAGTTTTAATATCTACATACGTTTTTGTGCAAGGTATAGGTTTTGTTTGTTTCTTTTGTAGCATTACAGTAGAAGTATCTCCCCAACAGTTACCAGAATCAAAATACTCTAATAATAGAATATGTTTGAATTCAGTAAGGAAGATAATTTATCTTGCCAGAGCACAATAAATCTATATAGAGCAAATGTTTCACTGGAAGTGATGCCTGGCTGCACCACTTGAGTGATCATGTCAAACTGCGATCTTTTAAAGATCAGCCTCAGTTGCATTTGTTTTATGAATTTTGAAATGAACACAGATTGCCAAATATGTTAATATTTACGTTCTCATTTTTTTCCTGGACTTATAGACCATTCCAATCACAAATGACTTTGAGTTACATATATTCCAATTTATTTTAGGCCATCATTCTCAAGATGGCAATGTGGACAGACCTCCTTATGTGCTCACCATCCATTTCTTCTCTTCCCCTTCTCCACACTGATTTGGAGATAGGTGAAGAGGGAGTTTATCATTACAATTTAGGGATTTTTAGGAATCTGCACCCTGAAATAATGAGACAAATGCTTTTATTATTTTAAGGGACGCGCAGAAGGACACCTGACTGTAAATGATATAAGCCTAAAACAATACCATTAAAACAAAGCCGGCTAGTAAATACATTGAGAACCTTAAACAAGTTAATCAATTCAGTCAGCCAACAAGGAAGCTTTCTGCAGCCAGAAAGCTCACAATCTTCAAAACTCCAAAGTCTAATGGAATAACCACATTTTAATGGGCTCTAGAAAAACCAATAGGAAAAAAGCCATTTTGATATCTGGAAGGAGTCCTCTTCCACAGAAGTTGAGCAGCAATTGAAAAAGCTTGGTTCTTTGAGTCCCTGGAGGTGTCATTCCTTGAGTAAAGAGAATTGGAGGGACCCCACTCTACCTGATCTTATCAGTGGCAGATACTATTGGAGTAAGCAATCCCATAGATATGCTTATAGGGTTTATGGTTTGTTAAGCAGCAGAATCATATGATTGCCTGAATAAAGGGCCACCATCAGTGAGCTATTGGGACAGCATTACTTGGTCTGTTGTGTGGATGCTTGGGTGGTTTTAGGGGTGGGGAATTTTTGGTGGGTGGGGGTGTGTCTAGGGATTGTCATGTGAGTTGGGTCTGGTCTCTGGGTGTTATGTGAATTTCATTGTATGGTTATACTGTACATGTATACACGTACAATGTACTGTACAGTGTACACGTACAATGACAATAAACTTTATTATATGTAATAAAATATGATGATGATGAAGTATCCTGCCTATTGGTTACAGCAGATGGGTTGAAGTGTAAAGCAGTGTAACAGCAAATAAATAGCAGGTTCAGCTTTTTGGAAGAAAAAAGACAGTAAAAACAAGTTAAATTCTGTAGGGTTAGTGGCCAGCTTCTGGGTTATCTATAACTGCAGCCCTTCCCTTTTCTGCCCCTCCCCCCAAGTAAAGTCAGCATGTGCTGATAAGACGCATAATATTAAGAAAACTAGTATCTTTCTGAGGGAAGACTCAGAATGCAAGAACTACTCATACTTCTTGTTCTCTCTTAGATATGGGAATAAGGATTTTTTTTTTTCCTGGTCAAAGACTGATTTGCAATAAGGCTGCAACTGCACTTTCTGTTCTCCTGAGGTAAATCTCTTTCATCTTTTCTCTATGTCTAAGGCATTCATACACAATTAATGAAAATATATTTTATATATTTCTCAAAGTGAAAAAAGAATAACGTCTAGGAACGTGGTTGGGAGTAATACCCACATCATTTCCCCCCCCCCCATTCTGTGGCTTTCCCTGTTTCATATTCACTTCACTACTCCTTGCTGATGCTTTCATTTTTTCACCGGGCATCACCCACTTGAAAACAGTCTGTGAAAGTCAAGTGAAAACACTTGAAATTCAGTCTGTCTCCCACCCCAATGTACAGGAAAGAGTGGAAATACCAAAGAAGCAACGCATGTATATTTATTCTCCCAATTTCCTCTCCCTCCCTAGTCTTTGATGCTAAATATGCTCACTTTGGAGGTTCAATTCTTGAACAGCCCCATAATCTTCCACTTGGAAGAAAGTCTGATCGATCTAAGAAAGAACAACAGAAGATTAACCAAAAACTCTTTGAGGGTCATTTATAATTTTTTTTAAAAAGCACAACAAAAAAGATTGTGGTCTTTGAGAAATTGCTCATTATTGTCATAGCATGTGGACAGCAGACTGTACTTTATCCTGTTATAATAGTTGTTTTGTAAAGAAAAGGTAAAGGTTTTCCCTATCCAATCAGTTCTGACTCTAGGGAGTGGTGCTCTTCTCTTTCTTAGCTGAGGGAGCCAGCGTTGCCTGAAGACATTTCCATGGTCATGTGGCCAGCATGACTATACACTGAGGCACTGTTAGCTACCTTCCCTTCAAAATTGTACCTTTTTTTCTATTCACATTTGCATGCTTTCAAACTGCTAGGTGGGCAGGAGCTGGAGCAAGTAACTCATTGCACGGTGCCTGGGTCTCGAACCCTGGATTGTCAGCTTTCCAGCTGAAAAGCTCAGCATCTTTAACCATAGAGCCATCATTTGTGTGAAAATGTATAAATATGTTTGCAACATGCATATTTCTTTAATTATACTTAATTTTTCCTCATGGAAGGTGCAGATTCTCTTTTGGTTTTTTTCTGTTCCATTCTGTTTCCAAATAAAGTATGAATGGCATTGTTTTTATGTAATTACCCTGTTTCCCCGAAAATAAGATCCAACCAGAAAATAAGCACTAGCATGATTTTTTTCAGGATGCTCGTAATATAAGCCCTACCCCAAAAATAAGCCCCAGTTAAGATCGTCAGCAGACAGAGGCGTTTAGTACTGTATTTCCCCCAAAATAAGACCTAACCAGAAAATAAACCATAATGCATCTTTTGGAGCAAAAATTAATATAAGACCCGGTCTTGTTTTGGAGGAAACACGGTAACTAATAAAGGCAGACATTGTTCAAAAGTGTGCTTCCCCTTCCTGTTTCAGTATTTAGCAAGAGAATTAAAACATTCTTAATAAAAACAGCTGGGGGGGGGAAGTGAAAAGTGTCAATATTTGTACTGATATTGCCAGTCCATGATTGATAATGTCACAGAAATTTATTTATCCATCATTTTCAAAAGGTCTTAAAGAATCTTCATCCGCTCAACCCCACAGGAAATATAGAGCTCGGCAATACTCATTTCATGCCAACTGAGAACTTTTCCCCTTTGATAAACAAGTAGCAGCTGTTCATTCTGCCCTATAAACTCTCTCTAGAACAATATAAAAACATAAATAGGTATAATCCACCTGTGCAAATCTTGTCAAAGTGGATGAAAGTTCCTAGAAAACAATGCCAGCTACTAGGATTGTTCCAAAATAGATTCACAAGTAAAACATTACTGGGAAAAAATGCAAAATATATCCTCAGATAATAACATTCTGCCACAGAACAAAACACTATCTATAAACAAAATCAGAATAACGTTTAGAAAAATAACAACTGTGAAATAACACAGCCTGCAGCTGAAAGGACAGTTACGATAAATATCTTTGTAACGTGCCAGAAGAAGAGCAAAGACAGCTGGATCATATGTAAGTCTATCTAGCCCAATATTTTGTTCCCACGGTTGCCAAGTAGATGTCTCTGGAAAGAACACAAGCAGAACATGAATGCAGGGACATCTTTCTACACTTTTTCCCAACTATTGGCACCAAGATGTACATTGCCTCCATTTATGGGAGGCAACATATAGACATTAAAACTAGCAACTATCAGTATCTTATCTTCCATTAATATTTCTATCACTATGCTTTGTAATTTTAAATAGATACGAAAATCTTTATTGTCATTTTTTTCTGTGGGTCCCTGGCCCACATTAAAAATGAAATTCTGTTGCCTGCTCTCAAAAATGTACACATACATAACACACATATAGATATGCTATATACCTACATATGTATATACCTACATCCTAACGTATAAATACATATAAATACTAATCACTGTCCATCTTTAATACATAGCGGAAAGAGGAAGTTTGAGAGTTCACAAGGTTGATTCTGTATGGAACAAAATTGTGGCTGAAGTTGGATGATCTGCGTCGGATACCACAAAGTTTTCTCCCAGAAGGTAGCAAAGAATGTCACTATTTCTAACTTATCCTGATCAAGATGCACTTCTCCATATTTATCCTGAATTTCCTAGGTTTCAGTGAAGCATTCGGTTTCTTTGGACAGCACTTGTTTATTCTATGGTATGATTAAGCTCCTTATTCTTTTTTCTCCAAAGGGCCTTTAATTTCACGTTTTCTGTCGTAGTCTACTCTTGATTCCTTATGCTTAACATTTAGCCCCTTTCTGCATTAGATTGTTTTTGAAGAAAAGTTTCAGAGTCATGGTAATGGAACACTATGTGGTATTGCAAGTGGTTATACAGTAAATAGCATTGCTTTTTCTGGTAAATCAAAGCCAGGTCACAACCAACCTGTTTATAAATGGGAGTTTGGTTTGTTATTTCACTTGTTAACCCTTAATATTGAACTGCAATTAACAAAACAACATTTATATCTCTTCAATTCCAATTGTTTGTCCCTAACCATATAATTTAGGAAAAAAATAAATAGCACTAACTGCAATAAAAATTTATTCTGTTGGAAGAACAGAGAAAAGATCACATGTTCTAAATTGGAAACAAAAACCTGCCTTAAATGGACATAAACCATTTATTTTTCTAATCTAGCATTTCCCATCGCTCATTTTGGATGGAAAAACTTCCAGCTATGATTCCCAGTATATTTTAATGGAAATTCATACTGTGTTACTGTATCTTAAGAAAGGGATCAATAACATTTTAGGAAGAAGGCATCATTGTACAATTTTGTGCAGTGTTGTGAGTGCCAAAAATACATTTTAAAAAATAAATATTAAAATTAAAAAAAATCAAAATAAAATACAAGTTTTACAAATGTAATATTTTGATATAATGAAGAAGCTTTTTTCCTACTCCATCCCTCAGAACTTCAGATTTTCCTAGATTTATTTTTTTCCCGATTCCTAACATTTCTCTTGAATAGCAATTTTAATATGTTTAAATAAGTTACTATTGTGTCAATGACATATTAGTTGAGATATTCATTTATGTAATTTCCAGGTGAGTTATAGATGGCAATCATTGTCAAATCTTAATTAATACTGCATAGAGCTACAAATATATAATTACTCATTAATGTGACCATATTCATCTGCAAATCAAGGAAAAGTCCATGCTACGTCATTAAATCACGACATCTGTGAAGACAGCTTTCACTTTGAAGAAAATGAATTTTACTTACTTGGTAGAACACAGGTTTATAATTAGTTGAGAAATTTTGCAAGAGGTCATCACCAGTATAGTCTATAGGAAGGTTTTCCACACAAAGGCACTTTGAATGTATGAGTTCTGAAGTTATTTGATTAGCATCCATCCACTGTGCAAAAAGGACATTTTCACCTAATGATTTCCCAAGAAGGTCCAATCTAGCCTTTGCTGCAGAATCTTTTTTCATGTATTCCACAAAACCATAGCCCTTGGAATAGCCCGTGACTTCACTGTATACCAAGAAGTGTCTCTCAACATTCCCATAAGGTCGCACTAGCTCTTCAAACTCTTGTAACGTATAGAAAGGGGGCAAATTGGTAATGCAGAGCAGGGCATCAGTTGGCTGAAGCTGCAGTGATATTTCTTTTCCTCGGAGGGAATGTTGGTGAAATAGCCGTATTGCACTCTGAGCTTGCTCCCCATTCAACAGAGTAACAAAAGCTGAAAAACAGCAAATCAGACAAAAGTTTTATATAAACTCCGTGACTGGGATGGGCAGGTTTTAAGCTCTTGGGAACTATCAAGCCTTGTGATTTCTAAGCCCAAGGTGTCTTGAAACTGATATTATTTCACAACCCTTTCACAGAAAAAACCCATTTCTCTGCATTCTCCATTTCAGCTATTATGACTTAGGAAAGGTAGTGTTATTTTCTTCTGGTTTTTTTTACCCTCAACTGTGCTATCACAACTCTTTTGTTTTCTCTTGGACTAAGAAAAGCCCAGTAATTTCTTAAAGATTAGTTGACTAACTTTTGTGAAACTCCAATATATGCAGAAGGCATAACATGCAACACTGTGATAGTATTTTTTCTTAATTTAAAATCAATATTACAAATTCACGATATTAGCCATTTTCTTTCACTAAAGAGTGGAAACTTGGCTCAGATGGATCCTCTCCATTGGACTTTTTCAGGATTTTCTACTCTTCCCATCATTTCCTGGTGATCCACCAGAAGGTCAAGAGGTGGAACCATCTCAAGATCAAATTCATGGGATGTATACATGGGATGGGATGGTGGTGGAGCACAGTACAGAAGAAGGAAAGAAAATCTTTTTATATGACCATTGCATTGGCCAAAAACATACAATTTGCAGTTTTATGATATGACATTTTACAATCAAAGTATAAAATAATGCTGATTTTTAAAATAAAATTATATTCATATGTTTTAATACTCTCAGGCAAATTCTGGGAATAAACCAAATTCTAAACTAACATTAATGTCTGTTCATTCTCCTCAGGTATACATTCCTCCTCATTACGTTTGGTTAAAAACTGGCATGATGTCATTGGAAGGTAAAAGTGTTGCCTGGCACATATAACCTTTTAAAGTTATTGCCTACATATCATATTTCGATAGACTTTTCCTGAAATTCAATTCCAGAAAGCTCTGGTTTCAGGATTATTGTTTAAAACCAAAAACATCTTTTATTCCTGCATGCCTATTAATCATCTGTTTCTACTGAACACTAAAACTCAAGTGGAAGCAAAATAGAATGGTAAGACAATACTACTGAGAATCAGGAATGTTAACATCTTCTTTCAAGCCTGAATAATCAAAGGTTATACTATCCTCTAGTCTACTCAAGAGGTTTACTAAATAAAATATAAACGGAAGTCTCATAGAGGAACTGGTTACAATGAAAGGCAAGTTTCTTATATCAGAGCTGTGCAACCGAACTCTTAAAGTCCTTTCAAAGTTATAGCTAAAATGACTTCTGAATATAGCATGAGAACATTTAAAAAACGTAGGAAGTAATTCTTTTAATAAAGGCTCATAACAGCTATGTGGGCACAACCATAATTTTTTAAACAGCAATACACAATTCATTCAACTTCCTAGTCTAGATTACTACCTTTGAATTCCAGAGGTCTTCTAAGTTCTAATCAAGTCTTAAAGTTTTAAGAACAGCCAACAAGCAGTCATATTACTATTACTTAATTTAATATAATTTTTTTTATCCTATTCACATTCTTGTTGGAATTCATCCCCAATATGTCAATCAAAGACCAAACAAGTCCTCATCCTGGAAAACGGGGTTTTTTTTCTTCCATTTAATCATGTCTAATTTTCGGAGGCTGTCTGGATAAGTCTCTACAGTTTTCTTGGCAAGGTTTTTCAGAAGTGGCTTGCCGTTGCCTCCTTTGAAGGGCTAAGAGAAAGTGACTGACCCAAGGTCAGTCTTTGTGCCTAAAGCGGAACTCAAACTCACAGTCTCTTGGCTTTCAGCATGATACCTTAACCACTATACCATTTATATACAATCCAGATTTATTTGATATAAAACTCTACTGGAAACTCTACCTTATGGAAATACAATGGGAAAGAAGAATCACTCCAAATCAGGCAGCATATTTTGGATTGTAGGCAAGGTTTTCAGTGCCAAACAATTCTTCATTTCCATTACCTCCCTATAAAATACCACTCTGATATCTATTATGTCCCCTGGAGAGGAGTTTTAAAAAGTCTGGCAGGGGGGAAAGGAGGAGGAGGAGGATTATTCTTGTAGAAGTTGGCCTTGACACTGAATATCATCCTAAACAAACAGATTCAAATTATTTTTTCTCATAGTAATATTCAAAAACCTAACAAGAGCAGTTTACAAAAATAGTGTCAGTTAATTTTGATAGTTAAGTTACCCACCATAACTGTCCAACTGTAACAATGGTAGACAGTAACTTGCACTTCAGAAGTTCTGGACTACAACTCCCCTGTTTCAACTATTTATTGCCTCCAAACTGTAAAAGGCCTACACAATTTTAACCATCATTGAATTCTATTCTCATGAATCAATAATAAAAAAGCACTTTAAAATGGATTGTCACTCATTAATTTTTTAAACAAAGATTAAAATTCCTAGTAACCTAATAATTACAAAATTCAATGTAACATTAACTTAGAGGCAAGATTTGCCATTGGTGAGATAGGCAGCTATATAAATTTGATCAATAATAATTTGCTAATAGAATTTCCCCTTCAGCACACTCAAATTATTGACACTGAGCAATTAAATTATGAATATGATTTCTAAACTGATCCCTTGTAAAATAAATATTATAGGCTGAAAATTTGTCCCTAATTTTTTTTAAAAAAGGGTTTCCAATGTTTCCTAACCCCTTTCAAATCCAAAATAGAACGTATTATAAATTTTTTTATTGTAATGTTTATGTAAGAGTATAACTTCAGATTTAATCATGTTAGACTGACTCAAATATATTTTTTGTTTGCCATTGTTTGTTATTCAAACAAACTTGTACAATATGATTTGTGCATATTAAGAAAAGAATCAATGTGCAAGAAATGTGCAAGAAAAAAAATATGAGGTAAATGTCAGTTTCTGATACACACACATAAGCACACTAAAGCAACAATTTAATTAAATTGTTATTAAATTAAATTGTTATTAAATTGTGAAATCTAAAATTAATCAAAATAGCCAAATCTATTAGCATAAATATTATATTGCAAGTTTTTACCTGTTCTTTTATGTTTGTCCACATAGCAATACTTCAGCTCAAAGTCTTTTAATAACTCATGGATTTCCTAAAAGAAAAACAATACATGATTAAATACAAACTCAATGGAATGATTCTTTTTATTTCAGCTTAGAGACTTGAAAACATTCCAGGTAAAAATTATTCTGGAGACATGCCAGAAAATATTAGTTAAGTATTAATATGAGCATGATGCAATTCAGCAGTAAGCAGGACCCTCTGAACAGCTGAATTCAAAACATCTTATTTAAAAAATGCCAACATTTGCCAAAGATTAGCTTTCAAACAAAATTTTGAAGTTGAAAGGCATTTCCTCACAGTGATATTTTCTGTCAGCTACATTATATGTTCTTTGGAGAAAGAGAATACCAGAAATACCAATCCTCAAAATCTAAACTTAACCACTCATGTTTCATGAAATGTATGAAATTAAAGCTCAAGCCAATTAACTGCCACAACATCTGCTACCAGAATTTAACATCGTTTGACATATCAGTATTGAATTTTGAAAACCTGCTTTTTATTATTGTGAAATAAGGCTGCATAGCAGTAGAAAAATTCCCCCCATTTCTATTAACTTTCTCTTCTGCTGTAAAGCATTTTTCGTCCTCTATAATTAGTTGTATTGTGCAAATCCTCATGGAATACAATAACTAGCATCTGCATCCTGTTTCTCTAGTGTATTGATAAGAAAAGGATCAGCAGAGAAAAACATTTCAATGCTGCAGTTTCCAGAGCTAGGCTTCCGGCTAAATATTGATTTTATACTGAGTCCATAATTCATAGAAGTCACACTTATACCATTATGAATTACCACTGTTATTGTTATATAGACTGGTGTACTTGTTGCAATTCATGTGATTAACATAGTCATGGTGATAATATTAAGATAATTCTAGAAGGAATATTATTATTTTTTAATTGATTTTTTTATTGGCGTTACATTCTACCTTTTCTCCAGACAGACAACTGGGAAATGTTCTTTCATCTTATCTCCATTAGAAGTTTTGGAAGACTGGGTTGAAAAAGAATGAGTAATGCAAACCCACCAGATGAGTTTCCATGGTTTAATGTGTTTGGGTTCTCTCTAGCCTTTGTCCATCACCTTAACTATTAAAACATCTGTCTTTTTTATGTGGGTTGGGCCTGAGCTTTAAAGTTTTTGATTGACAAATTATGTACCATCAGGTCAGTGTCACCTTTTAGCAACCATATAGATTTTCTCCATGGTGAGCCTGGTTCTTCATGGTAAGCCTGATTCTTCAGGTTTTCCAATGGTGTACCCATCAGACCTCTGAGTTTATCCAGTTAATCTCAAAGGTAAAACGATAGGATACAGTCAAATCTGACTTTGATACTCAGCTTCCACTGAAGTAGAACAAACAGCACTCTGTTCTACTGAGAATACAAAATTTCAAACGTTACAGCAATTTCAAAATTTGTATCTTTCTTATATTTGTTAGTTTGTGTGATTATGAATTAGATGAGAGTCAACCTCATCTGAAGTCCAGGAGAGAAAAGATAGCAAACAGTAGAGCAGCCTTACTTGATAGTTTGATTATACCATCTTGTAAGTAATCTGGACCCCATCCTTTAGTTAAAATAAGCAATAAATTTGTACTTGGATTTTATCACATGTCATTAGTGTTGTAGAGGATTGGAAGTTTTGTCTCTTATTTTCTTTCTGCTATTAAATTACAGTGCTGAAAACTTCTGCTTTTGCCACAGTGCAATCTGTGGCTGCTCTGGGTGTTGCAAAATGGAGGAATTGTCTATTGGCTACCGCCTCTTTATATACCTTATAGGTATGTCTTTACTGAATTAAGCTTTTATGTTATATATTCTGTTTTAATAGAGGTCAATACACAAATGGCCTGGTTAATAAATGGTGACTTATTTTTGTAAAGTGATATGGCTCATTAAGCTGTTTAGTGCTCTTTGATGAAATTCCATTTCATCAAATGATCATTATTGTTCACCAGATACTTTTTGTGCCAACAGACAATGTAAGTTGTTTTATACTCTGTGTTTCTTGATTTGTTTTGGCAACTAGAAATCCTAAAGTCAGTTGCTACACAGTTGTGATTGCTTGATATTATATGTCATTTTGGTCATGTTTGCGTTTGTAGATTGGATAGATTGCAATTTGACTGAAATGACACAGAAGCACCTATAATAAATGAATTAGTAATCTTGAGGTTTAGAGAAACAAAGTCTGTACATCTTACACTTAAGATAGGCAATTTGGAAAAGTTAGAGAACAATTTCCAGAAGCGAAAATGACAGGAACTATCTATTAAAAAGTCTGTAAAGATTCTCAGTCATCCAGGTCATGGTTGTCCCAAAGATGCTTTTTCAGGAGGCAACTGGACTTTCTTTGAAGACATTTCACTTCTCATCCAAGAAGCTTCTTCAGCTCTGACAGGATAGTGGGGAAATATATATAAATCCTTGCATTCTTCACTATCCTGTCAGTGCTGAAGAAGCTTCTTGGACGAGAAGCGAAATATCTTCAAACAAAAAAAAGGAAGTCCTCCTGAAAAAGCACTTTTGGGACATCTGTTAAAAAGCTTAGGAGATATCTGGTCAAGAGTAGTTGCAGTTCACAGAATATAAATAAACTAATTTGTTTTCTTATTCAACAGTGTTAGCAAAATAAATTGTATTTCGGTTAGATTGGATTTGGATTGAATTGGATGAGGTTAGGATACCTGAGTTGAGAATAGGTTTTCACATGCAAAAATATGACTGTGTGTGATAGAATACTAAAGTAAAAGAATGGGCAGCATTAGTTCAGATTAAGAAGCACATTTAAATTTTGTCAAATGCAAGAGTTATGCTAGATATCTATTGTTAGGAATTTTTAAATTTGAGTTGTTTCAAAAAATATGCTCCCTTGTGGTCCGTATTTAAGTACCGGTATGTACAGATTTATTTATTTGTTTGTATGTTTATTAGTATTAATTTTACACCATGTCTTTTTTCTTATATATGCACTCAGAGCAGTTTTATAATATTTCAACCACTTAAGAAGAATCAGTACAAACAACATTAAAATCAATAGCATCAATAACTAAAGTTTGATACAAGAAATAAATTTCTGCCATTTGATCATTTCCTAGATGCTGGGAATATGAGAGCTATATGCATCTCTCTGGAAAGAACATAACCGGGCAGGTTCCTAACAAGACCCTAAATCATTTAAAAAATAAATAATCAACTAATTAAGCAAGCAAACAAGTTCATATACAGTATTTTGAGATTCTTTGTTTATAAAAATAAGCTAAATGTTGTATATAGTTTCTAATTAGGATAACAATCCAAAAAATGGCCAGAATTATACAAATGTCCACATGTGCAAGCTGAAGAAACTTGGTCATATTGCAAGGAGGGCCAAAAAATGGTGGGAAGATCCTCAGTCTCCGATGATAACTAAACCCATTCGTACTTTGAATAACTCGCATTATAAGAGCATAGCAGAAAAACAATACCTACTCCAAGTACTGATATGACCAAGTTTCATTATCAATGAATTATGATTGGGTAAATGCACTGTATTAACCAATGGTTTGTTTAACCATGATCTACTGAATAAACAACAATTGATTCGGTTTACATAGCATGCCAAATTAAACCCTGATTTAATTAGCCTATGCGACATTAAAAAACAACACCAAATAAAAAATGTTGTCGGAGTGTGTTGTGTGATTTAGCTTGTATTGTTACAGATTAAGTGCATAGTGAAAAGCTGAAACTTTAATCAAAAACATTGCTTATCTAATAAAAATATATAAATGTATATAAACTTGATAGATAGATAGATAGATAGATAGATGATAGATAGATAGATAGATAGATAGATAGATAGATAGATGATAGATAGATAGATAGATAGATAGATAGATAGATAGATAGATAGATAGATATTTTATGTTCATTCCAGCATAACCAGAATACACATTTTACTGCATATCACAGACACAATACAGAAATCACATCAGGGAAAAATGGAAAGAAGGAGACAAGCTGTATATTACCTATTAGAGAGCAGTTCCAAAGTTAGTATTCATACCTCAACACATAATTTTGGAGAGAAGTACATGGAATCCTGGCTTTACCGTCATTCATTTAGTGACCGTTCAAAGTTACAAAGACAGTGAAAAAAGTGACCAATGACTGTTTTTCACACTTACACTGTTGTAGCATCTGCATGGTCACATGATCACAATTTGGACACGTGGCAACTGGCATGTATTTATGAGGGTTGCAGTGTCCCTGGGTCATGTGATCACCTTTTGTGACTTTCTGACAAGCAAACTCATCAGGGAAACCAGATTTACATAACAAATATGTTACTAACTTAACAACTGAAGTGATTCACTTAACAACTGTGGCAAGAAAGGTCGTAAAATGGCAAAACTCACTTAACAACTGTCTCAGTAATGAAAATTTTGGGCTTAATTGTGATCGTAAGTCAAGGACTACCTGTAACAATTTAATGACATTATTTTTGAAAGGAAAACTGGTGCAACCAAAAGAGTAATGTACCTTACATTTTTTTCATGTATCACATCCTAGTAAAGATAAGGCTCCTAGAGCCTACATGACCAGTTTTATGTATACTAACTAAAAGTACCTTTGATGCCAACGATGGTATATTGTCTACACATATGCACATCTTCAAGGTCATATGCATATGCTTCCAGATACAGTTCTAATAAACGAACAACCTGAGTCCAAGATCATAATGCACTCTTGTTTTGCCAATCTGCTAATTCAATATATGTAGTTTAATGGCAGGATCAAGTATCTTCTTTTTAGTCAAATTGAACACTGGTCTCTTATTTCATCGGTTAACAGCTGTCAAATGCCATGTTAATAAAACATGATGCTGCTTTTTGGAGGATCTACGCAGTGATACTATGTTATTGCTCTTATTCAGTAGTCGACCAGACCTGCCCAATTTCCTATGAGAGGGCAGAATTTTAAAAGAGAAAGGGAAATCTTATTTGTAAAGTTAGGAGTTAAAAATGCTTTCCATGAAAGGCAATTACAGAACAGCTTCTTGATGCTATGATGAACTATTTACTATTTAAAGACATGCCTGAAACTTGCATAATGGACAACTGCTTTTGTTACCATGTATCATTCTTCTGAGGATAGTCCATCAAATAAAACAATATCCAGCTGACATCTATAAAATCAAATGTTAAAAAGGGATTAACAAAGTACATTACACTTATCTGCTAAGTTTATTTTTAGATCATGGAAAATACACTCTGCTACTCAGCAACTCTCCGTGTAATTAAATAATGTTGTACAGCTTGGTAGTCATTGTGTTTTTACAAATATAGCTGTCAGAATCTCCAACTCTTGAACTGCAGATTGCCTGTTTTATTTCAACAGTTCCAAATAAGGGACCATAAGAAATCAAGGATTATATCTCAGTGTGATATGCTTGTAGAAAAATACCATATAAAGTTCTCATATTCTTTGAAACAAACCGGGATATAAACTAATGGATGATGGAGAAACACAACAAATGTCAAATTATTTATTAATATTTTTAGAGTTTATACTTGCACAGAACTACCTACTGGTACTTTTTATACTTCCTTTTTTATTCTACTTTTTATACCTACTTTTTTATTCTCATGAGCTATTATGAACAAGGAGAAGAAAATTTCCAAAGTCACTTGGGAATTAGGATGTTAACTCTATTCCCTTCAGTACAGCTCTACCCATTTTAGAGTCTCAACTGTGATTTATGTATGTATTTGTTTGTTTAAATTATTAACATATTGCATTTCATTTATACATAGATCAAGTGGTAGTTATTGTAGTGGTATAAAAGAAAAGTAATCCACAAAATGTGGCCTTAAGGAGCAATTAATCAGCTACTCAACCAGGCATTTGGGATAAAACACATATTAAGTTAAATAGGTTAAATGCTAATAGACACTCAGGAAAAAACTTACAGGAAAAAGACTGGAACATTTTTTTCCATTTCAAAGCTAAACTATTTAAATATTACAAAGGGAGATATCTCATGTATACAATAATTATTATTATCCTACTTGAAGATCCTTTGAGTGCTACTTATTGCTATACTATGTGAGGTTCCTCAGTGCCCTAGGGAAATAATAAGATAAGCAATATCAAAATTATATAATTCTACCTTTTGTGAACCAAAACCACAAATCATTTAAAGAAATGCAGCTGGGCAATAGTGACCTTCAATTTCATTTTTGAGGCAAATATTTTAATTATTTTAAAAAACCCAATATTGAAAATGAGCAAAAATATAAAATAATATATACTGTATTTCAGCAACTCATAATGTATTACGTTATATATATCAATAATGTATTACAATATTATTTTCTGAATTTTTTTGTTTATAATAATAATAATAATAATAATTTTATTTCTATACCGCCCTTCTCCCGAAGGACTCAGGGCGGTGTACAGCCAGTTTAAAAACACAAGACACAACAATAATTAAAAATTAAAATAATTAAATAGATTTGGCTGATTTAAAAACTCTAAAAATTAAAATACCCCAATTTAAAATTATTATATTGACAGCCCTGCCTGGCGGAACAACAAGGTCTTCAATGCGCAGCGGAACACCCGGAGGTCGGAGATCTTGCGTATTTCCGGGGGCAGTTCATTCCACAGGGCTGGGGCTCCCACAGAGAAGGCCCTCCCCCTGGGTGTCGCCAGCCGACATAACTTGGCTGATGGCACCCTGAGGAGACCCTCTCTGTGGGAACGGACTGGTCGGTGGGAGGCTATTGGTGGCAGAAGACGGTCTCGAAGGTACCCGGGTCCTATGCCATGGAGTGCTTTAAAGGTGGTAACCAACACCTTGAATCGCACCCGGAAGACCACTGGGAGCCAGTGCAGCTCGCGCAGGAGGGGTATATTCGTTTCTATCATAATTAAGATTTTTGCAACCAAAATAAAACCCTATATTAAAACAGAACATTTTCCAAACATTTCTTAAATGCATATTTAGCAATATATAGATATTTACGGTATCTCAAATTCTATTATTCTAAAAATAGAACTACCTATCTCTAAAGCAAATACTATTAATAAATTACCTGCCATTGATGCTTTAATAGTAAGACTGTATACAACACAAGGGGAGACACTGCCTATGTCAATATTGTATTTTCTATATTGCAGAAAAGGGAGTTGAGAGACAACAACTTCCTTGAGACCATTAGCAACCTTTTCAGATTACAGGTGACTTTTCATAATCTTGCAAGGTAGCAAGAATAACCATCTTTCTATGAGAGATTCAGATAATATATTTGGAATCTTTTTAAATTTATCCACACAACAATAGAATGGCCAGAGAGAAAAATAAATGATTCAAAGTCATCCAGCAAGCTTCAAGTTCAAAGGGTACTTAAACTTGGATTGGAAAATCCAGGTTCAGCACTTTTAGCTATGACACTACACTAACTGTACCTTGTCTTGCATTTTTGTAATCAGCTATGAGAATTTATACAAGAATCTGGTAAAACATTTAACATTGTTCTGCATTCTGAGAACCCAAGTAGTCATTTAGACATGTCTCAGAGCTCTCTCTCTCCCTCCCTCCCCCCTCTCCCTACTTATCTATTTATCTATCTACCATATCTACCGTATCTCTCTCTCTATCCATCTATTATCTATCTATGAATTCATATGTATCTATCATCTATCTATCTATCTATCTATCTATCTATCTATCTATCTACCTACCTACCTACCTACCTACCTACCTACCTACCTACCTACCTCCTCTCATGGTTCAGTAGACTCTTTTTTTAATTTATTCATCAGTTTGTATTCTGCCTCAATCACCAAGTAACCATGAATTTTTAATAAAGATTATATTAAAACTGGAACTTCCTGATTTTTGCTACATATTTTCAGAAAGATTTCTTTCCTTGAATTATACAATTTCAGCATAAAATGTAAGAATATTTTTAATTTCTGACTTTTCAAAACTAGAAAAAGAAATACTTCACAGAAGATGTAACATCAAATTGTTGCAATCATTATTATTTAAGTTAATAGGTCAGACAATGGAGTTAATGGGGGGGGTTTCTACCCCCTTTATGTCTCTTTTTGCCCATTTCCGCTGCTTCAGTCTGTTCCCTGCTGTTATATATTTGTTAGAGTTATGTGACATTTTCCATCAAGGAGTTTAACCTGGAATAAATATCGTTTCGTCTTCCATTTATGCACATAACAAACTTATAAGACTGGTCGTGCCAAGACTGGGCCAAAGTCATCTAGAGTGTTTGAAAGAGAAAAATGGATTTGAGCCTCCTCTATTCCAACACAACATCTTAACCATTAAACAGACCAATATTGCCACATAAGTGTTAAATTCTTGTGTCTTTCTGGGCCAATGTGTCCTTAAGGGCCTCTGGACAGATTTACCCATAGGGATTCTTTTCTATATATATGCATCTGGTGGTTTGTCTGCCAGTGCTCCCCCTACCCCCATGCATTTCATTAAAGCAGAGAAATTCTCAAATGAACAACATACACAAACCATCTCCAACGTGTACCTTTGGGACACTCTTAAAACAAGATTGCATCAGAATTCAAACTAATCCCATGCGTACCTATTTGAATTGTCATGATTTCAATAGGAATAGACTTGTCTTATTTGTTTATGTACAATGAGATTATAGTTATAGATTTTGTAAAAAAAAAAAAAACCTGTACATTTCCTTGTTAGATCAAAAACTGCTAAAGGAAAATGAATCAATCATGAAATATGCACAAGAGGGAAAAACATGTGCTTTTTGTCTTATATACAACTCCAGCACTTCTTTTGGAGCAGCAATTTTCTCACAATATCTAATTGTGATTGTCTTCCTCTGGCTTTAATCACACACGCACATGTGTACAAAATATATTAATTTTATATGATGGATTAAAGTATGTTTTTGAAATAACAGGAAACAACAGTCTGTCGTAACTATGTATACAATGAAATTTCATTTTAATCTATGCCAGTTAGCGTACATTTAAAGTGACAATAAAATTATTCTAACTATCATCTGAAGTGGTGTAGTAATAGTGCAAGATTTAGTTTGCTATGAATTATTTGTTCTTATTTCTGGTCAATATTTAAATCCATATTCAGGAAAACAATTTTGATAAAGAATACACTACAGTACCATATGAGTGTTTTCAGATCTCACAGGTAATAAAAATGCAAACATCTGGCAAATAACTCTTCTCTTTTTACAATTTGCAATCTAAATCCCATTTCACAGGAAAATTGTTGTGTGAAATTATATTTTAAAACAGCTACTCAGTAGCTCCAATTAATGATGAAATTCTACTTCAACCAGTGGCTACAACAGGTGTTTGCCATGGGCCACAGAGATTCAGCCACATCCTTTCCCTTTCCATCAGCTGTGCTCCAGATTATTGCCTTCTCCCTTCCATTAGAAGCAGGAAGATAAGGATTTTAAAGAGGATTATTGAAAGAAATGTGGGTTCACTGCCTCCCCTTCTCAAGCTGGAAAGCAGCTATAAGAGATTCTTTGGATGTGGAATCTTTGTCTTCTTCTTTCCAAGGGATCATTCTAAAAATGTGATGATTCTTCACTGCTATTATCATCAAGTGTCTGATTATTTGGGCTTTGAAAGGAAACAACTAGAGTACTCTGGGTCATATCAATAGTGGCTAGAGGTTTTTTATACAGACAAAACATCATTGCTTGTTGCTGCTGCTGTTAATTTTAAGTCTACTTTAAAAAAAAAAAGACTGATCAGTTCGAGGAAGGGAGCATACTTAATACCCCTGCCTCTGTTTCCCCATGACAACCATCCTATGAGATGGGTTAGGAGCAGGGGTGGGTTTCACTTACTTTTGCTACCGGTTTTCTTGTGCGCACACGCGAGCGAACTTGGAAGACGTCCGGGTGGGTGGGCGGAGCTTCCCGCTGCTGCTGCTACTGGTTCGCCTGAACCAGGGTGAACCAGTAGCAACCCACCATTGGTTAAGAGAAACAGTGACAGGCCCAAAGTTTCCCAGCCAGTTTTTATTGGAGGCTTAAGAGTCAGGTTTTTTAAAAAAAAATAATTATCATTATTTCTATGCAGTATGTTTAACATCCTGCCAGGCTAACTTTTTACTGGTTCCCATTTCTGAGGTAGTATTTTGAAATTGTTTTCCTGTAAGTGTCAGCAGTCATAAAGCAGAAAGCATAAACCTTTAACGTGATATTTAGATAGTTTTAATGTTCCAGTTTGTTTCATGAGCCAAAGCACCTGAGGTCAGCAGGGAACTGTGTGCTTCCTCTTCAGAATGTGCAATCTTGTGATTCTATGTAGGGCTAAAAATGAAGTTTATTCAAATTCTTCTAAGTAATCTAAACCTAATCGACCAATTTTGGTAGCACTGGCATTTATATTTTACTAAATAATATTTAAAGTATACTGAGGGAATACAGAACAGTTTATTGTGATATAAAATTATAATGGAAATTTTAAAATTCAAAGTAAGATACCTTTATAATTATTTTACCAATATTAAAAAGTCAGGCAAAAAAGCTAATTGAACTAGTGTTCACAAGAAATGAAAGCCATTGGAAATATTTCTTATGTTCAGCATATCCCTACAGAGATACTCAATTGGTACTTAATGGAAAAAGATATTATAAGACCTTATACCCACACTCTCCATCCTGGGTGCTTGCAATGTCACAATAAAACATTGTACTGTGTAAAGTACTAGGCAAAATACTTTATTGTCATTCACAATAAAATATAGTACTATGAAAAAAAATAGAACCATAAGGGTCTGGAAAAAGTGAACAATTAACTGCAATTTTTGTCTTAATTAATCTTCAGGATACATCTTATTTATTAAAACCAGAATTTTTTCTTCACCTTTATCCTGGATATCCTGTACAACAATTTCCACACTTCAGGCATATATTTTTTAAACATCTCACAATCTCTTCCAAAACAAGAGATTTTTAAAAGCCATTTGCTATATAGGATAAAAGTTTGCAAAAATTAAATATCATTCTTGAGGTTATAACTGTGCAAGCACTTCATATTGTAAAGAAAATGTTGTGGATTAACATTGTTAGTACAACCCACACACACTGTTTTTAAAAATAAAAACAAAAGCAGATTTGCTCCGGTTGCTCATAGAGATTATGAATCTTCTCTAATCATAAGACAAATAATTTTTGTACATCTGAAAAGATGAGCCACCAATTACAAACACATGTTTAGATACACAGAAATAGCAAAACGTTTGTTCATCGGTAATTTAATTACCTTTATAGAGACAAATAATGCATTAGTGCCAAGATTCTCTACACTTTTAATTTTTAGTTATAACAGACTTAGAAGAAAGTTACTATTTCAAATTGTAATGTAATAGCACCTGTCAACTCTGAAATTCTTTTATACAGATGGGCCCTGTAAGTTTGAATATTTTTATATTACCAGTATATTTCACAATCACATAGAAGAAAAATGACATGTAGGAGCTAAAAACTTGATCAATATTAACATTTCACTCATGAAAAATAAAATAAATAGAAGTCTTGAGAATTTGTATCTCTAATGTGAATTAGAAAGAGATGGCCTCAGACAGCATAAATAATGTTTTATTTGGAGAGAAGGAGAACATGCAAGATGCATTTCAAAGACTCAATAAGATAAAGTCCAGATATTGGTTACATCTGCTATCCAGACAAGAGAACAGAAGTATTTCCTTTTGCTTTCTTTCTTTCTTTTTTTTTACTTCTCTAGGAGTCATGAATCCTGACTGCGCTTCCATTTATGGGATGTCTGTCTCAATCTAAAGGGGAACGACGACTCCTATTTGTATTATTCAACAAAATATACAGCATAATCCCCCAAACACAAGAGAAGTTATTATTATTTTAAAAAAGGAAAATGGCAGCTAAACTTGGAATACCTTACACCCTGCAAGGATAGCTTTAATGCTATCAAACAACAACATCTGTCTATCATTGGGAAGGACTTGAGAGAGATAAAAATGCCAAATCCAGTCTGAACATAGGGGCTGACTGTGTCATCAGACACAATAATAATGCTTCACACTTGCTCTTCTATTGCCAGAGAACTCTAGTTACAGAGAGATCCGGCAAGAGCTGTGTATATTTTGCTGCCACTAAAGCAGAGATAGTTTCTTTGGCACACTGCATTCTGTTACAAGAAACTGTGAAGTGCAGCCTTCACAGGACTACTTTCCCCTATCTCTGACTTCCAGGGTTAGCTCTTTTCCTAACTGTTCTCATGAGTAGATTCCTACTCACAGCTGCTATCTAAATCTCCCCTGATCTTTTCTCCCAGAGATCTTCTTCAAGGTCTATGGAGATTCTCAGTCATCCAGGTCACCGTTGTCCTGGATAAAGTGCTTTTTTTTTCAAGAGGCAATTGGACTTTCTGGTTTTTCTTGGAAGTCGTCTGGCTTCTCATCCAAGAAGCTTCTTCAACTTCTTCTCTTCCCCACCATCCAGTCCGAGCTGAAGAAGCTTCTTGCACCAGAAGCCAAACATCTTCCAAGAAAAACCAGAAAGTCCAGTTGCCTCTTGAAAAAAGCACCTTTAGGATAAAGGTTTCCTCCTCTCCTTCCAGGAACTTGGGCACCTACGACTCTTCTTCTATGAGGGGCACTTGCCACATTGACTAGTCGGGTTTAACAGGGATCAAAGAACCTGGGAGAGTCTGGGTGTCATCTCTCCCCATAGAAAACTCTCTCTTCCCGACTCAGTATGGAAAGTGCTCAAGGTTTCTTTTCCAACACTGGGACGATCCGGATCTTTGGACTATCGGTCATAATTCCCAAACATCATAATGGAAACTTGAGGGAATGGTAGTGCAATTGTAGTTCTGGGGGGCACCAAGTTGTTTCCCGAGATCCCCGTCGCGGTTCCCACCACCCCTCCGGCTCCCGGTTTGGCCCTCCGCCTTTCCTCACCGCCGGGGCTCCGCGCCTTCCTCTGCCCCGCCGCGGCTTCTGCTACTTCTCCACCCACCTGGCTGCTGCTTTCGGCGGGCAGGTTCCTCAGCAGGATCTTGCGCCTGTTGCTCAGCTCCCGCCTTGTCCTCTGCAGCCTGCGGGCGATCTCCTCCGGGGAAAGAGCGCGGGGCTCCCCAACACCCGCCCCCACTTCGGGCTCCCCGGGGCCGGACCCCGCCGATGCCGCCATCTTGCCGGCCCAGAGGCGAACACGTTCTCCCTCCGCCAGGGCAGGGGAAGCCGGTGGGCGGGAGGGGAGCCAGGGCGGGCTGGTCGGAGCGGGAGGGGCAAGGAAAACTCCGCAGCCGGCGGTGGTCAGCCGCGGCCGCCTGGGACACAAAGGAAGCGCGAGGAGGGGCTCGCGCGCCCCCTCTGCCCGGGTTTTGAAGTTCCTGGGCGCGCTTCGTGCTCCCTCTTGCCCTGGAGGGATGCTTGCGGGGCGAAAGATCCCGCGCGTCGGTCGCCTGAGAAAGGGATGAAGCGCCTCCCGCCTCCCTTTAGAAATCCCGCTAACTAGCTCTTGAGTTATCCGGGGACTTTGGATTCGTAGGTTTGAAAAAAAAAGGCTGGCATCCTGTCGGCAGAGCAATAAGCTTGACGCCTTTCGCTCCTTAAGAGCTGCGTGTCAAGGCAGTTGAGGGAAGTGGCCGTCGAGATGGCCAAGATAAGGGAAAAACGCCTTGAAGCGAAAGTGGGTTAATGTTTCACCACAACAAGGCTATATTATACAGAGTTATTCCTAAGCCTTTTTTTTTTTAATGACCTGCCAGAGCTAAGAAAGCATCTGGAGTTTTTAAACACTTCAGAAGGAAAAAGTGTTAAAAATGGAGAGCGAACTTCTTCACAAACTTTGACCTTCCCTCTCTTTTTTGTTATTTAATTTGTGGGAGAGGAAAAAAATCAGGGTGTCTGGGGAATCAAAACCAGATTTAAGCAAACTCTGTAAAAGCTCAGGGATAAATGCATTCTTCCAACCTTTTGGTAAAGTAATGTAGTGTTTTATGTTAACGGTGTAGAGATCCCTCTGCCTGCATTGTTAGGTTTTAATGTAACAACAAATGCACATGTTAGAACGTCTGGGTAATATCAGGTGACAGGTTGAATTAAAACTGACCTTCAACATTTCCCCCTTATCCATCATAACTAATGAAATCCTCTTGTATTTCAAGAGCTGTCCTAGGAGAGGATGGAAATAAACAGATGCTGGCAAACAGGCATTTTCACTGGTGGCCCTAAAGGCCAAAAGTGGCCTCACCACTTGCCTCTAGCCATGAGACAACTACAGTTAGTCCTCGATTTACAACAGTTCGCTTAGTGACCATTCAAAGTTACAATGAAAACAGTGATTTAGGAGCATTTTTCACACTTACAACCCCATGGTCATCTGATCAAAATTCAGATGCTCAGCATCTGATTCATACCAGTAGCTATGACAGTTGCAATGTCCTGGGGTCATGTGATCATCTTTTGCAATCTTTTGACAAGCAAAGTCAATGGGGAAGCCAGATTCACTTAACGACTATCACACTACTTTAAAAACTGCAATAATTCACTTAACAACGAGGGCCAGAAAGGTTGTAAAATGGGGCAAAATTAATTTAACAAATGTTTCACTTAGCAATAGAAATGTTGGGCTCAATTGTGGTTGTAAGTTGAGGAGTACCTGTACAGGTTGTCCTTGACATACAACCACAAATGGGACTAGAATTTCTGTTGTTAAGCAAGATAGTTGTTAAGTGATTTTTTGTTGTTTGGTCACTAAGTCACGTTCAACTCTGCGATTCCATGGACCATACCATGCCAGCCCCCCACTGTCCTCCACTGCTTCTGGACTTTGCCCAAATACACGTTCATTGCATTGATGATGCTGTCTAACCATCTCATTTTCTGCGGTTCCCTTCTCCTTTTGCCTTCAGTCTTTCCCATCATAAGGGCCTTTTCCAATGAGTGCTCTCTTCTTATTTGTTGTCCAAAGTATTTGATTGTCAACTTCGGTATCTCTCATTTCAAAGGACAGTCAGGATTGATTTCCTTAAGGATTGACCGATTTGATCTCCCTGCAGTCCAAGGAACTCCCAAGAGTCTTCCCCAGCACTACAATTCAAAACCATCAATTCTTCGGTGCTCAGCCTTCCTTATGGTCCAATTCCCACAGTCATAACATTATTAATGGGAAAACCATCCCAATTTTACAACTATTTCTTTTTGTTGCCACGGTTAAGCGAATTGCTGCCGTTGTGAAGTGAATAAATGGTATTAAGGTCATTAAGGGATTCCAGCTTCCTCCATTGCCAGAAGATGGTTGGGAAGGTTGCAAATGACAATCAACTGACCCCAGGACACTGCAATAGTTGTAAATACATGCCAGTTGCCAAGTGCCCAAATGTTGATCATGTGATTCTGGGGATTCTGCAACAGTTGTAAGTGCGAGGTTCAGTTGTTACATTTTTCAGTGCCATAATTTTGGTTATTAAATGTATGATTGAAAGTCGAGGATAGCCTGTATGTCTTGATACCTTTTTTCTTTTGTATCCCTCTGACCCTGCCTTCATCTCATTCCCAGGCCATGAGTGAAAGAATTAAATTATCCTTAGCCTAACAGGTGGCAAAAGAATATTTTTCTCCCTTGTTTTAACAACAGCCATGGCAACCTCAAACTATTTAAAATCTGTTATGTTTTGTCACCACTACTTTGGAGGAGTTTAGGCGAGATAGGAAATCAGCAGTGTAGAGTTTCTGCCCACTGTGAGTTGAGTGGTACTGTATAGTGTTTCAGCTCGGCAATGAGAAGAGCCTAAGGCACAATTGGCTGACTGGCTTTAGATTTAGTTTAGTTTAGTTTAGGAACCTAGACACTTATTTAACAAGTTATGGTGAAAACAAATCATGACTTAGCCATTTGTACTGCACTTCAATACAAAAGCACACGACTTCGTAATTCAAATAGTGTTAAATAAAATTGGATCCCTTTTATGTACCAAGATGCTTGTTGGTAACTAACATTAATAATAGGGATTGTTTATATGAACAGAAGTTGGCACTGGTATTTTGGGAGAGTCATTAGTCAGACATTGAGTGTGGCTGTATTAGCTAAAGATTGCTGAATCCTTTCTACAGGAATTGCTATAATAAGCTTCATTGCATTGATCCATTCTGAAATCAAACAAAGGAGAATCTGTAACATTCCTAAATAAACAGGCTCCTTGCCTAATTAGTTACTTACCACAGCTGCAAATTGAACATGACCCGTATTGTTATAGATTTGTAATTATCTTGGTATTCCTTCAATTTAGACAGCATGTCTGCAGGTAGTCCTTGACTTATAACCATTCTTTTAGTGACCAAAGTTACAATGGTACTGATGAATGTTTTTTACATTTATGACGGTTGCAGTGTCTCAGGTCATTTGATCACCTTTTGATTAAACCGATTAATTAAAGCACTACTGATGAAATTATTTTCATATAATAAATGTTTGGAGATTGGGAAAGAATCTGAACCTTCATAAAGGGATTGATGAACAGAAAAATTTGGGAACTCCTGATTTACTTAGCACTTCTGTAGGATTTCCACTGAAGCAGATTTTGTCATGCAGGACAGAGAAAGCAGAAGAAAATCTTACCCACCAACTACAAGTTTTTTCCCCATACATCCAATGTGCTTTCACACCATCCTTAAAATAGGAAAAAAGCACACTGCTTTAAAAATGTGTTGAGGCCATGATGGGAGAAATACAGAGGAAATAACATATGCAGAAATGGTTAAGGAACAGGAAGAATGAAGGATTCCTGTTCCCCCATTTTTTTCCCTCTTCCCAACCAACAATGTGAAGTGGGTTGGGCTGAGAAAGTCAGAGAACCTCCATGGCTGAGGAAGTCTAAGCATCTTAACCACTGTGCCACATACCAGTAGAGAGACATTATTGTTAGGTCGTGCCTCAAGACACAGAAATGCAAAATTAATGATTTATTCATATCAACAAGAACTTAGATAGCCCAATCATAAGGATTAAAGGTACACATGCACATGCATGTTAGTAATTTCCGGCTCTAGGGGTGGTGCTCATCTCCATTTCTAAGCTGAAGAGCCAGAGCTGTCTGAAGACATATCTGTGGTCATGTGGCTGGCATGACTAAACACCGAAGGTGCATGGAGCGCTGTTACCTTCCCACCAAAGTGGTCCCTATTTTTCTACTTGCATTTTTTACATGCTTTTGAACTGCTAGGTTGGCAAAAGTTGGGACAAGTAATGAGAGCTCACTCCATTACACGACGCTAGGGATTCAAACCGCTGAACTACCGACCTTCTGATTGACAAGCTCAGCATCTTAGCCACCGAGCCACCGCATCCCTTTCATAAAATTAGGATGATGGCAAAATAGGACAAACATGAACTAGTAACTGTTACAAGTGACCAAAAAATTCCATACAGGAATGCTTGATGCACAGAACTTGCGTAGTGCGTTGGATTGTCCATGCTGTGAGATATAAAATTGTATACTCACAATTCAAAAACAAGTCTGGTTCACAAAATCAAAGGTTTATCGGAGATATCATGAAGAAAAATAAAAAGAGGTTGCAAGCGCGGCTTCATAGACCCTTCCCTATTGGGGAACTGCACAAAATGCAGTTTTCAAGCTACACATTTTATACTCCTACACAATGCATGCCACGCTTAAGAAGCCCTCCCAACTCCACTTTGTTCTCCTAAGTCATTCTCCAAGTTGTTTTACACTTTAAAGGGTCATCTTGACATTTCCTGCCTAACAACAACAATCTTACCATGTTTAGTTTTAATTTTCACCTTGAGTGGATGTTCCTTTCTTACTGATAGTGGTCTTGCCCAAGGCATAGGTTCCTGTCTCCAAGGGAGCTTTTAGCAAGTCGTTACACATTGTCTCTACTGATTACAATTTGTGGTCAGTTTGCAACAGTAAGAACATCATAACATTTTAATATATTTAACACTTTTATAAAAGAGTAACTTATTATTCATTTCCTTCAATGCCCAATCCAAACTAATATATATATTTCAAATGCTTTATTAGAACAACACTAGTATAGACTGAAATGTTTGCTTGAATTCATACATTCATTCAGTCAATCAATTTCTATAGCCATCCAGCTCAACCAACTGATTTTGGGGTAGAAGCGATATTAGGAGATTGTAGGAGTAGAAAAAAGCCATGTTGAAGAGCCTTGGTGGTGCAGCAGACTAAAGTGCTCTTAAGTAACACCAGCTGCCTGCAATTACTGTAAGTTCAAATCTCACCAGGCTCAAGGTTGACTCAGCCTTCCATCCTTTCGAGGTAGGTAAAATGAGGACCCAGATTGTGGGGGCAATAAGCTGACTTTGTATAAAAAAGAACACTGCTTAGGTGGGCTCAAAAGCCCTACTAAGAAGGTATATATAAAAAGTATGAAGGCTATTGCTTAATGCATTGTAAGCCGCCCTGAGTCTCCGGAGAAGGGCGGCATATGAATCGAACCAATAAATAAATAAATAAATAAATAAATAAAATGTTTGAAGGTTTTTTTTGGGTGACACCAGCTTTATCTTATTGTCTCCATAAAATAACACAAAATCTTATAGATTTTGTTTCATCTGAAACCTCAAATATTCAAAATGCTCCAAATTTTGTTTCTGCCAAGCTCTGATCCAAAATGGTTCAGCATAACTTTCATTATTTTCTGTTTCGAAACAGAATATATATTCCCATTTAATGCATTGTATTTTCTTTTTATAAGAAATTAGTATAAATACTTTGGACTCAAATACTTTCTGCATGAACAGCAGATGGAGGCTATGGCCAGGAATGCCTCCATAAAATTACATCTTATGTGCCAGTTGTGGCCATTCATATAACAGGTAGTTCACTATAATTTCCTCTATATTGGATTGCAGTTGAAATCTATTCAGAAACTTTTGATGGTTTAGCATTTAGCAGTCTAAATAGTTATGGAAGAAACTAGATTCACCCATGTTACACCGTTTCAATGGCAGTTACACTGACTGACAGCTTCAGGATGAAATTCTAATTACTGGCTAGGGGCTCCATAAATTGGAGATCTCTTCCTCTGAACCCAATCTGCCCAACCAATGAGATTTAGCAAGGAAGGCTTTCAAAGTGTCTCAACGTACAGTGACCCATACTCAAGCTTTTCCAATGTGGACTCTCCTTCTAGAATGTCTACCTCCAGATATTTGGACTACCAGCTCCCAATTACATTTGCAGAGAGCCTAGAGAACATAGCTGTTTGGACAGGTATTTTGGGACTGCTTGAAGATCCTGCTGCCTCAACCATGATGTATCAAGGCCTTGTTGTATATATTACTTTGGCATTGTCAGTTATTAACAATTATTGGCAATTAGTAATTGTTAACATCTTTGTAATTGTTTATATTTTACTTTTACAGTATTGTTATTTGTAAGCTGCTTGAAGCCTTTGGAAATGGAATAGTATATAAACTAAACTAAAATACCCCTATATACACACTTTTTCTTTAACTGTAAAATCACCTTTGTCAATTGCTGGCTTAGGTCCCTTGTTACATGAAGCCACAGTTTGCTATTCTTGTCAAATCAGAAAGGGCTGATAGGAATCAAAAAGTGGCATGTGGAACAGATCTGGCAACATATACTTTAAACCCTAACCCCACCAAATAAAAGCAAATTATTTTAAAATTTCATTAAATGTGTTTTATAGATCGGCAAATTTTATGAAATTTTAACTGGGTCTGCAAACATATGCAGTCCTGTATCAAAACTATTTTTACATTTGTATACCTTGTCATTCTACTCAAGCAAACACTCAAAAATTTATGTTGTAACTTAGTTTGTGGCATGAATGGTGCTACTATTTTACTTTAGGTGTTATTGTGCAGTAAATGCCTAGTTTTGACCATGAAGCAATAAGGAATCCATGTATATGAAAATGGCGTTTGCCTTTGAGCTAAAACTGATTGATGCAGGATAACTGCATCAAATAAATTATCTCTTGTTATCTCACAAGAATTTTGGAATAACTCATCCTGGCCACCCTAACACAGGGGTGTCAAACTGGATGCATCATGCACAGGCCACACCCACCCCAGCTCTGGAAAGGCAAAAAATATTACAACATGTCACGTGACATGATAGAGTTTGAGACCTGTGACCTAAACATCAAAAACTGAACTCAAATGATGTGTGCTCCTTCCAACTGCAGAAGATCATCAATTAAAGCAGTGGGTCTCAACCTTCCTAATGCTGCGACCCTTTAATACAGTTCCTCATGTTGTGGTGACCCCCAACCATAAAATTATTCCTAAAACCATTGAAAATATGTGTTTTCCGATGGTCTTAGGCGACCCCTGTGAAAGGGTTGTTCGACCCCCAAAGGGTCCTGACCCACAGGTTGAGAACCACTGAATTAAAGGCTTTTTGTCAATGTCAATGACAATTGAAAAGATCTGGCTCTTCATTATAATAGAGAAATAGGAAATACAGTCCATTCCTGATCTTGGCAGGTCCAGCATCAGCATTCAATACTGAAGCTTAGTTGGGGTTAGCAGCCACAACTAACTATTAACATTTCACACAAAATTCTAGAATTATAGTCTCCGTTGCAGGATTTGGGAATAGCATAAAATGAAAATGGTAGCTGGAACAATATAGAGTTACTTTGGAAAATTCAAAAGTTTATTATTTCTGTCACTTTAAAAAAACAGAAACCCATCAATATATGAGAGTCTGTGAGGTAAATAACCAGAAGAGATTTCTGGATTTTCATGGAGAGATTTTAAGTATAATACAACCTCTAAAATATATTTATGAGTTAAGATTCTGCTCCTTTATATATTTAAATATGATATACTGGAGCTTCTAATATAGAACCCATTAAAAAGGGGGTGGGGAATGTGAAAAATAGTATTGTATATCATTGTATAGATAAACCCAGAATTCATTAAGCATTACTAGCAAGTGGAAGAGGAAGCATTATTTCTCTTAAGTAACCTTGAAAAATATACTTATTTATGCACATTCCTGCTTTTGGAGGGAGTCGATTTGAAACAACTTAGAGTGCAGTGACACTTGAATTCCTAAGATCCTGCATGAAAGTCATCCCCCCCCCAAACCCCTATTTCCTTAAATAATAGACGGAGATATGTGGGTGAATATAAGCAGAATTTAGATCTTTTTTCCTTGGGACTGCTTCTTGCTAGGCATATACATGGAAATGATAATTCACAAAAGACCAACTTTAGGTGGCCTCCATATCTTGGTTCTTGGCCAATGCCTGCACAACTGTATGCAAATGTCGCCCCCAAATTGGTTTGCAATTTTTAAAAAAAAAGGCCTGGGAGAAACTAGCCCAAAGACATCTAGTTGGTTTAAGGCAAGACAGTCACCTGATATCCAATTCAGGGCCTTTAACTGCTACACAAAACTAGCTCTCAAGAAAGACCAGCGGGTAGATTAAATATTAAAGTTTCATCATTCTGGGCAGATGCCTTTAAAATCCAAGTGAAAACAGTAACACAATATGTTTAGATTGCAAAAACTTTTCACTATTTCATTTAACAGAAAATGTTCCAGGTTATACTTCTAAGTAGGGTATATTATTTAAAAGAAAATCATACTCAAGGTCAGTAAATGTTATTATTAATGTAGCCATTTTCATTTATCCATTTTCAAAATGACAATTACAAATTAAAATCTTTGAAATCTGTATTATCCCATTTCCATGTACTTTATGCAGATGCAGTGTATTGTAGTTACTTCCAGCCATTATTAAATTCAGGGAATTTTAACAATTTCCCAGTATTTGATTAGTTTCTGCAGGAATTGAAATCGAACGTTATCAATTTTTTAAAAGTATCATAACACAGCAACTGCAGTTATTATAAAAGTATGTTCATGCTGTGTTTGAACTCTTAAGAGTGTTTTGTTTAATTCTAAGGACTAACAATCAAATGACAACATCACAACCACATGGGAAGAGAAGCTTTCTAATCAATTCCATTAAGGCCATATCCTGTTCAAAGATTCTTACAGTGAGTACAGATTATCTCTCCATTTATATCAGAAGACCATGGAATTCACACATAGCTCCCCAGTCTAATTCTCAAAGTATCTGTGAGCTTGAATATTTAGAAATGAAGATAGCATCTGGGAGAGAATATCTAATGCTGAAGAAATTTGTATAACTGAGTTCCAAGTTAATATAAAACATTTTTTATGCCAAATTACATTTGGACCTGTCAAAAGCAATTCATAAATCCATACTTTACATAATTTTATTCCACTAGAAATTGTGATTTTATACATAGTATAAAGGGCATCATGATAGCACACACATACTTTACCATACTGTTAAAAACCATTTACATAACTATTAAGTACCCTATTATTAAAGCAATATTCAGATACCTTTTTAAAAACTACATATAGATGAATGTTTATCATATGCACGGTGCAAAGATGTGCCCATAATATTTTAGTCACTTTAGAAGAAAACACGGCAACTTAAAACTAGCTTAAAATTATATGGTCCATGTGTCATCAAGTCAGATGTTATGAATCTCCAATGAAGAACTAAAACAGTGTTAAACACCAGATAAATGGGAGAGATCTTTTATCATTACATTCTGAAAAATTTCCACTGTGTGAGAAATGGAAACAATTAGTATTTTCAATTTGTCAATCATGAATGGCACTGAACGCTTTGTTACTATATGAAATGGAATTTTGCCCCCAAGTTGGAAGATAAGATGGGAGAATGAGAGAAGAATAGGATTCTTCAATGCTTATAGGCGGCTTAGACTTGGTATCACATTTCTACACAATTTTAGTCATATATATAAATTGTGGAGAAGAGTGATATTACATATATAAACACAACAAGCCATGTTTATAGTGTACAAAATGACCATGGAAACGAACCTTGAATTATGTAAACAAATCAGCACACAATTTCTTCATTTTCCCTTTATAGCATGGTGCAGAAGGGGGGTTGAATATCAAGTCTCTTAAGAACCACAGCGTCACCAACACAAATAAAACTTTAGGCTGTATTCACGGAAAGTCTGTGATGCCTTTATTCCCTCCCTTTCTTTTCTCTCAGAGTTCATGAGTGTTTTGAGTTCAATAAATAGTACAAAAATAATCCTTTATTTAAAAATCTCCAGATGCATTGTCCTAGAGCCTATACAATAATCTGTAAAAGCAATGAACTTTTTTTAAAAAAAAGGAGCCCACGCAAATGAAAACCTTATGGCAATGGCTATTTTTAGATCCAGCACCTTCTTTGTCTCTGGCTCCAATTTCTGTTCTTCCCGTTAAGGAAAGCAAAATCTTCTTCGCCTTCATCTGAGCTAACTCTTTTCTTGGCTCAGATTAACGGAGTTCAAAACGCTCATTTTATTGCGTAAACCTTTCTTCTTGTGCTTGGAGATCGAACATTCCTACTATTCCATTTTACTGAGTGTTATGGCAGGTTCATTCATCATCTTAACTTCTCCACTCCTGGGCCAGCTTTATGTTTTAGAAGGAAAACGTTTGCGTCTGAAATGAGTCTCGTAATAAGTCACCAAAACCAATGCCTGGCACCAAGGATGGACATGAGTTGGGCTCCTGCTGCCTGTATCATGAGATGCAATTCTTCCCCCGAGTTCAAAGTCATTAGCATTCTGCATCTACCGTGTGTACCGTCACTGCAGCCTGTAAGTGGTGACTATGATGGGGGGCAGGATGGTGCAACCTGTAGTGGTGGAACTTGTGACTCAAAAGGGCAGCAGTCTGAGGTGGGGTTTCCAGGTCTAAATCTTCGTCATGATTTCCCACATCTACGCCAGCTGATAATGGGTCATTATTGCAGGGAGGGTTTTCGCTGTCTTCCTGAGGACTCATAGTACTGTAGCCTGAAAAACAAAGATACATGAACCAAGAGGGATGAGTTTGAACAATAATGTTCATAATACTTAGAAACGATCATTCATGTTCATAATTTAACACACTGCAGGAAGGAAAAATCATCATCTCACAATGCTGACTATTGCAGGAATGTTATAGTTAAACAGAATTTGATTTCCTTTCCTTTGTATTTTTTTTTTTTTAGGTTTCTGATTTTGTACCAAAAAAATCTCAGGGCATTATGAAAAGAATGTTGTTGCATATTTATTATTTAATTCAGGCAGAATAAAAATCTAATAAATAAATAAACTAGATATATATTCAGTAAACCTTAAATATGTTGAAAATAATACATAAAACATACCAAATAGTTGTCTACACCATTTAATATTTTGTGATTTTTATTAGATAAATAAAGGCTTCAAATAATTTCCTTTTTGATTATACAAATTATCTATCATCATTTATTGCAACAAGATGTAGGTAATATTTGAGCAACCTCCTCAAACTTCTCAATGTCAATTTGCTGGACTAACACACAGTGAACAGAATTGGTCCACCATTTTAGGTGTGCTATTTGTAAACTTTTTCTCTTCCACGCATGGAAGGTTACTGAATTCCTCCAGTGGAAATTTGCCTAAAGATATGAGCTCCATTCATGAACTCCACCTGAAGAGTTTCTGTTCTGTATGTTGTTTCTTGTTTCTGCTAAGGCTGGGTCAGAACAGTTTCCTCCCATACATGGAGGGGAGCTGAATTCCTTTGGCAGACAACTCTTTCAGATAGCCCCAGAGACGAGAAAGAACTGAAATACAAGCAGAGAGCACAAATGCAGGAATGGAATGTGGTGTACCTTGGGTGTTTGGGAGGCACCTGGTGCAGGCCTTGCACAAATGCCTCTTACAACAAGCTTTCAGCCATTCATGGGCTGAAAATCCTGCTTGCATTTTGGCATGGAGGATTTTCAGTTCCTGAGCAGTGTTTCCCAAGGAATTCCCCTACATCACGAGGCATCCCGTGCACCTTACCTGGGAGTCCATCTGCTTAATGATGTGCAAGATTGCTTAACAACCACAATTGGGAGTCCCAGGATTGTGGTAGTTGAACGAAGCACTCATGTGAGTCCTCGCTTAACAACCATGTTGCTCAATGACCAAGATTCCAGTACCAATTGTAGTTGTAAGTCAAGGAATACCTGTATTTGCTATTTAAGAGGCATTTGAGTCTATGGACATTGCATCCTCCCAATAGGTCAAAACAGTGGTGAAATGCAATTTTTTTACTACTGGTACTGTGGGGGTGGCTTGGTGGCTGTGATGTGGCTTGGTGGATGTGGCTTGGTGGGCGTGGCAGGGAAGGATATTGCAAAATCCCCATTCCCTCCCCACTCTGCGGCCAGTCAGAGGTGGTATTTGCCAGTTCTCTGAACTGCTCAAAATTTCCGCTACCGGTTCTCGAGAACTGGTCAGAACCTGCTGGATTTCACTGGGTCAAAAAATTTAGGATTTACTTTATTCAAAACAACTCTTAAACATAAATAAATTCCTGTTTTAATACTTTATCAAGTATACTCAAACTGTTAGGGACTTTTTTTTTGAAAACTAAAGGGTATGAGAGTGTATTTATTTCCTCTACCAATGTAGATTTTTCCTTAGCTTTAGTCAGATTTTTTAAAGTTTTAAATTAATGAGTTTACAAATACAATAAGCAACACATTATACCATGCATCATACCACTAAAATGTATTTTTCCCACTATGAAATTTTTTTTTACATATGTAATTGCCAAGTCTTAAAAGGCAGAAAGAATTTTAAACTCAACACAGTCCTGATAAACATATTTTTAAACAATGCAACAAGAATTTTTATGCAATGCAATACTAAAATTATTGCTTATACTAAAAGTCTATATAATAAGTTTCAGGTGTAAAAGCTATCCATAGTCAATTTAGAGTAAATAAAGCCTAGTGCTTAGTTGCTTAGTGAAATTCACTTTTAAGGGAAAATGCACAAAACTGGCTTGCCCACGATTATTATTATAGTTTGGACTTTTTCTTTCTTTCATGTACCAAGTTTTAATCCATCTTCAGATATGGGAGCTCAATTGGTGACTGGTCGCTCTCAGCCCAACCCTTATTGTTGCAAGAAAAAAACAGAAGCTTCAAAGATTAAAATTAAGAAATAAGCAAACAAAACATATCCTACTTCAGGTGCCTGGTGAAAGATAAGCTAAAGATAAGCTATCATGTAAGAAAATTCCTTTGAAAAGTATGCCACAGTAAACAAGACATGTCATCAGGCTTAGAAATTCATATGCTGAGGAGACCAATGACAAAGTAGCAAATGATTAGTTGGCCTGACCATCTTGGGCAGAGATCTTCAAACTTTGCAGCTTTAAGACTTGTGGACTTCAACTCCCAGAATTCTTCAGCCAGCTATGCAGCTATGCTGGCTGGAGAATTCTGGGAGTTGAAGTCCACAAGTCTTAAAGCTGCCAAGTTTGGAGACCCCTGATCTTGGGAAAGCCAGCAATGAACAAATCACCTTTTCTGAATAGAAAAAAAAAGCATGTTATCAACTTCCAGTAAGAAGAATAGAAGTGGTTTTCTATCGTGATGAACTTTCCCAAATTAAATGGAATGACCCTGATGTATGTATAATGGATGGTGAGAATAACTTTGGAAGACAGGAGCAGGAGCTGCACCCTAGACTATACAATCCTGATAACAAAACAACAACAACAAAAAGGGAGTCTAAAGGAGGAATGGGGATGGGGGAAACGTCTCAGAAATGGCTCTCCCTAGTTCTCTGGAAAGTAAAGATAAGCAAGGGAGGGGAAGTGCTTTCAGACTTACAAAATTCTTACTGTAGCCTTTCAGTAAAACTAATATTAATATTTATTGTTTTGGTTTCTTCTCTGGGCTACCTATCAGAGCCTATCAGAGCCATGGGGGAATTGGAGGAGAGGGAAAGTTGGCTGTAAGCCATAAGTAATATTATGACTCCGAACCAAAAGCAAACTATATCAATAATTAACAAATACTGTAGGAGTCATAAGGTGTATGGATCAAACTCTTCCAGCTTTTTTTCCTCCTAATCCTTGACTTCCCTTTTTCTTATTTTTTATTTTATTTTTATTTTACTTTGAATTTGTATACCGCCCTTCTCCCTGAGGACTCAGGGCGGTGAACAGCCAAATAAAAACATCAAATACAAATATTAAAATACAGTTAAAAATATATATAGATTTGGCCCCATTAATTAAAATGATAAACAAAACAATTAAAAACACTTAAAAAGAATTAGGCCAGCCCGGCTTGTTGGAAAAAGAAGGTTTTAAGGGCTCGGTGGAAGGCACTGAGGTCATGGATTCTCCTTATCTCTGGGGGCAACTGATTCCAGAGGGTAGGTGCCCCCACAGAGAAGGCCCTCCCCCTGGGGGTCACCAGCCTGCATTGTTTGGCTGATGGCACCCCGAGGAGGCCCTCTCTGTGGGAGCGCACGGGTCGATGGGAGGTCGTCGGTGGCAGTAGGCGGTCTTGAAGATAGCTAGGCCCTATGCCATGGAGCGCTTTAAAGGTGATAACCAACACCTTGAAGCGCACCTGGAAGACCACCGGGAGCCAGTGCAGTTCACGCAGGAGCGGTGTTACATGGGAGTGCCACGCTGCTCCCGTCACTACCCGCGCTGCTGCGTTCTGGACCAGTTGGAGCCTCTGGGTGCTCTTCAAGGGGAGCCCCATGTAGAGAGCATTGCAGTAATCAAGGCAAGAGGTTACGAGGGCATGAGTGACTGTGCACAGGGAATCCCGATCAAGAAAGGGCCGCAACTGGCGGATCAGGTGAACCTGATAAAAGGTCCCCCTGGTTACAGCCGTCAGATGTTCCTCCAAGGACAGCTGCGTATCCAGGAGGACTCCCAGATTGCGAGCCCTCTCTGTGGGGGCCAAAGACTCGCCCCCAATAGTCAGTGATGGAGTCAACTGACTATATCGGGATGCCGGGAGCCACAGCCACTCAGTCTTGAAAGGGTTGAGCTTGAGCCTGTTCCTCCCCATCCAGATCCGTACAGCCTCCAGGCACTGGGACATCACTTCAAGGGCATCGTTGGGGTGGCCTGGGGTGGAGATGTACAGCTGAGTGTCATCAGCGTACTGATGGTATCTCACCCCAAAGCCACGGATGATCTCGCCCAGCGGCTTCACATAAATGTTGAACAGGAGGGGTGAGAGGACCGACCCCTGAGGCACTCCACATATAAGAGGCCTCGAGGTCGACCTCTGCCCCCCTGCCAACACGAACTGCGACCGGTCGGAGAGAAAGGAGGAGAACCACCGTAACACGGTGCCTCCCATCCCCAACTCTTCCAACCGGTGCAGCATGATACCATGGTCGATGGTATCAAAAGCCGCTGAGAGGTCTAACAGGATCAGAACAGAGGAGCAACCCCTGTCCCGAGCCCTCCAGAGATCATCAACCAACGCGACCAATGCCGTTTCCGTGCTGTGTCCAGGCCTGAAACCAGACTGGAACGGATCCAGATAGGATGTTTCCTCCAGGAATTGTGGAAACTGTCGCACGACCACACTCTCAACAACCTTCGCCAGAAAGCGAAGGTTGGAGACAGGACGGTAGTTGGCCAATATTGCCGGATCCAGGGACGGCTTCTTGAGGAGAGGCCTCACCACCGCCTCTTTCAAGGCCGCGGGGAAGTGACCCTCACTCAACGAAGCGTTGATAACACCCTGGAGCCAGCCTCGTGTAACCTCCCAGGAGGCCAGTACCAACCAGGAGGGACACGGGTCCAGTAAACATGTGGCCGCACTAAGTCTCCCCAAAATCCTGTCCACATCATCGGGAGTCACAGCATCAAACTCCTCCCAGATAACATTCTCAAGACTATTCCTCGTCACCCTGCCCTGATCTACCCAGTCAGAGTCCAAGTCCCCCCGGATTTGAGCGATTTTGTCATGCAGTTATTGTCCGAAATTCTCCGCCCTGCCTTCCAAGGGATCCTCCCGCACTCCCAGGTGAATCAGGGAGTGGGTTACCCTGAACAGGGCAGCTGGACGATTCCCTGATGACGCAATAGAGGCGGAAAAGTAATTAAACTTTGCCGTCTTTATCGCCACTAGGTAGGTCTTAATATGCGACCTTACCAGTGTTCGGTCAGATTCAGCGCGACTGGCCCTCCAACCGCTCTCTAGGCGTCTTTTCCGGCGTTTCATCTCCCTCAGCTCCTCGGTGAACCAAGGAGCTGCGAGGGATCGACACCGGGTCAGAGACCGCAAAGGCACAACTCGATCCAAGGCCCCACCAGCCGCCCGATCCCAGGCAGCTACCAGGTCCTCGGCCGAGTCGTGTGCCAGATCATCAGGAATTGGCCCAAGCTCCGTCTGGAACCTATCAGGATCCATCAGGCGCCTGGAGCGGACCCTTCTAATTAGGTCCGCCTCCCTGCGGCGGGGTGTAGCGGTACGAAGGTCCAGACGAAGGAGTGAGTGATCTGACCATGACAAGGGTTCCATGTCTATATCCCCTATAACAAGATTGTCCTGTTATTGTCCTGTAGGTATGTGCATAACTTACCCTTCTTAGAATGGAAAGTTCCAGAATGTTCTGTCTATGTCATTCTGTTTGCACTCAAAGATAATTTACAGTATATATTATTATTTGTTTATTAAATTGTTATGCCAACCATTTCATTATTGAAAGCAACTCTGGATTGCTAAATTAATCCTGAGAACTGGACCTGACTTTCAGAAAAGCTCCAAAATCCCTGGGAATGGTCAAAGAACGAATATACCCAGTATGATGATAGCATGGCCAAACAGAGAGAGAATGGTCTATTTCCTTTTGGCCTAGTGGTTAAGGCACCAAGTTAGGCCATGAATTTAAGTCCTGTTTTAGCCATGAAAGCCAGCTGGATGACTTTGGGCCAGTGACTCTCTCTCTTAGCCCAACCACACACAGGGTTGTTGTTGTTGTTGTTGTTGTTGTTGTTGTTGTTGTTGTTGTTGGGAAAATAGGAGAAGGATGGTGTATTGGATATGTTCACTGCCTTGAGTAATTTTTAAAAATAATAAAGGTGGATACAAATAAATAGATTTATGGTCCCACTAAATATAGCTTGACAATTGGATATTACTGACACAGACCATATTTACATGATTACTTTTATTTTATTTATTTGTCATAGTTAAGAACTGCTCAATAGATATTATTGAGTTGGTACAGTAGTTTCCTAATATAGACATTTATTTCCTTTGTAAAAATATTATTGTTAATCAGTGGGATTTTCCTCTTTCCCTATACCACTCTGTAGTTTTAACATAGTTGTACAGGATGGGCTGCTCTAAATCAGAGAGATGGTTGACTTGCAACAAGCAAAATCATCAGAAATAGCGAAAGCAGTGGTCCTCATCAATTTAACATCATATTAACCACCCAAATCTGGCTTCTTTGCTAAGGTGACCAGACGTCCCGCTTTTGGTGGGACAGTCCCGCTTTTGAGCAATTTGTCCCGCGTCCCGCGGCGTTTTAAAAAAGTCCCGATTTTTCATTCTGCCTCCTGGTTCCCGGCTGCCTCCTGAATCCCCGCTGATGGCTAGAGGGAAAAAACCTGTTTAAACTCTTGCCGCGGGGCTTCAAAGGGCCGCCCTACGTTAATTAGCTCGGCTTCCCCCTCTCAGCTGATTTGCACAGGGCTCTGCTCTTGCTAAATTGCTCAGTTTTTTTTTCCTCTTTGTGCAAACCAAGCTCAAAACGAAAGTGAAAGTAAAACAGGCTGTTGGCTTTGCAGTTTGCTTGCAACGTTGGAAAATTAGGCAGCAGATTTATTTTCCTTTTCCTCACCAAAAAAGGTAAGTGCAAACAATGGAAAATTATTTAGGGCAAAAGAGGAGAGTTCAAGATTTTAAAACACAAAAGAAAAAAAAGCTCTTTTTAACTAGGGAATTGTAATAATTGAGATATTATTAATTGTATACTGTGTTGAAAGCAGAAATGGTTAAGTTGTGGTTTGGAGGAATATATGGGGGAAATTATTTGGTTTATTATTATTGGTAAGTATAATTAATTGATTTGTAAGAAATTGGATTGCATGGAAATAATTGGAATATTCATGTTCATATTGATTAATATACAAAAAAGATAGTTATATAACTAATTGATTTATATTAAAATGTTGAATTTGTATTAAACAACTGTATTACATAATTACATAATTAACCAATGTGAGGATGGATATAAAAATAGATGACAATGGGAAGGGGTATAAAATAGAATAGAAGGGAAAAATTGAATTTGATTAAGATTAGAGATGAGGATGAAGGGTAATATTGTTTTTTTTAAAAAAATAGATGAGGAATAAATATGGCAAAAAGGAAATATAGAAATTGTAAATTGAATTGAAATGACTAAACACTGTTTAAATTTGTGAACCAGCCAAATATTCTGTTCAAAGAAAATACATTGTATGTATGTGTGTTTCTAATTATTGCTATTTATTCATATTTGTTCTCTTTTATTCTTTAAAGTTTAACAATTCATTCTTTATCTTAATATCTTTATATTTGTTTGGGGTTGGCTTTCTTCCCTTTCATCTTTTTTATTGTACAGCAATCTTTCTCCTCAAACCTACCACCTCTCTTTTCTTTCCTTCTTACTTTCTCTTCCCCCCCTCTTCTTCTCCTCCCTACTTCCTCTTCCTTTCTCCTTCTCCTCCTCTCTTCCTCCCTCTCTTAACCGTCACTCCTACTCTAATTTCCCTTCCCTTCCTTCATCCCTCTCAATTACTGTATCCTTTTATGCATATGGACTACTCAGAGGGCTGAAAAAGTTAGTTTTGACTGGTCCTCGCACTTTTGACCAGTCCTCGAACTTACGACTGTCCTCACATTTTACATTTTTGCCCTATCTTGTCATCATGGTGAAGAGAAGCAGTTGTGAAATGAGTGACGTGGTTGTTAAGAATGCTGCACGGGCATAAATGTGAGGATGGTCATAAGTGTGAGGACCTGTCAGAAATGACTTTTTTCAGCCCTCTGGTTAGTCCTTTTGTGCATATGGACTACTCAGAGGGCTGAAAAAGTTATTTTTGACTGGTCCTCGCACTTTTGACCAGTCCTCGAACTTACGACTGTCCTCACATTTTACATTTTTGCCCTATCTTGTCAGCATGGTGAAGAGAAGCAGTTGTGAAATGAGTGACATGGTTGTTAAGAATGCTGCACGGGCATAAATGTGAGGATGGTCATAAGTGTGAGGACCAGTCAAAAGTGTGAGGACCTGTCAGAAATGACTTTTTTCAGCCCTCTGGTTAGTCCTTTTGTGCATATGGACTACTCAGAGGGCTGAAAAAGTTATTTTTGACTGGTCCTCGCATTTTTGACCAGTCCTCGAACTTACGACTGTCCTCACATTTTACGTTTTTGCCCTATCTTGTCACCATGGTGAAGAGAAGCAGTTGTGAAATGAGTGACATGGTTGTTAAGAATGCTGCACGGGCATAAATGTGAGGATGGTCATAAGTGTGAGGACCAGTCAAAAGTGTGAGGACCTGTCAGAAATGACTTTCCAGCCCTCTGAGTAGTCCCTATACACATAGCCATGGCCACCCGGTCACATGACCAGCTAGCCACGCCCACCCAGTCACATGGCCTCCAAGCCACGCCCACACAATAAGCCACGCCCACAATGGTGTCCCTCTTACCAATGTTAAAATCTGTTCACCTTACCCTATACACATAGCCATGGCCACCTGGTCACATGACCAGCTAGCCACGCCCACCCAGTCACATGACCAGCTAGCCACGCCCACAAAATAAGCCACGCCCACAATGTCCCTCTTTACCAATGTTAAAATCTGGTCACCTTATTCTTTGCTGAACTTTGCACTTAGCAATCTATGAAAAAGAAGCCACATTGGAGCATATTTTACTATATATGAATCTGAATCAATATCATGAACAGAGTTTCTCTTTGATAAGAGGAATTGTTCTGCATCTACTGAACAATTTGTTCAATATTGTAATTGAGACAGTGATGTTATAACGGAGAAAACAAAACCAAAATAAATAGTAATTTAAACTCCCCTAGGGGAATTTATTTGAGCTTCCTTTCATCTTAGCTGATGCTGTAAAGCCTTAATATGCCTTAGTTATTGGTAACATTGACTGGAAACAGTACCATTAAAATCCAGAAAGTGAATTTCAGCCAATTGTACCTCTACTTTGTGAGGTTTTCAGATACCCCTGCAAAGAGTGCAAAAAATAAATGCCCCGAATGTGTAAAATTCAGAATGTTCTCATCATGCTGAACTGTATGATACAAATCTATGTGCTACTATGACTCTCCTATACGTAAACTTCAATTAGCCCAAAAGGTGCATTATAGCACAGAAATCTTTGAATCAAGTTACCCCAAATCTGCTAACTATCTGCTAACATAAATAATATGTACAAAATCTTGGATCCTGTCTAACTGAAATTTCAAGGCTCTTCTCAATAATTGTATTCGCAAGATTGTGGATGCTGCAGCATTGATGTAATCAGCGACAGTCACATGATCATGATTCCTGATGCTCCTTGCTAGCTTTCTACAAACAAAGTCAATGAGCAAAGCTGGCAGGAAGTCGGAAGATACTCCCATTCCCACTGCTTTTTTGCTCTCCCCTGGTCATTCTGTTTATCTGTTTAGGTAAAGAATGATCTCTGAAACAATAACCCAAAGGTTCATAGGTAGTTTATGATTGTTTTTTTACCCTTTGAAGGAGAAAGGTGGTTTAGAAATGTGAAACATAAGTAAATAAATGATTCTGTGTACTTAGTAAAATTAATAGTAAATAGATTTTCAAAATAAAAATAACACTCTGACAAAATGTAAAAAATGCTAATTTAGAAGTTTACAAAATTCAATTGGACATGTGCAATTAGGTGAATTGCGTAAGTGCAGCAAATTTGTAAGTATGGAAACACAGAGTCTTATATTAAATATATGCAATTGACAACATATTGGCTGGAGAATTCTGGGGATTGAAGTCCATATATCTTCAATTTACCTAGCTTGAAAAAACTTAGTCCTGTGCATTGACGTTAACAGCTATATTTACTTTTATGCAACAGAACTCTTTGCAGTTGTTGCCTCTCGATTTAATATATTTGATTTCTCCCAAATGCTGACAATTTTTTAAAAAAAAGTGTGATAGGAAAACAAATTGCATTACATATAAAGTTAATTCAACAAAATGTTTGAAAGAATTTGACACCTATTATGTTATTAAATGCGAAGTAATTATGGCAAAGCAGGAAGAAGGACTAATTCTAGTAACAGCAGTTAATGAACATTTTAACCTTTGTATAATGACTCAACCACAGCGTCCAATCCTCTGCAAATAAAAGGAAGTAAGCGAAAGAAAAATAATCACAATGCCAACGGCCCTAAGAAGCATTCAAAGAGACATTCCAATGTTAGCACAGTCTAAATCTCTGGCTATTGTTTAAACTCTCTGCTTCTCTATGTTACTGAGAAAGAAATAATGAGGAAAGGAAATTATGCAATGCATTAGGCTATTTCAGATAATAATGTTACAATCACGTGTAATGTACAGGAAAATTTGTCAAGGAAATATTATTGTCTAAGCTTCCGGTGAAAAGTGTTTGTTGGAAATAAACCAATCAACCAAAGTTTGACCTCTTGGTTATTAGGAACCAACTGCCAATATTTATGTCATTTAGTTTTTTTCATATACAGGTAGTCCTCACCTTAGAACAGTTCATTTAGTGACCGAAGTTACAATGGCACTGAAAATTGTGATTTATGACCATTTTTCACACAACCTTGTAGCACCCCTATGGCCATCTGATCAAAATTCAGATCTTTGGCAACTGACTCATATTTATGACGGTTGCAGTGTCCCAGGGTCATGTGATCACCTGTTGCAACCTTCTGACAAGCAAAGTCAATGGGGAAGCCAGATTCACTGAACAACTGTGACACTAAATTAACAACTGTAGTGATTCACTTAACAACGGAGGTAAGAAAGGTCGCAAAATGAGACAAAGGTCACTTAACAAATATCTTGGGCTCAATTGCAGTCGTAAGTCAAGGACTACCTGTACTCTTACGGCCTAAAGCATGATACTTTTTATTCCATGTTGCCACAGAAGCATAACATAGCATTTCCATGTTTGTTTGTTTTTATTTTTAATGGTTCTACTGAACAAAATTCTGTATCCGAATAATAGATGAAAGGCATTCAAGTCTGGCTAGGGTAGAGCTGCCATTTTTCTCTTTAAAATTATAAAGCTTGTCACTGGGTACTTTCAAAAAAGATTTTCTACATTCTGCCTTTCTAATGCTGTGTTTATATTAACTAGAAATATCACAGGGTCGCAGTCCTATGAAAGATATAAGGGCCGGCAAGTGTCAGTGAGGGATCACTGCCACATACTGAGTGAACAACTAGAAACATTCAAGGACTCCAGGAAATCAAATACAAGTTCTCATTCTATCCTGGCTGTGCATTTAGTGTATCATACTGTATTTATAGTGAAAGTGATACGAAGATACAGCTGACAGCCCTGGCAAAAAAAATATATGCCAACCTCACATTAATCCTCTTAGTGGACTCATCAACTTGATATAGGATGGAAGATTTAGCAACAACTGTCCAGTCTGATTGGTGATTGGTCAATTATGTGGTAAAACAGTCATTCTCAGCCTGCACTGTAAGTTTTTTTCATTTAGAAAGAAATGTCACAAAAGCCCAAATCCTACTTCCTTAATCATTTTATTTCTATGTGAACGAAAGGAGAATTGTGTTTGCAGTAATTCTGCCTGTCACAAATCTTCTTATGAATCATAATGCATACCAGTAAGCCAAGAAGGCATTCAACCTTTTAAAATTTAACCCAAGCTTGATTTAACCTAGCAACAAGAAATAAACTCTTGGTATCTATGGGCTTAAAAGTAAACACTGTTTGATTAAAAAATAATGTTGTTCTTTATCAAATAGAACAAAGTTAATGGGACAAGCATCAAAATACATTTCAAATTACCCTACTGGGAAAAGAGGGGGATCTATTTTTTGTAAAAACTTTGCTTTTTGTAAGGGTGCATATTCATATATCAGTGTTGATATATCAGTGATTAAGATGTTAAGTGGAAGAATGAAACGAAAATAGCTTCAAAATTGGCAAGGGCCTCGCCCTGGAATGGAAAGCAATCAAGTTTGTTTTAAATGAAGAACAGCCCTGGGATTACTTTCTTAGGAAATATGTTATATTGTAAGCACAAGCAAGATGAATGGCCTCTATGATCTTACCATGATCACTTTCTGTCCCTGATCGTCCCCAATAACGGCGTCTGCGTTCAGGACTATGGGCGTGTCGCTCAATAACTGCTGCTATAAACCGAGTGTTACTGACTATGGTGAGCAGAACAAAGAAAAAGAGAGAGAGGATACAAAGGATAACTTCACATACTCATCAAGCAGGTCACTTCAAAGACATTATAAAACAGCTTTTTATTACATTGTTGTCAAATTCCAAAACTGATCAAGCTTCTAAAGCAGTATGAAAGAACAGTAACTATTTTGATTCCTAGACAGCATTGTAAATTACTTAGAATCAATTGGGTAACAAAATGCACCTAAGGTATTTAAATACCTAAGGTATTTATATACCTTTAATATACCCTAAATATTTCTTTAAGGTATTTTAAAATGTAATATTTTTTTTTGCAAAACTGCAAGAAACATTAGTGATAGTTAAAACCTGGTAAGGAAAACACAGGAACATCTATAGCAGTGATGGTGAACCTTTTAGACACCGAGTGCCCAAACTGCGTGCGTGCGCATGTCCAAACTGAAAGGTGCCCGCGCATGTGCGGACATGCATGTGCGGACATGTATGCATTCATGGACATGCATGGATGTACAGACATATGTGGACATGCGTGCATGCGCAGCAGAGATCCGAAGACCTGCTGGCCGGCGGGAGGTGGGGTATCCCAACACCGCAGGGGTGGGTTCTACTTACCTTTACTACCAGTTTGCATCGCGCCCACTTGCCTCGCTCGCGCCCACGCATGCTCTTCTGTGCATGCACAGAAGCTTCTGTGCATGCGCAGATCACCTATGATGATGTCTGGGTCAATGGGCGGAGCCTTCCGCTGGTTTTACTACCAGTTCTTGCGAACCGGTTCAAACTGGGGGCAACCCACCTGTTGCAATATTTTCAGGATCAGACTCAATAAAGATAATAGAAGTTATAGGTTTAAATATAATTCTCTTTAATCATAATAGGCATTCTATATTCGCTGAATATTCAAGATAGAAGCAAGGAAAATGGGGAGGATGGCTCCTTTTATATACAAGGGGCGGAGCCAGGAATGGGAGTGGTAAAATATGAATACATTAAAGCTCAAGTAATAAGTTAACCCCTGATGTTCCATATATACATTATTTACACATTAGAGAATAAGGCATTTACATCTGACAAATCCCCCTCTAAATGCCGGTTCGTTATACAACACCAGTTACATTCAGATTCAGGACAATATAATACATATAATTTAGAAGTTAAATATTTGTGTTGTTTAGAAGGTAAGGGTTTTGTTAATATGTCAGCTAATTGTTCAGAAGTATCACAATGTATTGCTTTGATGAATCCGTCTTGAGATAGTTGTCTCACGTGCTTAAATTTTATATCAATATGCCTGGACCTTTGTCCAATTGCATCGGATCTAGAAATTTCAATGGCCGCTTTATTATCTTCATGCATAATAAATGGTAAAGTAGGTTTCTTCCAAACATCTGTGATCAAATCATTGAACCATACAAGGTTATTTGCAGCTTTAGACAAGCAAACATATTCTGCTTCTGTGGTAGAGGTGGCTACCAGTTCTTGTTTACCAGTATACCAGTAAACTGGACAATCGTTCAATAGAAAAACATAACCAGAGGTACTCTTTCTGCATGATGTATCACCAGCCCAATCTGCATCAGCATAACAAGTAATTTTTGGTTCTTTGTCATTATTGGGTTCCAATATTAAACAAAAATCTAATGTACTTTTCAGGTATCTTAAAATTCTTTTGACAGCTTCCCAATGATACAAGGTTGGTTTGCTAACATATCTTGACAATAAATTGAGAGGTAATGCAATATCTGGCCTAGTCCAATTAGATATATAAAGGAGTGAACCTATAATTGATCTGTAAAATGTGTTGTCTTTAAACTCAGGGGAAGATTCATCATTGTTTCTAAGAAAATCAGTTTGCATAGGTGTGTCACATGTTTTGGCATTATTTAAGTTACATTTGTTTAGGAGTTCAATGATTTTATCTTTTTGAGTAAGTTTGAATCCCCTTTTTGTTTTGTTAATTTGTACACCAAGGTATTTATTCACTCTACCTAGTGATTTCAATGAGAAGTGTTCGTTTAACTTATTTACAAAGATTTCCCTGCTCTCTTTATGCTTTCCAATATATAAAATATCATCCACATAAATTAATACAAATTCAATATGATCATTACTCTTTTTTACAAAGAAACAGTTATCAGCAGTGGTGGCGTTGAAATCCATGGTCTTTAGTACTTTTACCAAACAATCGTACCATCTTTTGCCAGATTGCTTCAATCCGTACAGACTCTTATTTAGTAACCAAATTTCGTTCTTATTAGTGTATTGACTGTGTGGTGCTCTTACATATATTTCCTTATCTAATTTTGCATGTAAGTATGCAGTCTGTATGTCATATTGAAACACGTCTAGATTGAGTGCAGATGCTACTACAAGAGCTGTTTTGACACTCTCTGTTCTCACTGTGGGTGAATATGTGTCAGTATAGTCTTCTGGATATTTTTGTGCATAACCTTGTGCAACTAGTCTGGCCTTGTATAAGGTATTACCTCCTTCTAAATTCTTAATTTTATAAATCCACCTGGTACCTATAATTGTTTTATCCTTAGGTGCGATCGCAGGTGTGAATACATTTAATCCTTGTAAACTTTTCATTTCTTTTTCCATAGCTAGTTCCCATTTTTCTCTTTCTTCACGGGGAAGTTTCAATACTTCCTCATATGTATTAGGTGTTATTTGTTCTCCATCCATATGCATAATATAATCTTTGTATTTATTTGGTATTTGGTTTCTATTATTTCTAATATTTCTTTCAGGTTTGCTATGGTTGTCATGCAAATATCTGGCTTCCTTTTTTGTTAATGTGTCTGTCTTTATTTTATGCTGACTATTTGTCCAAATTTTGGTTTTGTTCTTACTTTTGTTAATATTTTGATTTTCTGTTGTTCCTTCCTCGCAAGATATATTATCTTTGCTTTTATTAGGAAAAATTTCATTAAGGTGCAACTTAGACCAATTGGCCTGCTCATGAAACACAGCTGTTCTGGATACTATAAATTTGTTATTATTATCGATGAATCTGTACCCTTTGGTTCCAGTTTCGTATCCCATGAATCTTAATCTCCTGGATACGTTTTCTCCCTTTCTCCTCAATTGTTTAGGTATGTGCACGTCTGCAGTAACTCCAAATATGTGCATGTGTGCTAATTTAGGTTTTCTATTGTACATCACCTCATATGGTGTCTTATTCACAATACTGGACCATGTTCTATTTTGAGTGTAATTTGAATAATGTAAGGCTTCTGACCAAAATTGTTTGCCTAAACCAGCATCCTCTAATGTGCATCTAATCATGGTTTGTAGTGTGGAGTTCTTTCTCTCTGCAATCCCATTTTGAAAGGCAGAAAATGGATTGGACGTGAAATGTAGCATCCCTCTATCCTTTAACCATTGGGAGAATTCTTTAGACATGAATTCACATCCCCTATCTGTCATAATTTGTTTTATTCTGATATTATGTTGTGTTTCTATGCGTTTGTAGAATTCCTTAAATTTCTGAAAGGTTTCATCCTTGTGCTTTAATGTGTAAACAAAACCATAGCGACTGTAATCATCCACTATTGTTAGGAAGTAACGTTTTCTATAGGTAATTGATGGATTTAATGGACCAACTAAGTCCATATGTACCAAATCAAAAATATTGTTAGTTGATCTGTTAGATTTTTTTGGTCTAGGACTGGTTTTTAGTTTGGTGGATTTACATACTGAGCATTCTAAATAATTTTCACAATTTTTTATTTTTACACCTTCTGCGTGTTCAGTCATTTTTTGTACTACAGGAAAGCTAGCATGTCCTAACTTCCTATGTAAGATATGAGCACACTCATCATGAATTGGTTTACCTATTTTTGGTTTCTTCTCATTGTGTGTATTTTTGTTATCATGAGTTAATTTACATTCATCATTGTCACTGTTACTGACATTTTCATCATCTGCTTCAATACAATCTTCCATATTTGAATCAATGTTATGTAACCATCTTTCTTTGGTTATCAGATAGGGTAGACCCCCTTTTATCATCACAGTGCCTACATTTGTTTTGTTCTTTTCTATAGTTGCTTTCCCCTTTGAGAAAACTATATTGATGTCAGATTCTCTGCTTAGTTTTATAGCACTTAGTATGTTGTGAGGTATTTCTGGGATTAATAATACCCCCTCTATTTTCCCTAAACCAGGCAAGGTCACATTTCCTCTGCCTAATACTTGAACCTTTTCTTGATTAGCTACCTTTATCACAAACTTATCTTCTGTAAATGAAGATAATATACTTTTGTTATTAGTGGTGTGATTTGTTGCACCAGAATCAATAAGCCAATTATTGTTCTCATCTTGTTGTGTTTTGGTGCTGTCTTGTTTATTTAGCCCATTTAGTGACCCAGATTTTCTCTCTTTTGAATTTTCTCTACCCCCTCTACTTTCTCTGTAGTTTGGTGGACTTCTATATTTGTGTCTATCTGTGGAAGATTGTCTGTAATTGTATTTGCTCCTATATTCTGGCCTATGTCTCTCCCTTGGGACTTTGGGACAGTCTCTTCTACTGTGTTCCCTGGATCCACAATTGTGGCATCTAAAGGCTTCATTATATTTATCTTGAAAGACTACTTTCCTAAAAGATTTGTGTTCTGTTTGGTTACTGGAACGATTTTTTCTTGAATTGTCTTCTGCTATCAATTTGTTAGATAGACTTTCTATTGATAAATACCCCAAATTAATGGTATCTAAGTGTGACATAAAGCTATCCCATGATGGATCAAGTGAATTGATAATAACACTTTTCATAGTTTGATCTGAAATCACTTCCCCCCTCAATTGCAGCTCAGCTCTTATTTTGTTTAGATTTATCAAATGTTCACTTATAGAAACCCCTGGTTTCACTCTAGAAGAAAAGAAATCCTTAGACATTCTTGTGGTTGTGGCTACGCTATCGCTGTGAAATAGATTAAACATGCATTGAATTATTTCTGATACAGTTAGGTTTGGTTTGATGCTATGATACATTGCAGGAGACACGCTAGAAATTATTATGAAAAATGCTCTATGATGTAAACAGTCTATTTTTAAAGTCCAAGGTCTTCTTGGAGGACTAGTTATAAAGAATAGTAAATTTTCTTTCATAAAAATAACCTGAAGCTGTTGGTACCACTCTTGTAAATTAATGCCATCAACTCTAAGTTTTGGGAAGTCACTGGGTAAGTTCCCCACATTATTTTGTCCATTACTTACAACCTGAGGCAGTCCGTGGTCTCTCAAGTGCAGGAAATTACAGAACGGCATTGGGATGCTTGTAACGAGTCTGCGCGGTTCTCTGGCCAGTTCAAGTCTTTCGGGGCCGTCTACGTAGTTTTGCACATGCGCGTTGCTCATTTCTTCTTTGGCGCCGTTGTGGAAGGTTCTCTCCATTTCAGCTCTCTCGATCCGCTCCTCTTCAGATGAGTCGGTCTCTGGCTCGGTTTTTGGGGCTTTGGTGATGGCGGCGGTTCTTCTCTTTCTCTTGTGTGTGCTGGCACTCGATTCTGTCTGCGGTGTAGGACGGAATCGGCATGGCTCTCTGGGCTCGGGTGTCGTCGTTTTCGAAGTCAGGATGGGAGCGTGCAGGTCTTGAGTTGTCGGTTTGATTTCTTGCTTCTTCGTCGATGTCTTGGAGATTTTCAATCTTGGCCCAAAAGCAGCAAAAAGCGTTTTCATTGCTGACTTTACTTGAGACTTTGTTAAATCGTCTTCACTTTCTGATTTTGGTTCATCTGAAGAGTTTGAGACTTCTTTTTCACTTTCTTCGTCTGATAGTGTTTTTCGCGCCAGAAATTTTGAACTGAGCGTTTTGATTGGCTCTGCTTCACTCTCTTTTGAAGTTCGTTGAAACCAAGATGGCTGCCGTTCAAAATTTCGCGCGGGGTCACATCTTTTCTTTTTTACAACTATTTTCTCAGTAGTCATTTCACCCACAGTTTTTTGATCTTTGGGTTTTTCTTTAATGACGTTTTTCTCTCTCGCTGCTCCGCTGTTCCTCAGCATCTCCTGGAGGTCCGCGATGAGGCTTTCATCATTCTTTTGGCTTTTTAGTATTTTTAATATTTCTGACCTGAGTTCGTTATTTTCTATCTCGATTTCTTCCTGGTCGTTATTTTCACTCATCAGTTCTTCTTCTTCAGTGGTGTATTCTTCGGATTCTCTCGAAATCGCATTAGTGGATTCGTTGATCATCTCTTGATCAGTTTCTATTTCTTTGCTGTAGGCCCTGGTGTTGGGCCTATCTTTCTTGGACATTTTTAATTACTTATTGAGTCAATTAACCATCCTCTGCTACCAGCTTGTTGCAATATTTTCAGGATCAGACTCAATAAAGATAATAGAAGTTATAGGTTTAAATATAATTCTCTTTAATCATAATAGGCATTCTATATTCGCTGAATATTCAAGATAGAAGCAAGGAAAATGGGGAGGATGGCTCCTTTTATATACAAGGGGCGGAGCCAGGAATGGGAGTGGTAAAATATGAATACATTAAAGCTCAAGTAATAAGTTAACCCCTGATGTTCCATATATACATTATTTACACATTAGAGAATAAGGCATTTACATCTGACACCACCACTGCAACACCGGTAGCAAGGCAAGAGGTAAGATCTTTTTCTTTCATGAGCTTCTGTTTCGTTGTTTGCAGGGAAACAGAAGCTCACGAAAGAAACGCCATTGAGATCTGACTTGGGGCGACAGTGCGCGTGCCAGCAGAGAGGGCTCTGTGTGCCACCTCTGGCACGTGTACCATAGGTTCGCCATCACGGGTCTATAGAACAACAACTGTGTGTTTGATCGCTAATTTCCCTACAGTTTTCAAACCAGTTATTTATTTTATCAAGAGGTGGGTGGGTGGATCTTAATGGAAAGGCAGCAATATACAGCCTCTCTTCAGAACTGACAGGGCCAAAACTGTAAAGCACTTTGCCCTCTTGAAATGATTACAGAGATGAATAATGTTACATGTCTATAGAAGGAAACTGCAGGGAAAAAACCCGCATGCAGCCTCTCCCCGTGTTTTCCTGCCCAGCCAGAATGGGATTGCTAAATACTCACTGATTCCTCTGTCTTCATGACTGTCCTCATCCCTTTCATCTCTCTCATTCTCCAGGTTGGACATGCGGACTGACATTTCTGCACACCGTTACAAACAGAAAAATGCAACTATTAAGAGAGAGAAGTTGCATTAGCCTGTAAGAGTGCAATGTTTTGAAAATGGCCTTGGGTTACCCCTTTTTGAAGGACAAAGTAGCAGAGGCCTGGAAACCATATAGCAATTATGGTTGAGGTTATGGCATAAAATTGTTAGCTTCCCTACCTCTCTCTTCTCTTTTAAGTCAGCTATATGTATGTACCCAGAGTCCAGGGGTGGGTTCTAACTGGCTTTACTACTGGTTCTCTTTGTGTGCGTGCTTCACGCACGATCACGTTGTGAATCTGCCCAGCTGAGGTGCGGCAATCTGCTCTGCCGCACCTGTCAGCTGGGCGAAAAAAGAAGAAATATAAGGTCGGAATAACGCAGGGCCGGGCGGGAGGGCCCAGCTCCCGGAGAAAGAGAACCAGTTCGGTGATGTAATAGCGTCACCGCTACCGGCTCGGCCGAACCGGGAGCAACCCACCACTGCCAGAATCACTGTAACAGTGAGATAGGCAGCATATAAATTTAATAAAGAAGTAAGTGAGTAAGTAAGTAAGTAAATAAATAAAAATAGTCTCAGAATCCTTGATATTCTCTGAGTTTGGCTGTTTGCTTGCAGACCTTTTATTACCCAACTAGATAACATTATAAGTGCACTATCAAGCACAGCAACCAGTGCAGTGCACAATCAGTACAATAACTAAGCTCAGAGAGTACTAAGGACTCTTCAATTCAACCCTGAGTAACATATTCTCTTTTATGGGAAGTAATAGCTCTTTTAGAAATGTTGGAAAGTGATGATCACGATTAAACATCTTCCTTGCACTAATGGCAATACTTTCATAACTCCTGTTTTCTCAATTATTTGTCAGTTGATATTTTCATGGAATTACATAGCTCAATGATAGAAAATGGATAGAATTATAATCAGCAGGTAACATGCTCTCTTTTGAATTTTATTATTAAGAAGGCAAAATGCTAAACAGTGGGATTATATAATGTGTTTATACAAAAGGATGTACCTAGAAAATGCCATTTGTGTCTTTTGTACAACTGGAGCAAAAACATGGATTTAGAACTTCCTAAAATCTATTAAATGTGTTGATAAAGGATCCATAAGGCATGCACATCTATCCTGGAAAGCTAACTGCATATCTAACATGCTCTAGAATCAGCGGAAGGAATAAATATTTACAAGATTCCAGGAGAGGCTTAATAAAACCAGTGCAATTTTAAGTTCTCTATCCAGCAGAGGTCAGTAGTGCCAATTCTATAATACCAGAGCAATGTGAACAAAATATATTCTATAGGGCATATGTTTATAATTCAATTTGAGATTATCAGAAGATTTGCACAAAATCAAAAGAGTCAGGGCCAAAAAACACTTGCAATTCTATTCCATAACAAATACATTTGTTCAGTTTACCTTGGGCTGCAAGTGGAGACATATGCTGATGACTTCGGCGATGGATCTGATGACGATAGGCGTAGACTGCGAGAACCAACACCATTATGCATCCCATAATACCTCCTGCTACGGGACCAACTGGAGCGCTTTTTATCATATTCAAAGTTATCACTTCATCTCCTTTCATTTCAGAGAGAAAAAAATGAAAATAATGTGAAAATCTCCTAAAAAAGTTCAAATCCTGTAAAGTAATCTAGATAATTGCTAGATTATGGATGCTGCCTGAAATCTAATTTGGGTGACAAAAACACTCCAGAGAGGAAATCATGCCAGTTTTCAAAACAAGCCATGTGACCATTCCATTGCTCCATGTTAAAAATTGTAATAAATAGACTAAATTCCTATCCTAATCAATACACCACAATGGCATTTCATCTTACAGACTGCATGGACTAGAAGGCATCTGTTATACAGGATTAGTCCAATATATTCTGTTTCCCCAGCCAAAATTATGTTATGATAAAAAGAATCATGCAATTTCACCCTGCGTGATTCTCACAAAAAATATAATTGGGGTTTTTTTTTATGTAGATCATCCAGACCAGATCTCAATACATTAAAAAAATCCAAATGGATCTTACCAATGGATCCCATGTCATCCGTATAGGGGCTTTTGGCACCCACAATACCCCCGAAGCATTCCTTCTGAAGAGCACAATAGGATTTATCAAGGTGAGTCTTTCCATCACTGTCCACCATGCACCACTCACAATCTAAGACACCAAAACAATCTCTGCAAGATAAAGAAATGGCTGTGAAAATTTACTTGTTACAAGATTAAGTAACTTGAGACAAACATATTTGTGAAGTGAGACTTTTATAGCTAGACCAACAGATAGGTTAGGCTATCTCACCTTGCTATCTCTTTGAGGAAGTGCAAATTTGCACTTGCAATGAAAAAACAAATCTGCCTTTTTACCAGCTAAGCTATTCCATAAACAAAATAATGATCCCTTGGTGCTAGATGTGAACCTGATATTTTACTTGTTCGTTAGTCAGAAATGACATTAATTTTCCTCCATCTTCCTTACTGTCCTTTTCTTCAAAGTGGAACAAGACAACTTCTGTTACTGTTATTATACCAGTGCTATCCTGATTAAAATATGAGATCTCAAGCAGCCGTTTCCATAACGTCCGCCGAAGAATCCCCAAAGCAATGACTATTCAGCATTTTTTCATGTTCTAAATTCAGGCAAGCTGCTCTAATTTAATTTCTTCATTGTTATGCAGGTCATTTTAAAGGTTTTGTAACTTTCAAAGGGTAGAATCTGAATCTGCAAAGAAGAGGAGCTATATGTTGTTAGGTTAAATAAAGAGAAATACAAATTCAACTGATTTTATGATAGTTTTTATTTTAATTTTTCAAGCAGTTAAAAAAATCTTTATTGATTTCTTTAAGGGAAAAAATGGTGTAACTTACCCACTCTCCATTCTTTGATTACACTGTGTATTAATACACTGAGGAAGAGCATCCTGTAGGCTGGAATCCACAGCAATAAAAGTCAGAGGTTCTTGATGGACTTCACAACTAGGGTTCCTAAAAATTTGGAAAGCAGTACACAAAAACTAGGTTTCAAAAACTCACTCAATAGTTATGTTACTTTATTATCTGAATAATTACCCTTAAAACAATTGAATTGCCCATCTAACACCTTGAACAATATATACTATCATAACATTATTAATAAGTTGTGAGATATGCATACCTGTTTTCTGCATTGGTAAGGTTGCCTGTACATTCATTGACTTCTAAAGGGCACTCACAAGGACATTCACATTCATTCTGTTCCATTCTTCAGGAAGAAAATAAACAATAAATATATTTATTATTTCTTACTCCCTGAGTATCTTGAATCTTGGTGTCAGGATTCCAAGTAACACCCCCAACGAAATCAAACTCCGAGGCTTGACGTTCCTCAAGACTAACTTTTATTAGAGATGTCATATTGGCACATCTGGGAAAACCCAAATCTGAGAGCTTCCGGGTTTTCCTCACCCAAGAGAAAGTTCAGGTCCTTGCCCCTCACCCACATGTCCATCACACGAACCAATCAGGTACCCTCTGGAATAGAAGATACCTCCTCATTCTTCTCAGCACAGCTGCAGGGCACAATGGCCTTGACTTTCTAAAAGAATTCTATTTTGACTACATATCTTCTTCACTCTATACAATCCCTCCTTCCATTTTCCCACAGTAGAATTTGTGGCAGGCCTGAAGCCCGAAGGCACAAAAGTAGAAAGATGGCTTCCATGTCTGACACTTGGGCTACAAAACAATTTTAGTGTCAAATTGGGCCAATAGTGTTGTTTGTAAGTTATATTATTAGGCTTATTACTAGCACAATTGTTGGCAATATAGGTAAAGAATTATTTCCACATTTTACTAAGTTTTCAAAGTCCACAATGTTATCAGCACAAAAAAGCCATAAGGACTATAACTCCTCTACAGCTGTGGTGATTTCATGTGAAGTAGCATGTAACTACTACAATTAATAGGCATTAAGTAGCCTCATTTTCAACAAATGTGGAAAATCATCCTTTAATACCTCAAGCAAGTAGCAGCACCAAAATCCAGAATTTAATTTAACAATCTCTCATCATTCAGCTTCATAGATGTTCCTGAGATTCAGTATAAGAGAAGATGGAAATTCTCTGCATCTTGATTCTTTTCACCAGGGCTATTTTCTTTATCACGCTTTTCACTTTTTAAAATTAAACAAACATAAAGATTGTCTTTTCTATTCTTTTTTTCTCTGCAGTATCATTTTTGATACACGATGACCAAATCTCACCACCAGAATAGTCCAAAGAGCTTACCCTGGTGGTAAAATGGATGGCCAATAAATTTTACAAATAAATAAATAAAAGATAGACAGCTCCATACAGTATAGATCACTTGGCCCAGTATAGGAAGCATTTCCACGATCTTGAGGGAAATGCATAAAACGTGATCCCAAATCAGTCTTAACCTGTCACCTAAACCAGACTGACTGAATTAATTCACTAGATTATTTACTCAGGAATACAGGTAATCCTCTACTTACAACAGTTCATTTAGTGGCCTTTCAAAGTTACAACAGCACTGAAAAAAGTGATTTATGACAGTTTTTCAGAGTTACGTCCTTTGTAGCATCCTGATAGTCACGTGGCCAAAATTCAATGCTTGGCAAGTGGTTCATATTTATGACCATTGCCAAGGTCCCAAGATCATGTGAATCACCTTTTCTGACCTTCTGAGAAGCCCAAGTCAATAGGGAAGCCAGATTCACTTAACAATCGGGTTACTAACTTATTAACTGCAGTGATTAATTTAACAACTGAGGTAAGAAAGGTAATAAAATGGGGAAAAACTCACTTAGTAAATGCCTCATCTAACAACAGGAATTTTGGGCTTAATTGTGGTCATAAATCGAGGACTACCTGTAACATACAGACTGAAAGCATTTCTGGGTAGAGGCAGGTGGGAACTCTTTGTTGTCAAGAAACTAGGTTGAGGTAACAAGCAATCTCTAATTCAGCAATCTCTAACAAGCAATCTCTAATTCAGTCCTTCAGTCCTGCAAAATGGCCACAGCTCAAGTGCTGACTAACAGGCTGTACTTCAGACTGGAACTGCTATGCACAGCTCATTCTTGGCCCACAGAAGTGCAGCTCCAGCCTAGCAATCCAATAGTTATCCAACAAGCAGGTGAGGTTATATATGTGACAGCCCTGCCTCCTCAAAAGAAAGTAGAGCCCTGTCTTCTAAGGGATCTGCAACAAAGTAGAAACCAGTCTGTTAACTATACAACAGGTCTAGCGATTGAAGGTGCTGGCCTAGAAAGTAGGAGATTTTCACGCTTTAGGCATGAAACCCGGCTGGGTGACTTTGGACAATCACTCTCTCTCAGCCCAACTCACCTCACAGGGTGGTTGTTGTGGGGAAAATAGAAGGAAGCAGTATCACGTATGTTCATCACCGTGACTTACTTATAAAATCATAAAGGTAGGATAAAAATCTAATAAATAAATACAGTATTTTTCGGAGTATAAGACGCACCTACCTTTTTTGGTGAGGAAAAGAAGAAAAAAGAAATCTCCCTCTGCCTCTGAGCAATTTTGTCTCGTTGCAGCAAACAGCAAACAGCGTGCTTTACTTTCAGTTTCGTTTTCAGCATAGCTTGATTAGTACAAGGAAAAAACAAATCTGCTCCAGCAATTTACCTCTTTGCAGCAAGCTGCAGAGCCCTGAACAAAACAGCTGAGAGCAAATCAGCTGAGGGTTGGGAGGCTGATCCAATCAACTAATTAGGCTGTGCTGAAGCTGAAAGGACCTGTTTTTTCTTGCTGTTTGCTTGCAAGGAGGTAACTGCTGCGAGGCAGAGACCAAAGGGTGGGAGCCAGTGGGTAGGCAGGGCTACATTCGGTGTATAAGACGTATCTAAATTTTCATCCCCTTTTAGGGGAGAAAAAGATGCGTCTTATACTCCAAAAAAATACGGTACATAAAAATATGGCTAGGCTTCTGGGAGAAAGCAGGAGAGTCTCCTGGAGCCCACAAATCAAATGTTTGGATGTCAAAATGACCCAGATACAGCTAGGGTTTTGCTTCTTCCTCACACAGAATATGGAGCTGTGCCTTACATAGTAAGTAAGCAACCTGCCTAGGCAATTTGTAAATAAGACTTAACATGCCTGTTGAGTCACATGCTGCTTCACTCAGCTACTGTAAAAACCAAATGCACATTATCTAGGGGCCCTGCAATCCCTTCATTTTAAAGAAGCACAATCCGAAGTATAATCCAATCACGTCTCATTTCAAATGTCCTCTTACCTGTGGCAGTTCAGACAGAGCCTGTCTACCATACTGCAGGCACAGAAAGCAAGTGAGTCACAGGTTTCATTTACTATTCCAACAAAGGCATTGGTTCCAGGTATTCTTGTCAGCTTGTATTTAGAACAGTGGCTGCCGTGCACAAGGTTTGTCAGATCACCCTAGAGGGAAGGAAAACAGATCAGACATGTGGTGGAAAACATGTTTCCCTGTGAAGTGAATTGTTCTTGTTACGACAAATGTTATCTGCTAGAATGTAAGCCTACAGTGTCCCACTAAATGAACTCTCATCAGCAAGCAATACTTCAACATACAAAATAGCCTAACCAGATAAAAATGTAAATAAACTGTAGGCAATACATTTTTCTGACTAAAGCAATGTAATCTAACTGGATGTCAGTTTTCTATGGGTGAGCAAGCATGGAATATACATATTTCATTTTGTTACCTTACCTTTTGAAAACAATTTTTTCAAATTGAGAATAAGAAATCACGAGGCCCTATTAGCAAGCTTCTGATTCAAAGAATAACACTGAAACAGTAATAATCTATTACAGTGATGGCTAACCTTTTTGCCATCGCGTGCCAGGAGGGGGGGCGTGCGCACATGCGCGTGTGCCCACACCCATAATTCTATGCGCCCCACCCCCGCTCATGGCACGTGATGGCCCGGTAGGCCTGTTTTTCTCTCTCACCTGGCTCCAGAGCCTTTCTAGGAATCTAGGGAGGGCAAAAACGGCCTCCCCCCCACCGGAGGCCAGCGTTTGCCAACTTCTGGTGGGACCAAAAGGCCCATTTTTTGCTGTCCCCAGCCTCCAGAGCCTCTCTAGGAGTCTGAGGAGGATGAAAACGGCCTTCCCCACCCCCCCCAGAGGCCCTTCTGAGGCCAAAAACAGCCCGTTTGCCAACGTCCGGTCCCACCAGAAATTGGCAAACGCTGGCCTCCGGGCGGGGGGGAGTTGGCTAATGTGCTGTTTTCGGCCTCTGAAGGGGTTGGGGTGGGGAAGACCGTTTTCACCCTCCCCAGACTCCTAGAGAGGCTCTGGAGGCTGGGGACAGCAAAAACCGGGCCTTCCCCCCCACCCCGAGGCCCTCTGGAGACAGGAAACAACCTGTTTCCCTACTTCTGGTAGGCTCAGAAGCTGAATTGGCATGCCCAGTGATATGGCTACGTGTGCCACCTGTGGCACGCGTGCCATAGGTTTGCCCTCACGGATCTATTACATTCTTCCTCTCACCTTTCCCAGTCATTAGAGAGAAGGAAGAGTACACTGTTCATTAATGCACTCAAATAATAATGCTGTGATTACAGAGTGTCCCACATTCCATTTCAGCTAGGCATCCAAGCACTCTGTTGGATCCCAGCAAAGCTTCATCTGATCTAGGAACCTTTTCTCCACAGTGGCCAACCTCCTGAGATGTTTACGGAAGGTCTACAGCGCCTTCCTGCTGCTATTTCCTTGCAACAGGTTATTATCACAAGGTTCCTCTGATCTTGAAGACTGCATATGATCATCATAAGTGACTTTTTTCCCATTTCAAATTATAAAATCCTTAGTGCCTTTTCTCATAGGGAAAATGTACCAGCCCTCCAAATAATTTCAATTCACACATTTTTAAAAAAAACTTTTTCTAATTTTGGAACAACCTTTGAAATGCAGTGCAAAAAACTGTGCAGACTCTTTTAAATGTCATTCCATTGTAGATTTGCATAGATAAAGAATATTACATTTGACCTCAAGTATCAAATCTATGGTTTTCTCTGCACCGCTAACTTAATGCCACTTTCCTAACTGAACACCCTCTACATGAGTTTCATATTACCAGGCAGGCAGTCTACTGTATGGAATGACATCATCCGATACAATTTCTATGTTCCCAAAAGTGCATGGAAAGCATGCAGATTGATAACATTCTCAGGAACCTCTACTTCTGAAAACCTCTGTTTTTGCCCCATCCCTGAAGCAAAAAACCCACCTGCGTTTCAGTACTGAAGCTGCAAAACCAATGCAAAACCCAATTTATTGTAACTTGCTGATGGTGTTTTTAAAATGTTGGTCACTAACTGGGATAAAGCAGAGTGCTTAAAGGTTTACCCATAATACTCAAGTATTTAAGATTTATAAATAAACTGCTCCATGATGCCCCATTCAGACTATCAGACCAATGCTACATTATAGGTTGTTATACAATCTCTACTACAATCTAAATAATATCCTATTTGGATATGAATGGGTTATATTAAACAACGTACCATAAGACTAGTATTAAATTTATAAAATCTCTGGACGGTTCTGTCACTGAAACTGTTACACAAATTTTTCTTCACAAAGTTTGGATGATTTAGGATATCATTTGCCACAAGAGGTTCCTACAAATAAAAAGTAGAAGACTGTTAACAGTTTCATAATTTTACAAATATTAGCAGTGTATTTCTCTTGTTAAATTGGCAGTTATATCTATAAATGAACATACTTGAGTTACAATGGAAATTGGGACTGGAATTTCCATCACTAAGCAATGTAAAGCGCAACATCACGATTGCATCACTTAACAACGGCAATATTGGCAGTTCTGGTTGCCATCATAACCCTAGGACCACATGGGGTTTTTGCAGGCAAGCAGGTCAGTGGATGCATGGAGGGGCAGGGGACAATGCGAGCAGCTGCTTTGGACTGTCACTTGATGCTGAGGGGGAGCAGCATATGCAATGGGCAGGCGCTATGGAGCACAGTCAGACAAAAATAGTGGGAGCAGGAGTGACTTCTAGCTTTCAACTGGCTTTCCCATTCACTTTGCTTGTGGGAAGCAAGCAAGGATCATGAAGAGCTTCCAGTGAATATTACACGCAATGCAGGAATGGATGGTGAAGATGATGGAATTTGCTGAGATAGCCAAAGATAGTTTTGATCAGAGAAAAGACATTATCTAAGTTTACTGCCAGCTGGAAATCCCTCATAGACTTTTTGCATGAAGCAGAACGAAATGAACGTATATGGCTTTGATGATTATAAAAAAATCGATAATAGAAAAAATTGAAAGCTATGGTGTAACCATAGAGCAAGAGGTAAATTTATATGTATATCTGCTGTAAAGAAAATTAAAAGCTACTTCTTTATGTTTTCTTTTTTTCTGCAATTTTCATTTTGTCTTTTATTTTCTTTAAATATTAATTTTTGATAGTTTTTGCTTATCTTTATTAAAATCTTAATAAATTTTTTAAAAAAGTGATCATGATCACATAACCGTGACTTGCTGTGATGTCATAATTGCAAGATGGGCACCAAATGCCCAGATCACAACCATTAACTGTGAGGGTCCTGCAACAGTTGTAACTCTGAACAGCTGCTGAACATGTGGTTGTAACTCAAGGACTACTTATAAATCAAAACACCATGATGCAGGCAAACCTTGTGTGTAATATGTTGCTGTTCTACTGGAGCATGACCTTTAGGATCAATAAGAGTTGGATGTGCCACAAGATACCCTCTGTCTTCCATAATAAAGCACCTATCAAAAAGCAAACAGTAAAAGAAATAATAGATCAGAATGCATGCATTCTTAAGTAGCTGGGTGTACAGTTTGCCAATGCCAAAAGACACGTTTGTTTATTTATCTAGACATTCCATCGAGATGCCACCCAGTTCCAATCAATTCTTTTGAGACTCACAACAATAGAGCAACACAGAAACAACAAAATATAAAAACATAACCAAGGAAAGTAATTAGGGATGGTAGGAATACATGCAAAATTGCAAGTTCTAAACTCTGAAGTTTAGAACCTCTTTTTCAACTGTTCCTAATTTAGAACAAATCATTTTGTTCTTAACTGAAACAAAATAGGATATTTCAGCAGTAGAACTTGTGTGTTACAAGAGCCTTAAGATTGACTTCTAATGTCTTTTTAAAAGCAGTCTCTAAAATTCAGTGTGCTGCCAAACTACAGTTGGCTTTCTGTTTTTGACAGCTGTTGCAGCCAAGGCCAGTTTCAACATGGAAAAAGTAGACCCTACACTTATATGCATTTGGAATAAAGTTCTCCCAATTCTACAGACATATAGAAACATTATTTGAGTGGGGGGGATTGTTATTGTTCATTGGTTATATTAAACTTAATTTTTGCTGGATTCAGTGTTATTTCACATTCCAATAGCTCCCTGTAATGTAACACTCAAAATATGTCAGGGACTTGTTCCACCGGAATACACAACACTTGAAGTATTTCAAATTTTATTCCAACAAATGGTTCAGAATGGAGTTGCTTTTCACTAAGATTGAAACAAAATAACCCCGAAAGCAAATGCATGTAAATTACAGAATTTGGTGCCAAGCAGTGAAAGAATTTTCCAACATAAGTTTCTAAGATTAATCCTCCAAATAGAACTAAAGATACCATAAAGTCATATCAACCAAGTTTCATTTATCCCAAATAGCCTAGGATGATATTAGATTCAGTGATGGCAAAAGTAGATGAGAGATCCAGTAATCACATCAACCTATTTTTTGTCCAGGCATTATTGAATATTGTATCGTCAAAGTGACCCAAACAGTTTTGGTCCCATAGCTACATCTAAAACCATATTGAAATATTCTATTTTATCCAAAAATTCCAGCTATTGGATGAATTATTCTAAAATGTGTATTTTTTTCATTATCTTTCACTAAAGATAGAAGACAAGAGCAGAGTCTTCCTTCTTTTTTTAATCAACCACCTGGCAACCATAAACTCACGCAATGGTGGAAAAGATAGAGAAAAAGATCTTTGATTCTCTTTTATGTTCCATAATTTCATCCATAAACTTGCAATCTTACACATTTACCACGGAAAGAAATGGTTAATATTTTTGAGTAGAGCTGCACTGTGTAAGCTTAATTTTACCAGGAAAATACTGAGATGCTTTGCAGGATTTAGTGGGGGTTAAAGGAGAAAGAGGAACAGTTTGCCTCCCAATCTGTTCTAATCTCTAATCTTATTTTGCAAAAAAAAAAAAAAAAAATCATGACATGATCAAGAGCACAATCTCAAAGTGCTGTGCTTGGGAAGATGGCAAATAACTTGTAGGCTTCCCCTTCCTACAGTTTAGGCTGCTCCTGGAGCTATATAGTGCTACATGGTCTTTCATTCTAGCTTTCCTTGTGAGATACTTGCATTCTCTATTCCTTTTTTTACGATTTCTCGTCTTCAGCCACTATTTCTTCTCATTGCTCAATGTACTTCCTTTTCCTCCAAGTCATTCTGAAGCTTAAGAATGAGATAATAGTGAGGCAGAAGAAGGGAGATAATATACTTATGGACAATAGGCTGGGACAGAGGGACAACTGGCAATGGTTAATGCTGATCATTTAATGCACTGATGCAGGAAGAAAAGATCCCATTTCTTGGTCAAACTGGAAACCAAACACTTCTTTACATCTGAATACAAGTCATCTCAACTTCTGTTTTTGTTTGTTTATGCATGTCATTCTTCAGTACAGGTAGCCCTCAACTTACAATCACAATTGAGACCAAAATTTATGTTGCTAAGTGAGAAATTTGTTAAGTGAGTTTGTTCCATTTTACGACTTTTCTCGCCACATTTGTTAAGTGAATCACTGCAGTTGTTAAATTAGTAACACGGTTGTTAAATGAATCTGGCTTCCCCGCTGACTTTGCTTGTTGGAAGGTTGCAAAAGCTGATCACATGACCCTGGGACACTGCAACTGTCATAAATACGAGTCAGTTGTCAAGCATCCAAATATAAATCATGTGACCACAGGGATGCTGCAATGGTCATAAAGTTGAAAAATGGTCATAAGTCGCTTTTTTCAGTTGCTGTTTTCACTTGCTGTTTTAACTTCAAACGGTCATTAAATAAACTGCTGTAAGTCGAGGACAACCTGTATTTAAGGCATTTCTCCGTGTTTTCATCCTCGTGCAATATTCATTTTTATCGTCCAATTTTATATATTTATCAAATATACCCTTAAATGTTCCATAAATCAAATAACCTCTTGATTGAAAAAGCAAGTATCACTATGAATTAGCTGATTTCTAAATTGAACCTCAAGCTATTCTCTTCTTGACCCAGATTAAAAGACTTTTTGTCAGATTTTGACTATTTTAATTTTTCTTCTAACATCTAAAATTTTACCTTATTTTATTGCCTCCGTCTTGATTACAAACTGGTAACAGGTCCATTAGTACTTTGTAGAAATATCGCAGGGTAAAATCAATGCCCATCACCGCAACAGAATGGCCAGAAGACATCTGTGAGCTGCAATCAGAAGAAGCACAAGACGACCTCTTTGAGAGACATAGAATTAAGAAAATAGCCAAAATATTGCTTAGGATCATAAATTGAAAGGAGTAAAGATTGTCTCCCTGAGTAAATTATAGCCTTTTAATCTTAGACTTTCACAAACAATCGGAGCAAGCATTTGTAACTTAATTCATCTCAGCAGATTCTCCTTCAGAGAATAAAAGAAAACAAACAGAAACAGTTTCGTCTGGGTCCATATTATCTGCACACGTGTCTGTTTGCATTCATGCTACTGTATACCATTCAAGGTGGCAAGCAAGACAAAGCCAAAAAGAGTAAAATAAAACTTGAGAAAAATCAAGAACAAGAGGAAAAAGCAATTGCAAAAAGCGATATAGTATATATATATATATATATATATATATATATATGTAGGTCTTTGGTTATTCGGGTCTTCTCCCACGTAAAATTGGAAGTGTCTTGGCGACGTTTCGACGAAGTCTCATTCGTCATCTTCAGGCTGGTGTTCTCGGCTTCGTGCTTCCAGGAGCAATGTGAGATCGCAGCTGTCTCTTCCTTTTAACTGCTAGTGGAGGTGTGAGCTGATTGGGTGAGAACTTGGCTGTGTTCTGATTGGGTGGAGGTGTGTTCTGATTGGTTAGGGGCTTGGCTGTGCTCTGATTGGCTGGGGTTGTGTTCTTTTTGGGTGGGGGCTTGGTTGTGCTCAGCTTAGTCTGAGTTGCAGGGGGATTTGAGCTGGTGAGCTGCGTTGTTGTTGTTGTTTGGCTTCGTGTTTGTGGCCGTGCGAGCTCTTCATGGTGGGTGTCAGTCTGCTTCATGTATGGATTGGAGGGGTTTAAAGTGGCTAATGATGCAGCTGCGGTCTGGCTTCTGGTCCTTGGTCGTGGCTCATTATCAGTGTGGGTTTGAGTCTGCTTTCCAAATCAACAAAGATCTCCTCACACTTCACCTCAAACTCAGCAACAAGATCCACCCCGCACTTTGGGACAAATCCAAACAACTTGCCATCTGGAGAGCCGAAACACAGACCACCCTCAAGACAGACACACACACCAACAAACTCCGAAGACTACAAGAACGCCAGAAACAATCCCCTCCACCCTCACAGCCACACATGAAACAAACAGTGCATAACATCTCAGATAGGATCCTCACCAAAGCCGAAACCAATGTCCTTTCCAAAGGATTCAACTTTGCAGTCGCTCCCAAAGTATCCCCACTGAAACCATTATATGCGGAGTTGAAACCAGCCTGACCAAAATCAACCCCGACGATGCAAACAGAATCAGACTCGAAATCACCAATATCCTCTGCACCAGCAAGCCACCCAAAAGTAACTTACCCAAAGAGGAACAGACAGCACTACTTAACCTGAAAGAAGACACCAGCATAATAATCCTACCAGCAGACAAGGGCAATGCCACGGTGGTTATGAACACATCTGACTACCAAACCAAATTAACCAACCTACTCCAAGACTCCATATACAAACCCCTAAACACAGACCCCACCACCTACCTGGAAAAAACCACCAGATCCAAAATAAAAGCCTCCCCCATCAGCGAAGAGATTCAGCAAAGAATCATACCCAGAGAGAAATCATCCAGATGCCCCAAGCTTTATGGTCTCCCCAAGATACACAAAGAAGGAACCCCACTTAGACCCATAGTCAGCTCCATAGGCTCACCTCTACAAAACCTAGCCAAATTTCTCGCCAAACAACTACAGCCCTATGCAGAATCCATCACCTCATACGTAAAAAACTCATTCCAGTTCATAGACATCATAAAGCAACAAAACTTACAGCCCAGTGACCTACTCGTGAGCTTTGATGTCATATCCCTCTTCACCCAAGTACCAATCAAAGAAGCCTTGACAGTTATCCAAAACAAATATAACCCCCCCAAGCACATCTTAGATCTGACCAACCACTGCCTATCCAACACATACTTCATCTATAATGGACAGAAATACAAACAAACAGAAGGAGCACCCATGGGATCACCTCTCTCACCTGTCATTGCCAACCTCTATATGGAATACTTTGAAACCCAAGCTCTAGAAAAATCCGATCACAAACCCAAACTCTGGCTCAGATATGTGGACGACACCTTCATAATCTGGCCACATGGGAAAGAAAAACTGGACAACTTCCTCACACACCTCAACAGCCTACACCCCAAAATACAGTTCACCATGGAAACAGAAGTGAACAACCAACTTCCCTTCCTGGATGTCTTAGTCTACAGAAAATCCAATGGCTCCCTAGGACACACTATATACCAGAAGAAAACACACACAAACCGCTATCTGCACGCACTCTCACACCACCACCCTGCCCAGATCAACTCTGTAGCCAAGACACTCATTTCCAGAACAAAACGCTTAACTGACGAACAACACCTAAAAACCGAACTACACACCCTCACTAACGTACTCACATCCAATGGATTCCAAAGAAATAAGATCACCAACCTAATCCAAAAAGAAACCCCCACTAAAATCCAAGACAGAGAACAAGAAAACGGCAAGGCCCTCCTCCCATACATAAAAGGCACCACAGACAGAATAAGCAAAATCCTCCACAAACATAACATCAAGACAGCATTCTGCACAAACCGAAAAATATCCACCATCCTAAGGAACCCCAAAGACAAAATTGAGTTAGAAAATCAAGGAGTATATGAAATCCCATGCACCGCCTGCCCCACCACATACATCGGACAAACCAACAGACGAATAAGTGCACGCATAGAAGAACACAAGAACTCAGTCAGAAAAGAGGAACCAACTTCTTCCCTGGTCCAACACCTTAAAGCCACAGGACATGATATTGACTTTAAAAAGACCAGAACTATCGCCAAAACTGAACACTTTAACAACAGAATAATCAGAGAAGCCATTGAGATAGAAAAACGCCCACACAGCATGAACAAACGAGACGATACCTCCCGCCTACCAGCCATTTGGAAACCCGCCCTTATTGACAAACGAGTCCCTAACACGACGAATGACACCAGACCCACACTCACAAGTGCCACACCTGATGTCACCACCACACATCCACGCAGAAAGCAGACTCAAACCCACACTGATAATGAGCCACGACCAAGGACCAGAAGCCAGACCGCAGCTGCATCATTAGCCACTTTAAACCCCTCCAATCCATACATGAAGCAGACTGACACCCACCATGAAGAGCTCGCACGGCCACAAACACGAAGCCAAACAACAACAACAACGCAGCTCACCAGCTCAAATCCCCCTGCAACTCAGACTAAGCTGAGCACAACCAAGCCCCCACCCAAAAAGAACACAACCCCAGCCAATCAGAGCACAGCCAAGCCCCTAACCAATCAGAACACACCTCCACCCAATCAGAACACAGCCAAGTTCTCACCCAATCAGCTCACACCTCCACTAGCAGTTAAAAGGAAGAGACAGCTGCGATCTCACATTGCTCCTGGAAGCACGAAGCCGAGAACACCAGCCTGAAGATGACGAATGAGACTTCGTCGAAACGTCGCCAAGACACTTCCAATTTTACGTGGGAGAAGACCCGAATAACCAAAGACCTACATACAAACACCCGCGAAAACCTGAGAAAACAAATATATATATATATATATATATATATATATCTCCTATGTATTGTATTCTGAAACACCTCTTCCAAATTAAAACTGAAACCATACACAGTCCTACAATCAATAACATGCTTATATCAGCAGTAAGCAAATGGAAAGCTTTTAAGTAATCTATAAAAGACCTCCAGGGATGACACCAATGTTTGAAGCAGAAAATTCATCAATTTGGCTGCAGTCTCAACATGTTGGTATGCAGTAGCTAATTTCACACGACAATCTAAGCTACCAATCTGTTTAAGTGTATTTTCAATTAACCAACCTTCAGCTAGACTGTAAGGTTAACATATTGCAGTAGTTTACCAACCACATTATGCTAAGCCAAAATCAAACAACTAGTTTAGTGGGATGTATAAATGCACATTTTTTTTCAACTAAAATTCAACTGTAAATTAATCAACTGAGATGAAATAGTATTTGGCAGGGTTTCTTCACCTTTATTTCTTTCCTTCCATAACATAAAATATTACCTACATGAGAAGTCATGAGATATGTCACTAATTTTGTTTAAAACTGAATTAAAGTTTCAGCTGGCCAAATCTTTCTCAAGTGAATCAAGGAAATCATTTTATGATTAGTGAGGCTTGTCCTAATGCAAATTAGAATTTTACATGTCTCATTTCTTTCAGTCTTATACATTTAACAATACATCAGTATATTGAACAGAATACTATTTTAATTTTTTTAATGGGTATCACATAGTTGTGCACACTATGATTTGACTTAATTTAAATCAAATTCCTGGCCAAATTATTAGCAGGAAATGCTCAATTCACACATTACCTAATGTGAATAAAAAGAAAAAAGAAAAACAGGATAAGACAAAATAAGAAAAGTGGAGATATAATTTTAGGAATTCACTGGAAACTGTATAAGCATGCATTTTCCAGAACATTTGCTACAGCTAAGTGAAGAGTACATTTAATTTAATGAAAAGTCCCACTAAAAGAAGATATAGACAAACCCAACATTTGTATTTACTGGATTATCAAAATCCAACAGAAAAGGCATTTTGTATCACCTTTTTAAAAAAATCTGTACTACAATTTATTTAGTATTCTCTGGCAATGCACAAACCTCTCATCTCAGAAAACCTTGTTTTCAACATCCATTTTTCTCTTGTATAAATAATTATATACACAAGAAGCAAAACAGAATTCTGTTTATAGCATTTTTAATTCGAAACCTGATCTTTTTCTAAACCATATAAAAATAAAACACAACTGCTTTGTCGAAGTTGTAAGGGAGACTGACTTTTGCTTTCCAGAAATTGGTACTTGTCTTCATTAAAATAGAGCGATGGCAGATAAACTTCAAAAAAGAAAAAAGAAAAGAGCTGAAATGTAAACAAAAAACCCAAAGCAATAGATACAATCCCTGGGCTCAGGACAGCCTCCAGGTCCCTCACAGCGTTCCAGCAGCTACAGAAATATAGATGCCTTATGCGAGTAGATGCTGTTTAAAGAATCAGATTCTTTTCAGCTTGCGGAGAACTGCATGGCCTTCAGACCTTCTGCCTATTAAAATTCTTCACAGCTTTTCATTTCTTCCCCTCACGAGAAAGGGAATATGAATTCCCTGCAAAGATACTAAAATTCCAAGTAGCTGAAAGGTCAAAAGCTCTCGTTTAGAAATAAATATGGACACCTAATTGCCCATCAAATTGGTTAGGAATTTTGGGTTTAGACCTGAAATCAGTTTATATTCAAATGTTCCTTCAGGGGATAAAATTCAGCTGGTGGAGGAAAGTCTCTTTCCTGAAAAGATAATTGTATCAGGACTGCCTTGTCAAACTAATTTTTTTTCTTTGCAGTAGAGATTAAGGATCCGTGTGAGAATGCAAAAGAAAGGTCCTTTTTTGGCAAAAAGGTCTAGTTTTTATATGTTACCCCAAAATGCTGTTAACACAAATGTGGTGCAATATTATGCATTCAGGCTTTCTCCTAAGCTACCTGGGGGAAAAAAAAACCAAATTGTAATTGAAACTTAATGGGAATAAAACCGCAATGTGGACAGAAGAGACTCTACATCAGTGGGAAGTAGCTATCCAAGATCTTTACAGTCTTTATATACCTGTAAGACATAAATGAAATATGAAATAACCACACACACACACACACACACCCACACACACACACACACACACACACACACACACACAATAGACAAAAATCAGGAGGTGCCCCTTTTCAGATTACTACATTTTATTTTACTACTACATTTTATCAAAGACTATACATTTTATCAAAGGCATAATAATCTTTTGTGATGATCTAATGAAGTGAACTGTTGCTCGTGACAGTTTAGGGCTTTTGATAAAATGTTAATCTGAAAAAGGGCTATGAGACTTCTGATTTTTGGTTACCATATAGACTAACAGGGCTCTGCTCCTATAGTGTGTGTGTGTGTGTGTGTGTGTGTGTGTGTGTGTGTGTGTGTGTCTATCTATCTGTGTTCCTCATCAACCACTGATAGCAACCACCAATTCCCAATCAGCCTATTTCTCAATTTGAATGGCATGTATACCACACAACCACACACAATTTTACTTGGTTGTGCATTCTCAACCTCTCTTCCTTCCCTCTCCCCTTTCACCCCGTGTGTATGACATTTTATATCAAATTGGAGCCCAGGTAAAGAATAGTAGCACAATATCCAAAGACTTTAAGAAGTAACGTACACGTGCTTTTCTTTAAGTCCCCTGTTTTGTTCTCTGAAATGTCCTTTTTGTTGTATTCTCTGTATTTTATTTTGTTTTTAATTAGGTAGGTTTTATATTGCATTTTTTCCTATGTAAGCTTAATTGCTTAATTACCGGGGGACGAGGTGAAGGGCCATTCCATCAAAATAGTGGGTGGGAGGGGCAGATATGGCGGGCGCAGGGGTCCGTATCATGTTTGGGGAGTACGCACTCACTGTTTGCGAGCGGTGGCGTGCTCCGGCCCCCAAGGCACTTCCTGTATCCCAGGTTGTGCGGAGTCTCAGGGCCCGGGCCTCCAGCTGTTGTTGTGCAATGCCAGGTCTGCGGTTAATAAAGCCCCCCTCATTCATGACTTAGTGTAGGAGGGGTGTGTGGACCTGGCAGGGATCATGGAGACCTGGTTGGGCCACGAGGGGGCGGTTGCCCTCGTGGAGATATGCCCACCAGGCTTCCATGTATTTCATTAGCCAAGGGCCCAGGGGAGGGACGGAGGGGTAGCGGTGATTATTAAAGAAAGTCTTAGTCCGAGGGAGGCCACTGTTCCTCAGATAGCTGGTTTTGAGTCCCTCTTTGTGAAGTGGGGTCGTGGGGTGCAGATGGGTTTGCTGACTGCGTACCTGGCTCCCTGCCATGCATCAGCAGCCCTGCCTGAGCTGCTCGATGTAATAGCCAGGGTGGCGGTGGACACCCCCAGGCTTATGGTCATGGGGGATTTCAACCTGCCATCCGTCGGTGAAACGTCGGAAGCAGCCCGGGAGTTCATGGCCTCCATGACAGCCATGGATCTGACCTAGTTAGTTCATGACCCCACCCACATCGGGGGACACACGCTGGACTTGATTTTTGTCTCTGGTCAGTGGTTGAATGATCTCACAATAGGGGACCTAGTCATTAAGCCCTTATCATGGACAGATCATTCGCTCCTTCAACTAGACTTTCGGACCGCTTCCCCTTGCCGCAGGGAGACGGAACCGACCAGGTGGTTCTGTCCCAGGCGCCTGATGTACCCTGAGAGGTTCCTGACGGAGCTTGGGCCATTCCCAGAGGCTCTGACTCACGGCTCGGCTGAGGAACTGGTGGCTGCCTGGGATAGGGCGGCCGCCAGAGCCTTGGATCGCGTTGTGCCTTTGCGGCCTCTGACTCGGTGCCAACTGGCTCCTTGGTTTTCCGAGGAGCTGAGAGAGATGACCCACCGGAAAAGACGCCTAGAGAGCGATTGGAGGGCCAGCCACACCGAACCTGACTGAACACTGGTGAGGTCTTATATCAAGACCTACCTAGTGGCAATAAGAGTGGCGAAATTTAATTATTTTTCCACTCTTATTGCATCTGCAGAGAACTGCCCAGCCACCTTGTTTAGGGTGACCCACTCCCTACTGCAAGTAGGAGCGAGGGAGGATCCCTTGCAGGGTAGAGCTGAGGATTTTGTGCAATATCTGCATGATAAAATTGCTCAGATTCGGGGCAGCTTGGACTCCAACTGGGTAGCCTCGGACGGGATGATGGAGGTGAGTGTTGAGAATGTTATCTGGGAGGAGTTTGACCCTGTGACTCCTGAGGACATGGACAGGATTCTGGGGAGGCTTAATGCTACCACATGTTTATTGGACCCGTGTCCCTCCTGGTTGGTGATGGCCTCCCGGGAGGTTACACGAGGCTGGTTTCAGGAGATTATCAATGCTTCGTTGAGTGAGGGCGTCTTCCCATCCGCCCTGAAAGAGGCGGTGGTGAGGCCCCTCCTCACCTCCAGGTTCCCTGGACCTGGCTGTATTAGCTAATTATTGTCCTGTCTCCAACCTCCACTTCATGGCGAAGGTTGTTGAGAGTGTGGTGGCGAGACAGCTTCCTCGGTTCCTGGATGAAGCTGTCTATCTAGATCCGTGCCAGACGGGCTTCAGAGCGGAAGAACGGAAACGGCATTGATCGCATTGGTTGATGATCTCTGGAAGGCCCGGGACAGAGGTTGCTCCTCTGTCCTGGTCCTCCTAGATCTCTTAGCGGCTTTTCATACCATCGATCATGGTATCATGCTGCGTCGGCTAGAGGGGGTGGGAGTGGGGGGCACCGTGTTATGGTGGTTCTCCTCCTTCCTCTCTGACAGTCTGTGTTGATGGGGGGTCAGAGGTCGACCCCGAGGTTCCTCACGTGTGGGGTGCCATAAGGGTCAGTCCTCTCGCCCCTCCTGTTTAACATTTTGTGAAGCCGCTGGGTGAGATCATCCATGGCTTTGGGGTGAAGTGTCAACTGTATGCCGATGATATGCAGTTGTACATTTCAACCCCAGGCCACCCCAATGATGCCCTTGATGTGATGTCCCATTGTTCGGAGGCCGTGCGGATCTGGATGGGGAGGAACAGGCTCAGACTCAACCCCTCCAAGACTGAGTGGCTGTGGTTTCCGACGTCCCGATATAGCCAGCTAACACCATCGTTGACTATTGGGGATGAGATCTTACCCCCCTCAGAGAGGGCTCGCAACTTGGGCGTCCTCCTGGATTCACGGCTGTCTTTAGACGATCATATGACGGCCATGGCCAGGGGGGCTTTTTATCAGGTTCGCCTGATTTCCCAGTTGCGTCCCTTTCTGGATCGGGATGCCTTGCGCACAGTCACTCACGCCCTCGTCATTTCCCATCTGGACTATTGTAATGCTCTCTACATGGGGCTCCCCTTGAGGAGCACCCGGAGGCTACAACTGGTCCAGAATGCAGCCGCGCGAGTGATAATGGGGGCGACTCGTCGCTCCCATGTAACATCCCTCTTGTGCGAGCTGCACTTGATCCCAGTGATCTTCTGGGTACGCTTCAAGGTATTGGTTACCACCTTTAAAGCGCTCCATGGCTTAGGACCTGGTTACCTACAGGACCGCATTCTGCCAGCGTCTTCCTTCCACCGACCGACACGCTCCCACAGAGAGGGCCTCCTCAGGGTGCCATCGGCCAAACAATGTCGACTGGTGACCCCCAGGGGGAGAGCCTTCTCTGTGGGGGCTCCTGCCCTATGGAATGAATTGCTCCTGGACATACGAAGGATCCCTGACCTCCGCGCCTTCCGTCGAGCTCTGAAGACCCTATTATTTCAGCAAGCCGGTCTGACGGGATAAATGATTTTAAATTGGGTTTTAAAAGTGGTTTAAAATGGTTTTAATTGGAAGTTTTAATTTTGGCCAAAGATTGAATTGTTTTAATATGTTTTTTAAATTTTGTCTTGTATGTTGTTTTATCATGGCTGTTCACCGCCCTGAGTCCTTCGGGAGAGGGGCAGTATACAAATATAATAAAAACTAAAAACTAAACAGAGGCATAGAAATATGCTGGATAAGTGAATAAATTCTCTGCAGTGGGAGAAACACTTTCCTAAGGCCATTTTTACATGGCATCGTTTTCATTCCCCAATTCCTCCTAAGCATTTTGAAGCCAGCCATATGATTATCTTCATTCCCACCAATTTCAGGATGGCATGGGATACTTTGAGCCAAACCATGTTCCCTCCAGCAGCTAAAAGGATAATACAAAAACCATCATCAATCAATTTCCCATCCCCTGAGCTATGGTGGTCCCTAAGTAACGAACATTCCCTAACAGAAAATTAAATTGCTAGCCTCCATTTTCAATGCATTTAGTATGCATTTGTCTGACTGCTTGGCAAGAAATCTGAGTGGCTGTTACATAGAACAAGCTGCTTGCTCACTAAATGTAATTCTTCCTGCATATAAATTTCAAGTAAAATCTGTGACAGTGCTAGGAATTCAAACTATGAGTTTTTTTTCATACCATGAAATTGAATAGAAATTAATCAGAAGACTAAGATGTGGCCTCATATAAAATTGCCCAGGCAAGCTATGGAATTCATACAGTGGCAGGAGTGGTGAGACCTTATCTATGAGACCCACCTCCAAATTGGCTCAATCTCCGGCACTGCTAGTATTATCAGAGGAGATGCCCCAGAAAGGTATCACAGGAACTCAGTGGTACAATATCCGTGGTGATTACCATAAACGCCTTGTGTAGAAGGCTTCATAGGAATCATCCAGTTTCAACTCTATCTAACAAACCAGGCCTTTTCAGCATATGTTGGCTTTGCAAGATAATCCAGACAAGGAGTATGCCCAGATGAACTAACTTTATTGTAACATTACATTAACAGAATCTTGTAAATCTGAAAATACATTTCTGCCCTATAGCTATTACAGTGCAAGAAACCAGGGATATCTTGAGATGTTTGTCATGCCCACATTCCTGCTGTTGCTTGGTTCCCCTGGCTTCAGATGTTTCTCGACACCCAAGGTCATTCCCACATACCCTTACATCTTGCCACCCCCGGATGTGATTATTCCCACTTAACATTCTTGTATTATCATGAGTAAGGCTGCCTACTACCCAGCTACTAAACTCGGCACATCATGACTGTCTAAAAAAGCCTTAGCCATACAGAAACCCGACAACTGAACCTGGAGGCCCAGGCCCTTATAAAAGATACTGGGGTATGTGTTCTGTATATTGAAGCTTAAAAGATGCAGAAGTAGGAACAGCAGCTGTGTATAAATGATAATATCTTGCCCAGACGTGGAGGTCTGCTGATACCCATATTTTACTCCATAGCTCAAGATTGCATATTGTTGCCTTAGCAACTGAGACATGAAACGGCCATAAAAGACTGTCTTCAAAAGCCCGTACTTGCATGTTTTTACAACAATGTGCAGAAGGGGAAAAAAATCCTCCTTCAATCATCTGCTACTATTATAGTACATAAACAATTCTGGTGAAGGGATATACATGTACAATTCTGAAATTTTCTCCACAATATATTTGCAGATGGATCACAGTTTCACAAGAAATCATTAAGGGCAACAGCAATCCTCCCTTTGAAGCCCTCTGGTTCAAGGACCTTATTCTGGCATGGAATTGCAGGAGATTTCCTCCCTTTTGCATGCAAAGCCCAGATGCAGACTTTTTTTTTTATTCACATGCAGACAAAAGCTTCTTCCCTCTAACCTGAAATTTGCTTAAGCATTCCAAATTCCTCTTCACCAGCAATCACATCAGATATATACAAAGTTCCATTCCTTCCACAAGAGCCAACTGTAGTTAAACATGTTAGTAAACTTACTTATCCAAAAGAAGTTCAAGGTGGTACACTGAAACAGGTCCAACCAGCCAATCTAACATCCAGAAATTTGGGACTGCAAACCCCATGGCTCTCAGCTTTCACACTCAAAGATCAGAGACTACTGATGTAGTCTGAAAGATTTGGAGGGCTACAACTCCATGCTGTATTTTCTGAAGATATCATATACCACCCCCCTAGTACTTACTCCACTCCAGAAGTGTTAGCACTACAGTTCCCAGGAATCTAGAGGCAGCCTTAAAAAATAAAAAAGAAAGCTTTTTTTGGCAGTACATGGCCAGGAGAAAAATGCTAGAGATTAGCTGAGATGATAAAGAACATTATTTCAGATCAGCGAGAGAGAGAGGAGGCAATTGGCTCAATATCACTACTTTGCCTTCTGGTCAATGGGTAATGTGAAAGAGACTGTTTTGTAATTCATAAATTCAGCACTCCCAATCTTTTTGCTGCCCCACCAAAGATGGGGGTGAAATGCTGATTTAGTTTATCTTTCCATAAATTAGTGGGCTAATTTATTTGGAGATCAAGATATGGTCATCACTGCTAAATACAAACATTACCTTGAGGAATGGACAGTATGACTGATGGTAACCACATAGCCCGCTCCGCCAACATCTAAATATGGCCCAGTTAAAGTAATTAATCCTGGATTAGCCACTGCATGGAGATACCTATCAGAAAACAAAATCATCAATTTTGATGTAACAGAATAATGTCACATGACAAAAAGAACCTTGTAATATGCAAACTCAACCTCTGAAATATGGAAAAATACATAAAACCCTAGAAACACAGGCAATGTTTAAAATCAGTCGAAGTCATCTATCAAAACTATATCCCATATTGCATGTTTTTTTAAAGGCCAAATATTTTTAGGATTAATATTCAATAATAAATGTCAATATTAGGACGAATCGATAATTATTAAAAGATGACAGACATAAATTGGTGAGGCTGAACTGAAGAGAACTGAATGTCCTAATGAACAGTTGTACTGAAAATATGAATTTCATTTTTCCTGTTTCGAGAATCATCTCTGAAAGTATCAAAGATATCAATTTCTTGCTAGTGTTGGGGCAGCCCTTCTACTCCGACCCTTCTGAATTTTTCTAATTTAAACAGTGTTTGTAGCTTATAATTAAATATGTATAAATATCTGAACTCTAAGGAAAAGAGGGGTAAAGAAATTGGTTTTTTTTTCAATTCTCCTATACTTTGCTATTCTAGAGGATTAAAAACAAGGAAGAGATAGATTGACAGGATTGGCAGAAAGGACTGACAGCATGAGAAGCTAAGGGACAGGCATTCTGCATTTGGTTAAATTCATTGGCTTCTGCTTTGATTAGCAAAATGGCTTAGTTCTCAGAGAGCATGTGGAGTGGGATACATTTAGGAATTTCCTCATGGTTATTATCTCATTTACAGTGTATACAAAACATTTTCTTAAGCCAAGCGTGTGCATAATTAATAGACTACTTAAAATGGGATTACAGCATAAGAAATAGTACAGGAGAACAACTCCTCAAAAATAGTGTGAGAAGCAACAATGCCATGAGGATCTGAAATTCATAAAGAGAACCCCAGAAGATAAGTGCTAATGCATTTTGTAAATAGCAGATTTTAGTATCCGTGTTTATTTGCTGTTCCACTGAAGGGCAAAAAAATAATAATAATTTGCCTGCTAAAACGCAAACAGCTGACCAAAATTTAATACATTAACAGAAACTATATTATTACACTTGAAGATATTTCATCCGCAAGGGATTTTTTTCCCTATAAGTCCATCATGGAATATTCACTCTCATTCAATATTATTAGCCTGAATAGTTTTCTTAAACCTTTCATAATGGGATCCTAAAACTCACCATTGTCTCCTAGTGGGATCAAATGCTTTGTCCATGAGGGAACCAGGATAAATTCTGAGCACCCCATTGGGCGTTGCTATGTAACGGCGGACAATGTAACTGTTCAAGCTACTCATTTCCATTTGTGTCATCCATTCATCTGTGACGTGACTGGTAGCCATTACTTCATTTCTGACAGAGAACTGCAAAACAAAGACAGAGCTAGCAGGGTTCCTTTAAAACTTGACTGAAAAGATAATAAGATGCTTGCAGAGTTTCTTACAGATTCATCGGAGATAATCTAAACCCAATTACTACTTTAAAATCTTCTCTCACCAGATGGATCTAGCAATTTTTTTTTAAAGTAAATCCTAACACTAATGAAATACTGTTGGCAGTATTCACAATACTTAATGTTTTACTTTGAATCTAAATCCTTATTGTACTTTTAATTTTCTACACTATCAAAATGAAGAGCATTTGGTTTTTTCCAGGTTTGTAGCATTGACCTGATTTTCATATTGTTCACACTGCTATCTAATAAAACTTTTTTTTCTGCTATCAAAAACTGCTGTCTGTTTTACTTAGGTAACAATTTGGGGGTATGATCTTAAATTATTATTTTGGAAATCCATTTTAGAATACAGCTGGCTTAGATTCTTTTTAAAAACTGCCTTCGTGAATATTGTTCTTTCTACTTCAAGCAAGAAATATTCCAACTTTAAATGTGCTACATTTTTCATGTTCCCAAGAATGAAGTTTACCTGAGGTCAAAAATTAATTTTAAAAGAACACAGAACAAAGAATTAAAAAACGGTGCAACCCAAAGAACCATAAAAATCAGTTATCCGATCAAACAAAAATCCAAAAACCTAGCCAAATATTCATCAGAGGTCTTCAAAACCCAGCTTCTCCTTTCAAATCTCATATCAAAGAGTTTCAACAAATCAAAACAACATCCCCAAGGACATCATAAAAAGTATGGAAGGTAAAATGGACACAAAAATCATACTTTCAGCCCAGGGTTGGCAATGAGGCGGGTGTTGTCACTCAGATATGCTGTATAATGTTCCACCATCCTCTTGGTCTCAGGCTGGCTTAGATGTTCATATGGAGACGAAAAACCACCAGCAGACAACATCACTGTAGGGCTTTCTGGAAAGACAGCACAGATAAATGGTTTAAGTCACAAAATGTCCCCTAGTATCCAGCTGTAGAAAATCCATTATCTATCTGGACCCACCCATCCTTACCTGAACTGTAGTGTATGAGCATGTGTAATTTAAGGGGGGGGGACTTCAAATGAAGTACTATTGTGCTTGTCACCACCAGGGTACACTGTTGTAATGAAACTGTACTACTTAACATTCTCTTAATTCCCTATCATTTCTATACAACAAGAATATTGAAACAGAAGGAACATCCATCATACTTCAGGATATTATAGGAAAATGAAGTAATTTGGGTGGATGAGTGGAAATGGTAGAAGCTAGCTAGGCTGCAATAATGTGAATGTGAAGTCCCTTCAATTCAATTTCAACTCCTGCTGATCTAGTGAGCATGCCCATTCAATTTTCTTGGTGAAAGTGTGAAAATTGCCTTTGACTTCTTCTGGAATATTAGTTTCAATCTCCAAGAGATATCCCACTCAAATAATGATTCACCACACTTAGCACACAATGAAAATATGTTCAAAGAAACATTCAATCAGATGCTACCACTTGCTGAGGTGGGATTAATATACATAGATCAGGTTATTTTAGGTCCCTTCTACAATCAGCCCACCTATTAGTAAATAATGACAAAGTAGCCAGTTGTGCAAAAACAGCTGTCAAAAGCAAACTGGATGGTCAGGAATAAGCTTGGATCTACAATGTAGAATGTTACTTCTGGTATATTGAAGATGCCCGCAAGTCTCTTAATTGCCCACTAATGCAGACAAAGTCAGTGCTGATCAGCTAAAAACAATAGAAATAGTAGTCTGGAGGCACTAGGATTTTTCAGTCTATGCATCAACTTTCACCAATCTAGTGATATCCAGATTTTGCTCTCATAATTCTCAGCCAGCATCTGGAAGCCACCAAGTAGGAAAGTATTGGTGAACACACTGTACAGGTAGTCCTTGACTTATAACAGTTTGTTTAGTGACCATTCAAAGTTACAACGGTGGTGAAAAATGTGGCTTTGGACCATTTTTCAAAGTTATGACTTTTGCAGCATCCCTATGATCATGTGATCAAAATTCAGATGCTTGGCAACTGGTTCATATTTATCACCTTTGCTTTTTGCAACCTTCTGACAAGCCAAGTCACTGGGGAAGCCAGATTCACTTAACAACCAGGTTACTAATTTATCAACTGCAGTGATTCACTTAACAACTATGTCCAGAAAGATCGTAAACTCGGGCAAAACTCACTTAAAAACTGTCTTGCTTAGCAATAGAAATTGTGGTAGTAAGTCGAGGACTATCTGTATTTAATATAACGTTATATGGGTAAATAAGCTGGGAATCTTTTTTTCCTCACCTTCATATTGTTTATTAATTTTTCTCAGCTCTTTAAATGAATAGCAATAATAATTACTATACAATAATCCATTTTTTGTAAATAATTTTCAAACAATGCACATTTAAGGGGATAATAGGAAAGAGATTGATAATGTCTTTATTGAGGAATAAAATGATGAAAAATCTTTTGTTTCAAAAACAACTTATTATTTCTCTAACTTTAAATTTCCTGTTACAGCATGACCTGGAGCAAACTTCTAAAGTGAATGTGCCTGGTTTCACTGTATAAATTTATTCTGATTTCTTTAAAAAAAAAAAAAAAGACAATGCTTCACTGAATTCAAAAGTTTTAAACAGTTTTTAATATCTCTGAACTTGCCAATTAAAAATATTTCAAAGTCTATTCTCTCCAGAGTTCTAGCTTCTTTTTACAAAGATTGACAGTATTAAATATTTATAGCTAGGAATAAAATCTGCATAATTCCAAAATTACTAGGATACACCATGACTGGCATGAACTTCAATGTTTTCATGTTATTGCTAATGATTTATTTGACAGCCAGGAGAAACAAGCTCAGCTTTGAAATAGTGTAACAACACTACTCATACTTAACACATTCTGTTTTCTGGAAGGTAAGTTATGCAGCTGTCTATTTCCAGGATATATTTATTTCAAACTTTTTAAAAGCAAAGAAATAGACAATCCCAAGACACTTCATTTCACTTGTACATTTAACTAATTTGCAGCCAGGTCCATTTGGCCAACAGTTGCTAGAATTCACTAAAATAGAGTGACTGAAAGGAACACAAACTTTATATTGAATTAGACCCTTTGACCTTCTGGCTTAGTGTTGTTGATACTGGCTGCCAGTAGTTCCCTAATGTTTCAAGCTTTTTCTAATCCTCTCTGAAGATGCCAAGGACTGAACCTAAGGTCTTCTACATACAAAAGAATGATATGATTCTTCCTGTTACTCAATTATCCATTAAGAACATTTAATTATATGCCAGAGTAAGGCAATCTTCCTGAAAACAAAGGCATGAAGTCTATTAGTCAAATCGTGGGATTAGAAGAAAATATGTATCAAGGTAAAATGTGCATGATTAAAATCTTATCTGTTTATTTTCATTTCTTGCTGATGGGGAAAAAAATAACTTTTCTATAGGCTTCTATAGAACCTAATTCTCTGGCTCCTAAACTCTGTAAACTTAGAGCCAGCTAGGAAGCTTAGCAATGCAGTTTCTGCATTTGTCTGAATAAAATTATGGAACCTCTCCCAACCAAATTGAATTACATTTTTGACAATTTCTCTTTACATGCTCTCCCTAAATTTTCTACTGGGTTCCCACAATTGGTAACAATTCTATCCTAATACATAAACTAATACTTTCAATGTGTGATCCCAAAAAGTTGTTGAATTATAACTCCCACCAATCTAAACCAGTGAATATCAGAAATGATGGGTGCTACAATCTACTGATATCTGGGGACAGACATTCAAGGAGGTTACTGGCTTAGTATTAGCTGGAAATTTCTTTAAAACTATGTGACACAAGCTCATAGCTCATAGATGGTTTCCTATCCCCTGTATTAACTCAGATACTTGGATGGATACTTTCTTTAATATGTTTTAATAGTTAGCCTAATCTACAGGATTATATGGGGGGGGGGGGGAATCCCAGGATTAATGTCCAAGCTTTGATTAAAAGAAAAGAAGATGCTTATTATATTGCACAAGTACCAAAGAGACATAAGGAAAAATTGGTTTCTACAGTTAAAAGAGAGGCCAAAATGACACTTTTTGGGTTAAGATCAAGGGTAGTATTGAATGTAGGTAACATGACTTCAATTCAGGAAAATCTAGCATTATGATGATGCTATATTTCATTTCTTTAAGCCTCTTAAAAGTATGTAGTTCATACTTTTAAAAACTATCTGGAAGTAACCTAAAAGACAGTTTGATCCTAGAATAATTGTTATCCTGAAATGATTGAAATCCTACCTGAAAGAATTTCAAAAATGGATAAACAGAGATTCTGATAACTTATCAGAGCTAGTTGAACTTTCATAAGAAAGGGTGGGACAGATTTTTGGAAAAGAAATACTTTACCTAAGGTTGCCAGTTGTTTGAAATGCAGACAAGCATTGGGCTGGCCCAAGAGATCCAGACGATGATAAAGGAGTTTACTACTGGGTACAGTGTTGAGGTTTTTTAGTTGTCTAACAGGTATTTCTGGTTGTATTACAACTATGCACAAAATGAAAGATGTGTCTTGAACCTAAAATATAAGTAGCATGATTTAATAAGGAATACATTCTATTTCAAATTAAGAAGCAAAACTGAAAAGGTTTATAAATGTTTTAATGTACAGTAAGTAAACATTTCTGGTCTACATTTTCAAATATTGGCATTTTCTTTAAACATTCCTTTCTCTTGGATTCTTTGAGATTTGTGATTTTTCCAATTTATTTATAACAGTGTCAGTTACCTAATATTCTGGATCAATTCTCCAAATTAATTCATCCTATTAGATTTATAAAGATTCTCATATATGTTGACTATCAAATCATGACCAACATAGGCTTAACATCCTTTTATCTGAGAATCAATTTAAATATTCAAAATTAACATGATCAATCCTTGCAGCAACCTTTCTTAACAGGAATGCATCCTTTTAATTTCTGAAGATTGAGTGACATAGCAGTCATAAACAGACATGAAGTTTGATTTTTTTAGATTTATGTGGCATAGTTCTTAAGTATTTACCAAGATACAACTCTCAGCCACAGCAAACACTAGACTTAAATCTTGATTCTGACTAGCCTGGAGGCATGTAATAAGACTCCTATTGCTTGGAAATCTAAGAAAAAGAATGCCTGTTTTGCTGCAATTAAAAAATGCCTTCAGCATCAATATATTATCATATCTTCAAGTGTCACTTACCATTTTCCAGGCATAACTCACATTGTAGGCATCTTTCCCAATTTCACGCAATTTGTTGACATGCCAAGACAGTGACGAATTCACGGGGACTGTAATAAGTTGACTGCCGAGGGGGAGGCTAAATTGGCAACAAATAACATCCATCAGCTACTCAAAATGGGAAACCAACTCAGTACTGGTTTTTTTACTTTAAAGTGAGATCACTCAGGGAAGGGCTGCATGCAATTTATTTTTAATTAAAATAGAAATAGACTGCTTTGCTATGTTCTATTTACTCTTCATACTCAAAGCCAAAATGCTGGTTCTGATCACATGAATTGGTTGCAGATGAAAAATTTCAGAGCCAATATACAGGGAATGAAACCACCAAAGGCACTGGTTGGACGAGAAATGTTAAATAAATTGGTTGCTTAGTTATACACATAGGAAATTATAAAACTGACCCATATCTGGTAGATAACTAACTCCTTCAAGGGAAAGGAAGACTCAAGAATCAAACTCACTTCTTCATGTATTTCACTAGCCAAGCTCCATTCACACTAAAGGAACTGGAGGAGTCTGGAAAGTAGGTCCACAAAAGTTAGAGCCAGCAATTGGGGCTGGCAGAGGAAGCTATCCATTTTGTAAGAGTCCACCATCTCTCTGCTGGATGCAATGGAATCCTCCCCCTCTCTTCCACCAATTGCAATGCTCGTTTGCATGTGTTACTTAACATGCAAGGCAGGAACGTAGTGTCCTCACTACACTCAAAAGAATATTGAAGTTTATTGTTCTTGCCTTCTCCAGGCTTCAAGTGCCAGAAAAGACACTTGCAGCCACAATCTGCAATACGCAACTGAGACAGATGGTGTCCTGATGTCTTTTTTTCAGCAGAGATGGAGGGAAGAGCAGGAGCCTTATTAAGAAATAACAGAAGACCAAAATTTACAAGACTCCATAATATAGGCCAGGACTATGCAGTTGAAATATCTTGATTTTCTTGCTCTTTGCTTTTATAACCAATCTTTTCCATGGTAGCTCTATTCTGTGTGTCTGAAGCAGAAGATAAAGCCAATCATGCAAGAAGCTATACAGCAGCAACAACAGAAATGATGACTTACTTATCACATAAGGTATTAAGGATCCTAATCTGTCTAGCATTTAGAGCAGGGGTGTCAAACTCACGGCATCATCACATGATGTATCGGACTTTTCCCTCTTCGCTAAAATGGGCATGGGCATGGCCAGTGCACGAAGCATCTGGCCCATGGGCCGGGAGTTTGACAGCCCTGATTTAGAGGAAGTGACTAGCCCAAGCTGGTTCTTGTGCCTAAAGCAGGATTAGAATTCAGAGTCTTCTGGTTTCTAGTCTGATACCTTCACCACTATACCAAAATGGCTCTCAAGCATACACTAAGAATACAATAGAATAGAATTCTTTATTGGCCAAGTGTGATTGGACACACAAGGAATTTGTCTTGGTGCATATGCTCTCGGTGTACATAAAAGAAAAGATACATTCGTCAAGAATCATAAGGTACAACACTTAATGACAGTCATAGGGAAACAGTCAATATAAATCTTAAAGATACCAGCAACAAGGTTACAGTCATACTGTCATAAATGGGAGATGGGTGATAGGAACAATGAGAAGATTAATAGTAATGCAGACTTAGTAATTAGTTTGACAGTGTTGAGGGAATTATTTGTTTAGCAGAGTGATGGCGTTCGGGAAAAAACTGTTCTTGTGTCTAGTTATTCTGGTGTGCAGTGCTCTATAGTGTCGTTTTGAGGGTAGGAGTTGAAACAGTTTATGTCCAGGATGCGACGGGTCTGTAAATATTTTCACAGCCCTCTTTTTGACTCGTGCAGTATACAGGTCCTCAATGGAAAGCAGGTTGGTAGTAATTGTTTTTTCTGCAGTTTATAATTATATATTATATAATTATATAAGCTTATATGAAGCTCAATTCAAAATCTTACCTGAGGATATTCTGTCGAACCAGTTCAAATTTTGGAATATTCTCATAATGTATTATATCTGTGTGAAGCGGTGGTTCAGAAAGCAAGTAGGGTCTGGTAAGAGAGGGGTGCATAAGCGTATACCCTAAAAATAAAAAAATAAAAAAAAAACATGCAGTTTTGCAAACACATTCTATTGATGTGATATTGGAAGGATGGTAAATATCAAATTAAATAGTTACTCCAACAATGAAATTGTATTATCTTCCCATACAATTATTACCTTTATCATCAATAAGAAATGTGTAGGAAGCCAAAGAATCTTGGTAATAGGTTACATCTTCCAAAATATAGGCTAGATTAACATCCACTCCAACAATTCCTAACAACAGATTTCCAAAGTAACATGGTTTGCTGACAGTCATTATGAGACCTGTTTAAAAATACACAAACACCAATAATTAGTAATAGGAAATCTGGAGCATTTGAGAACAACCAGCTCATGATTCAACAGGACTTTCACAATAACTGTATATACTGTAGGCTTTCAGCTTTAATGGCTAAGGAAATTCACCAATGCTTTTCATTAACATTTATTAACAATCCACCAAGGTAGCACTATTTGTCATTCTTGTTTGGGACTTACAATGAGGGGTGCCCAACTTTCAACAACAAACTTTTTGGCTGCTTCAAGGGCTGACAGGACTGAATATATATTTATTGTATCACATCGTATTTCAGTAAAACAGAGGTCTTCAAACTTGGCAGCTTTAAAATTTGTGGACTTCAACTCCCAGAATAGCTGGCTGGAGAATTCTGGGAGTTGAAGTCCACAAGTCTTAAAGCTGCCAAGTTTGAGGGCCCCTGGAGTAAAAGAACACTTAGTATAACTAAGTTGCAAGTATTTTGCAAGAAGTTGCAAAAAAATTTTTTTTACTTCATTTGTTGCAGCCAGGAAATCAGCAATATCTCCATTATAGTATCTGTTTTGACATTCTGTCATTTTGTGTTGGACTGAATGTGTGAACTTGGCCATTAGAAGTAGCCCTTAAAAACGTATGTGTAAGTTTACAGCCTAAATACTGTAACTTATTTCTAAAATAATTTCTTTAATCATCTTACTTTATCAATTTAATTTCAAACGCCAATTGAGATGGTGGACCTGGAGAGATGAGGCCATGTCATGGGCCAATCTGATTCAATCCGCTCCATCATCACATAATTACAAGTATCAACATCATTAAAATAAAAGTTTAACATCTCTAAGCAGAAAGGGATGAAAGAAATTAAACAGTATTTTCAAACAATTAAAATGGATGGACATAATTCATTTCACAGTAAGATTTACAGTAAGTTGAGAAAAATCATGGCCAGTGACTCCAGTGGAATTTGAAAACAGCCAAGAGTTAGTATTATTGGGGGCGAGTGGGTGGGAATACTGCATAAGGATTTGCATTGCAAATGAATGTTCATGTTCTCTGGGCATTCCTATAACATAATATATATTCTCCTGTTCCTCTCCAAAGCAACAGTGAAACTAATACTTCACTTCCCAAATGACAGCAACAATTCTGAATAATATATTGTACTATACATAAGGGTACCAGAAGAAAGGAAATTATAATAAATAATTACATGTAAATATCTACACCTCTCCTTCATCTCAGGTAGATCAAGACAGCATGGAGAGAGGTCTCAGACTAATCCAGGCACTCCCTGAACATATCTAAACCTGTTTAGCTTTAATAAAATCATTGCATCCCATTTCCAGTTTTTTGAAAACAAGCTGGTTCATTACATTCTTTTTGACAAAGTAAAATCCAATCAAGCAACTGATATGGAACTCTATAATACAAGTGTACAAAAATTTTGGAAGTTCTTGACGATTTGACCTACCTTTTCAACTAATATTGCCACGGTTCAGAAGGTATAAGAGTTTTTCAGACTATTCTTACTAATCTGTTCTGTTGCCACATCAGAAAAATATCTAGAAGCAGGCTGCCATTTCTGATGGTACTTTGCTCTTTGTAGCAGAGAAACCAGATAATACTCAACAAATAGCAAACAGGTTTGAATGAAGTTGCATACATCCAGAAGTGACTTCAAAATTCTTGATTGCATTTATATACCCTCTTTCTTGCAAGCATGCATATCTACACTGTGGAAGTTAGTTTTTGTAACTGTACAAAATGTATCTTCCACAATTATACAACAGTGATCCTGCCTCTGTGGTCCATGCTGTCCACCACACAACTATCTGTATTTCCCAACTAGACCCTGCTTGCTAACTCAGTCTCTTTCTCCCTATGTCCACAGCAAAGACTTTTGCCACCTCAGTCTCTCATTCCCAATGTTTACTGCCACTAAGTTCCACTAATGTCACACAGTTCTTCCAGGGCAGGGTTGTCAAACTGTGGGCCGGATGCATCATGTGCTGGCCACGCTCACACCCAATTTAGTGAAGGGGGGGAAGTCCCAATATGTCACGTGATGCCGCCATGACGACGTGAGTTTGACATCCCTGCTCCAGGGCAATGTCATACAACTTATACTCTCTCAAAAGATACCTCTCTCTGGAGACCTCTCCCACTGGAATAATAAGTGGTAAGACTTATTATTCAAGGATTTCAATCTAAGGACATTAGAGACCACCAGCCAGTTTGTGTGAGGAGCTATCATTAATACAGGTCTATTTTTCCATGTGGTACATACATAAAATAACTCAAATGGATTTTTTTAAAGATTTAAAATGTCTTAAATGTCAGAATAAAATTATGGAATGCAACTGTAATTATCTTATTCATACAGTCTCATGTTCTTAAATTTGAAAGTATAGGGAAAGGGTCTTTGTTTCTTTATTTACCAAAGCTTCAATGACACTGATTAACACCAGCTGTCTGCAATTACTGTAAGTTCGAATCTCACCAGGCTCAAGGTTGACTCAGCCTTCCATCCTTTCTAAGGTAGGTAAATTGAGTTTGTGGGGGCAATAAGCTGACTTTGTATAAATATACAATAGTATGAAGACTATTGCTTAACCGAGAAGGGTGGCATATAAATCAATTTTTTTAAAAAAAACTAAATTCTCATAGGCTCTAAGTGGCTTGCAGAATGCCACAACTACAAAGGTAGCCTTAAACTACAAATAAAAAAAACTCCAACAAGTAACACTCCACAACCCATGACAGTGCCATCTTGTGGAGAGAGACTAAATCACCAGATCCTGAAGCATCTTCAAAAAGACTTAAGACTTTACAGCTGTTTGTAAACCCAATAAAGCAGAAGAGATCTGGCTATCTGGAAGTAAGCTGTTCCAAAGGACAAACAAGATGGCTCACCCTCAGGCTATTCCTTGAAAGAAAGGACTCTTAGCAAGCCTCCTCTTCCTGATCTCACTGGGTGGTCAGTTTCAGTCTGGAGAAGCCAATCTCATAAGTATCCAAGCCCCAAGCCAGGAAGAGCTTTAAGGATGACAATCAGCACTTTGAATGGCATCCAGGTTTAACAGGGAGATTCCTGCATTTTCTGAAGGCTTACCCAGGGATCCATGAGTGCAAAAAGTTTGAAAAATACAGACATACAGCCTTTGAAAGTTAAGCCTTGAAATTTAAAAGTTATGTATTCTGCATTTCCAAAGTTTCAAGATGCTTTCGAACAGTATAAAAACTTCAGCCATGAAAAATCAATACAAAAACATCAACAGCTCCAGAAACATTTAGCATTCTAGAAAGAGATGTTTTATACTTTTTCTTTAAGTTATAAATAGAATAGAATAACAAATTTGGAAGGGACCTTGGAGGTCTTTTAGTCCAATCCCCTGCTCAGACAGGAAACCCAATATCATTTCAGACAAATGGTTGTCCAATCTCTTCTTAAAAATTTCTAGTGTTGGAGCATTCACAACTTCTAGAGGCAAGTGTTCCACTGATCAATTGTTCTCTTAGTTCTAGATTGCTTCTCTCCTTGATTAGTTTCCGTCTATTGCTTCTTGTCTTGCCCTCAGGTGCTTTGGAGAATAGCTTGACTCCCTCTTTTTTGTGGCAACCCCTGAGATATTGGAACACTGCTATCATGTCATCCCTAGTCCTTCTTTTCATTAAACTAGACATACCCAATTCCTGCAAAGGTTCTTTATATATTTTAGCCTCCAGTTCCCTAATCATCTTCGTTGCTCTTCTCTGCACTCTTTCTAGAATCTCAACATCTTTTTTACATCATGGCGACCAAAACTGGATGCAGTATTCCAAGTGTGGTCTTACCAAAGCATTATAAAGCTGAAGCAATCTCACTATCATTACACTGAGTATTGTACATCTTTGATAAAACTAAGATATAGGCTTTCCTCTCTTGTCATTTTCACTTTAACAATGACACATAAAAAAGGGATCACATTTATCTAAGGTCCAAACTATGAAGTACATTAAAAGACATAATATTGCTGATGAATAGACTGGGCATGTTCCTACATTCTATTAACTATTAAAAGTAAAGAGGCAATGATGGAAGCAGAAATGATTTAATTTTCTTATCTTGTGTGCTATATATTCTTGATCTGGATCGGGAGCATTCCTCACTTACTTTTGAATAATGCATGACTATATAGAGCTACATACTACAAATTTAATGGAGCATGTAGTTTGACTTTAAGCTATCCTCATGGTGTCATTAAAGTTATAGTAGTCTGTGCTAGAAGTGATAAAAGTGTGACTCAGAATAATGATAAGCTTACTTTTTTAAAAAAAATGGGGGTAGTTTTACGTGTCAGTTAAATGTTCGTAAAAGATGTTCCCACCCATTGTCAATTAATCAGAAACTTGTAGGAATCTGAGCCTCATAATATGTTTACCACAAGAAAAATGTTTCTTATACAATTTGGGGAGCTGAACTTCTTTCCAGGCTGAACGCCATCTGATTTGAACTGCCCAATAGATTTAACACTGATTAAGAACCAAAGTGGTTATTTTTAGGTTGTAACTGATAACCTCTAATATTAAAAGTTTAGATAAGCCTCTAAGCACCATATTAAAATACATCAATGAAGAATCCAGAGGAATACAAACTCAGCACTAGGCTTAATTTCATTGCTACATTTTGAGTAAAATCATCCAACAGCGAAACCCAGCTCCAATTTTAGGTATTCAAGTACTGTTATTACAACCTCATTATTTTGATCTAATAAGACACCCCAAGTAATTTAATTTTAATCCTAGGAAAATATGGATGTAGTCCCCTGTTCAATAAAAGTATCATTGAGAATATAATTATGTCCATGTCAGCACCAGCTAGTTAGATAGCTTAGGTTTTGGGGGGAAATGGATCAAAACAGAGAATTTCATTTTTGACACAAATACAGATGCCTTTTACATGTCGCATCACCCCAACAGGCCTCCTATATGACATTGTTTTATTGTAGTACCGTCATGAATGCTCGTAACTCATGATATTATATGTGTTTTTTCATTGTTTTTTTTTAAAAGGAGGGAGCTCTTACCATCTCCCATTTCATCAGAGAAGGGCAAACTGAAGACTGCTTCATCAATCATATGGTTTGGGAGATTTGTATAAAACCGTCCAACAGTTGTTTCCAAATTGCTCAGCTGGTTCAGGACCATCATACTGCCCTTAGTTACAGGAAAAGCTGTTCGATCTGGGACTCCATACTTTGCTGAGTTTTGTTCTGCAAGATCTCGAAGAAAGGCTAATTCTTTTAAGCCTGTCACACCCTCTGCAAAAATAGACATTGCACATAAACAGAGAGAAAAAATAAAGCACCTAGTTTATGAAACAGTACTGAGAACTCAAACAGTGGAAATTATAAACTAGTCATTATGTAACTTAATGCATATATGAAAAAAAAATCATGCCTTCTGGAAATTCAAAATACTGAATATACAACTGAAAAACGCTTAGTATTCCAAACACATCTTACCATTCATGAGAGCATAAGTAAGGATCATTACAGAGTTGTTAAGCAAACTATTTTCTTCATTGATGACACGAAGAGTAGTCTTTTTACTATCTTCAGATGAATCCCTTGATGTTATTCCAGCTGATAAGTAAATTATGACTGTATCTGTGTCTAAGAAATATAAGAAGAGACCTGATGTGCATATAATCTAACATATTAGGAAGTATTTGCAATAGTAGATTCTCAATGTTAAAATTATGCTTGTAATGAGTGAGTCCACTAGATTTCTCGTCTTAAAAATACTCAAAACTTCTATTCCATTAATGTCTCTAGTTTTGGCATCCAATAAAAGAAACCTAACTAAGCCAATGTTGGGCAAATTTCATCACCAAATTATACAGAAACATTTTTTATTAACAATTCCTTTCCATTTTTAGGCCAGAGCATTAAGATTTAGGATCTCAATAAGGCAGTTAAGCCAGAGGAAAAGCAGACTATGTTCTCATCTTCTCTTTTTGATATAAAAAGATCACATTTCTATTTTACTTGTATATACACATGCATTTACTTTGACTTTGAAGATTCTCAGTGTTGTTGTATAGATGAAGCTAAAAAATAAAATAAAATTCCAGGTAATGTTTGTAGAATTTAAGACAATCTTTTCTCCTCTGCCTGTGTTAAAAAACAATCCAAATCCAAAAAGGAAGAAAAAGGTCAGGAGCAAAGATATTAATTTTGTGTAACAATATACTTACTTGTTTGAAGTTTACTGCTATTGTTTGTATTTCGCATCAACTGAAATGCTTTCTGAAAGCCTGCTGCATGCTGGGTAGGGCTGTCAGACGATTTGATATTGCTAACAAAGGTGGACATTTTCCTTTTTGTCTCACTGGTAGCAGGAGACAGAAATGTCTTGTAGCACTGATCCAAAGAACAAGTTCTTACTGTGTCTGCCACAGTTAACACAGAAATCTGAAGGAGGATAAAAGAAAATTACCTCCTGTTTAGAGTTGTCTGCTTTTACATTGTGCTATAATAACAATAGGAAAGTCTGTTTGATTTTAAAATTCAACTGTTGAATCAAAACTAAAGGTGTATGTCTATAAAATTTAAGGATAGTTAATTTATGAAAAATCACATCTTTGTCAACAAACTATTATTTCTTATGTAAAATGTTTGGAATAATAATTAGAAACTGTCATTCAACTTTCAGAAATGAAAACATAGAGCAAATAGCATATTATTTTAGGAAACAGATTATTTTAGGGAACAAGAACGGGGAGCCTACATTTTATGAGACCCTTGAATGAAATTCAAAGTAACAATCTTATTTCAAGTAATCATGAAAGTTAAGTTTGCTCATGAAAAAAATAAATCAACCTTTTTCTCCAGAATATGTAGCAAGAGGCTATAAATACGCATGCCATACTAAGAGTTTCCTCCAATACCATTTCCAAAATTCAGAATGAAAGTGATGAAAGCTGTCTCATCTTATTTTTTAGTCTTCTTCTCCTCTGAGATTATCAGATTATGTCCAAATCCGTTCAATTTTTCCCTTGCCATATTTGAAGCTCGAGAAACAGAGTGAGGGAGGAACCATTAGTACTGGTTCCTGAATAGCCTTTGAGCACTTCCATAGCAAAGTAATGAATTTTAATTAATTAATGTTAAGCTTCTGTGATAACAGTTGAGTGAAGAGGCAAATCATTTGCCACTTCTAAAGTCCCTTCAGTTAAGGATTTTCAGATCAGGTGGTATGTATTACTTACTTTTTCCTTATTTGATCTCACCTGCTAGTTTCTATTTTTCTTTCCCATTGATAATAAAGAGATAGACATTGTTTATGCCAAACTGAGATTGGGGTAAATACCATCCTATAGCTTCCTAAGGCAATGGAGATATCTTTGATTCCTGCTCCTCCTTTCTGAATATTTGGGTTTTCAAGCAGAGGACTGTGTACTTTACACTCATAAAGCCTTTTATGGGCAATTATATATGATTCATCCCAACTCCAACCCCATTTCCAAAGTTGCTCTTTCTTCCAATATTTTGGGAGAAATTAGGCAAACATCTGAAGGCTCAAAACTAAATTCTGAGTTACCATTCTGAGTTAACTCACCTTATCATGTTCATCTATTGAATTCAGAATAACCTGGGCTGCATCTTTAGCAATCTGCAATTGTGTTTCTGTAACTGAAGCTCCATGATCTATAATGACAGCTACATGCTTAGACTGAGGTCTGACTGTAGAGACGTAGACAGGCCTAAAAATAGAAGTTACAGGATGCTGTGCTTTACACTCATTAACAGAATTACAGCAGAACGAACTCAAGAAATTTCTTGCATTGTCCAAAGGCATTATTTGAATGAGCTGTGTGTTAATCTTATGTTTACAGGTTTATTTTGGTTTCAGCAAATTGCAGATCAGCCAATGACTTGCTTGTTTTCCAGAACATCTCATTTCCAAAAGCTACAATAATAGGGACATATCCAGATTTTTGAGAAGATAAAAATGGTGAGGAATTCAAATATTAGAAGGCAATGTTCTGACTAGAATTAGCTGAACAGCAAATTGACTGACATGCCAACAGTGCAAACCTTTTTTTATTTTTACTCAGAAGTTAAGTTATAAAATCTCTGTAGCTCAGGATTGAAATGAGGAGTCCTTGGTGCTCTCTGAGTTTGGTTGTTTTCTTGTAGATGTTTCCTAACTGAAACTAGGTAATATCAATGCTAGTGATGATGATGTTACCTACTTTGGGTAATGAAACATCTGCAAGAAAACTACCAAGCTCAGAAAGCACCAAGGACCTCTCCTAAAATCTCTGGACATATGAAATTACTAAAAAAATGTGTTTCCTGTTCTCCAGTCTCAAAACTGGAAATGTTGGGAGTAAAATATGGCCATTATTTTTAAAGCATTCTTTGTAAATAGTCACTTTGTTATTTCACAGCATGTATGATGTTTGATAATTAAACCATTATTAATTTTCAGTTTTTATTTGAAGCAAAGTTACATCTTGCTGAACCTCAAGGAATATAGCATGCCTACATTTTTGCATGCTCAAGGGATGCAGGCAAAAAAATTAACCTGAAAACAGAAGAAACAATTGGCATTGTAGAAATCGCAAAAGATGATTTCCTTGAGGTACAGAATGCATTAATTCTTCTTGGAAAAAAGCCAAGGAGGAAAAGGGAGGGTGAAAATGCATGTGTTTTTACCATGAAATCCCAACCAGTCTAATTTTTTAAATCCTAAGCACTAGTTTCCAGTTTTTACTTCTTTATTTTTATGATTTTATAATCTTCATAGGAATTATGAAAACTGAAGTTTCACCTGCATTCAAACAAGCGTCTCTATCTTTTCACATTTTAGTTTATTTCTAATTAGTGTATTTACAAATACAGAACAATCATATGTTGCCTATTTTATCATTTAAAAAAGAAAATTTATTTTTCTCCCAAATGTTGGCCTTCGTATTTCTACTCAGAATCCTATTATATTCTATCCTTTTACTTCCATGTAAGTAGGTATCATATAGATACTATCTATAATCCGTCACCTCAGCCTTTAATCCAACTATACCGGAACGAGTTAGACTGATTATCTTAATACAGCCTTTAGTGTTCACTTTAATACTAGTACAACTAGTACAACTAATACTTTAGTACTAGTACAACTAATTATAGTGTTTGCCCATTAGAAATATATATATATTTTTTACAAATAATCACTTTCATAAAATAGAATTATAAGAGAGCCCTGATATGTATCTATGTCATCTGATGCACTGAATCCAAATTAGGCAGATAAATTAATGCAATCTAATATAGTTGCTGGCATATTAAAAGACTATGCAAGAAGTGTAAAATTGTATTGCTGCATTAGGCTTAAGAGTTCTTTTCTCCTGGATTGAGAAAGCTAAAAGAGACTACTGGTGATCTTTGTTTAATGGCCACTAATTCAGTGACCATTCAAAACTTGCCAACATCACTGAACACGTGGTACTTGAAGTTCCAGCCACTGTACAATTTCCATGGTCATGTAACTGGTTGCTCAGCAACTAGTCTGGATTTCTGACGATGGCAGCATCCCACGGACACATGATCATGATTTGTGATCTTTGCGGCCATCTTCTCACAAGCAAAATCAATGGGCATGCTGGCAGAAACTCAGGAATCATGATCACATGAGGTCCTCATTGAACAACCCCTGCTGTTCTCACTTAATTGACTTTAAATCAGGGATTACCAGAATTGCAGTTGCCAAGTGGAATGGTCAAATGATGTCATACTTTATGAATGCTTCACTTAGAGACAAGAAATTACAGTCCCAATTACTGTTGTTAAGTGAAGGCTACCTGTAATGTTAATGGATATAATTTTAAAAATTTATGTTTTGTAAATTGGAAGATGGTGAAAGGCTACACTCTGAGTGAGTTCATCATGCTAATCTTGTCATTTGACATTTTGACATCCCTGGAATATAAATTCTCTACTGGAATGACATTACTAATAAAAGTATTTTTGTCTCCAAAATGCTTATACAGAATTCATCAAAAATATACCTGCTGCGATGTTCATAATTGCCTTTACATCGGAATTTGTGAGCTGGAAACACGGTAAAAATACCTTCTTCTGAACTAAAGTACTGCCATTTGATTCCAGGATTTGATTTCAAATTGTCAGCAAGGACTATTAAAAATATAATAAAACAGAAAAGGAAATTAACAGTATTATAAGGACAGGAAAAAAATATCTTAAATGTTATTTGATTAAAACTGTTCTTAGTATAGCGCCAGGCTTTCTGAAATGATACCTCTAGATAACTTTCATAAGGAACTTACAGTATGTGAAAGCCCAATGGCCATTAACCATAAGCCTACTTTATTTTCATGTGTTTAATAATATTTTCATGTGTTTAGTAGCGTTGCCCTCATTAAAATAGGTGAATAGCTCCTACTGTTATTCTTTTCAGCAAATATTATGGTCCAGAGACTACATCCAAATCTGCAAGACACAATACTGAGATAAACCAACAAATCTGCATATTATCCTATGGGATAAAGAATATCAGGGACTTTCTTGGAGGAAAATTTTTGATATACTGTATCTCAGATTTTATACCATTACAACAGAACATATATTTTAAAATAACAGGGAAGTAATACTATGCTAATAGGTAAGCATAGGAATTTTACAAACCTGAGAAAAAACGAAACACACTCTCTCACACACACACTCAGACTGAGGAAATAAAATTTTAGGATTTGAGAATAACCGGCTTGCATTCCTGCCGTTGAACTAGAATTAAAATGTTCATCCAAAGAGGGGTTGTATCACCTGCTCTTATTTCAGTGCTGCTATTATGAAATTCAATTTGCTAGAATACTAAGAGAGTTGTAAGGGAAATGGATTTCAGGTTGAGTTAAAAAGGAACAAGGAAGCTCTCCAGTCAAGACTATTTTAGAAATGGTTGAGGAACAGTAAGATGCTGGTGACCTCTGCAGCTCATACAGCCCTTGATGCTGACAGTTACACATTTTCCTTCCTGTGGCTATGTAGATACTGATCATTTCATAGTCAGCCTTTCCAATAGACAACTTGGTGTCTTGCTGCTGAAAGAAGAGGCAAAGTAAGGAACCTAATAAGCAAGTGGTAATTATCAGCAGGTTTAAGGAGAGCTCTTCACAGATAGCAGCCTTTTCCCCAGCAGCCCTAAATGAATGTTCAAGAGTTGGTATTGGCTGGAAAATAAGTTGTCAGAGGAAGAATGCGGGAATCAATTTTGCTTGAGACCCTAATGCAGCAGTTCTCAACCTGGGGGTCGAACGGCCATTTCACAGGGGTTGCCAAAGCCCTCTCTCGCCCCCCCCCACGCCTTCACTCACCCTCACTCTCTGCTCTGTTGGATCGCCGGCCGTTCGCTTACCCCGCCCACTCCCAATCTATTGCTGCCTCCTGAGTCCCAGCTGATGGCTAGAGGAAAAAAAACTGTTTAAATTCTTGCCGCGGGGCTTCAAAGGGCCGCCCTATAGCCAGTGGTGGGATTCTGCCGGTTCTAGGGGGTTCGGCCGAACCGTTTGTTAAATTGCTGGCTTGCACCGCCCCCCCCCCCCCCGCACCACTATTTAGTGTCAATAAATAAGTGGTGGGTGAGGGGCGGGCGAGCCAGCAATTTAACAAATGGTTCAGTGTTTTTTTGTAATTTTATTGGCCTGCAGAGCTTCAGCATAGTCTAATTAGCCCTTGATTAGATCGGCTCCCGACTCTCAGCTGATTTGCTCTCAGCTCTTTTGCTCAGGGCTCTGCTGCTTGTTTGCAAAGAGTGCTGGAGCAATTTTTTTTCCCCCTAGCTTTCCCCAGTTTCCCCCTAGAAACTGAAAGTAAAGCAGGCTGGTGGCTTTGCTGTTGCTGCAACGTTGGAAAATTAGGCAGGCAGATTTTTTTTCTTTTTCCTCATCAAAAAAGGTACGTGCAAACAATGGGAAATTTAGGGCAAAAGAGGAGAGTTCAAGATTTTAAAACACAAAAGAAAAAAAGCTCTATTTAACTAGGGAATTGTAATAATTGAGATACTATTAATTGTATATTGTGTTGAAAGCAGAAATGGTTAAGTTGTGGTTTGAAGGAATATATGGGGGAAATTATTTGGTTTATTATTATTGGTAAATATAATTAATTGATTTGTAAGAAATTGGATTGCATGGAAATAATTGGAATATTCATGTTCATATTGATTAATATACAAAAAAGGTAGTTATATAATTGATTTATATTAAAATGTTGAATTTATATTAAACAACTAATATTACATAATTAACCAATGTGAGGATGGATATAAAAATAGATGACAATGGGAAGGGGTATAATATAGAAGGGAAAAATTGAATTTGATTAAGATTAGAGATGAGGATGAAGGGTAATATTGGTTTTTTACAAAAATAGATGAGGAATAAATATGGCAAAAAGGAAATATAGAAATTGTAAATTTAATTGAAATGACTAAACACTGTTTAAATTTGTGAACCGGCCAAATACTCTGTTCAAAGAAAATACATTGTATGTGTGTTTCTAATTATTGTTATTTATTCATATTTGTTCTCTTTTATTCTTTAAAGTTTAACAATTCATTCTTTATCTTAATATCTTTATATTTGTTTGTTCTTCCCTTTCATCTTTTTTATTGTACAGCAATCTTTCTCCTCAAACCTACCACCTCTCTCTTTTCTTTTCTTCTTACTTTCTCTTCCTCCCCCTCTTCTTTTCCTCCCTACTTCCTCTTCCTTTCTCCTTCTCCTCCTCTCTTCCTCCCTCTCTTACCCTCACTCCTACTCTAATTTCCCTTCCCTTCTTTCATCCCTCTCTATTGCTGTATCCTTTTATGCATATGGACTACTCAGAGGGCTGAAAAAGTTATTTCTGATGGTCCTCACACTTTTGACCAGTCCTCGAACTTAAGACTGTCCTCACATTTTACGTTTTTGCCCTATCTTGTCACCATGGTGAAGAGAAGCAGTTGTGAAATGAGTGACATGGTTGTTAAGAATGCTGCACGGGCATAAATGTGAGGATGGTCATAAGTGTGAGGACCAGTCAAAAGTGCGAGGACCTGTCAGAAATGACTTTTTTCAGCCCTCTGAGTAGTCCCTATACACATAGCCATGGCCACCCGGTCACATGACCAGCTAGCCACGCCCACCCAGTCACATGACTTCCAAGCTACGCTCACAAAATAAGCCACGCCCACAGAATTGGTAGTAAAAAAATTTAGAACCCACCCCTGGTTGGGGGTCACCACAACATGAGGAACTGTATTAAAGGGTCACGGCATTAGGAAGGTTGAGAACCACTGCCCTAATAGTTCACTTCTGACTTCTGCAGAAACTTTGAATAGGAATACTCCAGTTGAGATGGTAGGAATACATCCTTACATTTCCACTTGCTCCAACTCATACATCTTACAGATCATACCTATGCTAGTTTACCAAATGATAAAATGGAACTCCTTTGTAAACAACATTAAATGTACATTAAAGAAGAGGTAATCATTCAAATCTATGTTCAAACCATAGCTATATATTTATATTGTATCAAGTTTCTTATTCATTTCTCACTTTTGTCACATTCCCATTTTTAAATGGTTATGTTTCTTCTTTTCCCCTAGTATAACTCTTTCTCCAGGTGTCAAAAATCCAGTAGAAACAGACGACTTCTTTATACTTTCTACTAGAATAATTCCCACAAGGAAAAGATTCAGGTTTCTTTTGCTGAAATGAAAGGGGAATGTAGTTCTAGAAATTGGCTTTCTGACATGCTTTAAGTTTTGCATTCTAGCTTCAAATTAACCTATTAAATATCATTCTTAAACAGAAAGATAAAAATGATGTTAGATATGATGAAGTTTTCTTCCCCTTTCAAGCAAATGCACATCCTGCACACTTGGAACAATGTTATTCTCATCTTACAATTACAGAGTAAGGTACAGAAAAAATGTAGAGTAATTTATCCAAGGAAGTAAAGCAGCAGAGCAGGTAATATAAGCTTTAGGGAATTTCATCCTAAATTCAAGTTCAGGTTACTTGCTCATTCTCACTTATTTTTGTAAATTGTGTTTTCTTAATTATTCAAACAGAACCTTTTCAAGGTTTGGTTTTTAATTTATTGAGTGAGGCATGATTTTAGTTGATATTTGAGCCTGGACAAGAAACAGCTGTTGGATACATTTTACCACTTATACACCAGCTTTATTCGTGTTTATTTATTTAATCTTTCTTAGATTGAATGATAATAAAAGAAAAACAAATTAGGTTTACGAACAGAACTCCTGTATGCTCAGTAAGTCTAGGGTTAAAACAAATTATTGATCCCAATAATTTGGAATCAATAAAGTCTGCCAAAAGGGTCTTTAAACACTGACTTCTAAAAAAAGAAATCCCAGATATTTAAAATACAGTGACTAAAAGAGAAAATCACAAAGACTTGATCTAGATACACACATATGTTTAGACTCTGGCAGGTCTAAAAGTAGTAATTACACCAAAGATTCTCTCACAAGTCAGTATCATGCCTTTTTAGGGACCTCACATCTCAGTATCCATTAAATCCATATGCCTTTTTGCACACGCATTAAAGTATTCGTTGGGCCTTCACCTCCCACCTTCTCAGTGGTCTGCCACCAGTCTTCCCATGACACAAACTCTGATCTTCCTGAACATCCACCAATTTTCTCAGTGCCTTCCCATCAGCCCAAGATTTTCCTGCACACCCACCAATCTTCACAGCACCTTCCCTCCCTCCCACCCACCCTTCAGCCAGCTCAGCCTCAGTAATCTTTCAAGTCCATGAGATCATCATTCTAAAATTGCCAGTTCTTTTGTGCTAATGGTTGTTCTAAAACTTTTGTCTCATCCCACTCCACTTTGGAATTACCCAGAAGCCAAACGTTTTCTCAAAAGATGACGATTATGATCTGATAGTGAATGCCAAGCGACTGCAGTTGTCCGAGATGAAGAATACATAACCACTTCTCCGTTATATCACTGCAGCAGCAACTAACTGACTTTGTAGTTAGTTAAACTTAAGATTGTTTCATTAGAGCATGTACTGTCTGTTTATATACTTCTGTCCATTTCCTATGCTAAGCCTGCTAACAAAGGAAACATAGTTTATTTTATGTTTCTACAGCAGGTTAACTACAACTATCGTTAACAGTACTGCTGCTGCAACTTAGTGGAACTTCTTAGTTCAGAGGTGGGGAACTATGGCCCCTTTATGACTTGTGTACTTCAACTCCCAGAATTCCTGAGCCAGCCCCCTCCCCCCCCTCTGCTTTATGTCATCAGAGAACAGACAGGTTGAGAGAATTAATGACCTGCTCCTTACTGCTTTGCACTATCACTAGTATAATCACTGGAAAGCATACAACAACCCCACAGCCCAACTTAATCAGATGAGAAGCCATTCTGGGCTTTCCTGATTTATAAAACAGTGCTCTCCAAGAAATATGCCTGCTAGAGGAATTGCTTTGCCAAACCCTGACTAAAACTTTATCTTGGTGACAAAGCTGCCTGAACTATTTCATTGCTAAACTCAATAACCCCCTGGCTAAAAATCTAGTCATTCACTAGATCAACACAAAATTTGCAGTGCAGCAGATTATTTTTAAGAATAAAATGGAGAAAGGGAGGGGTTTGTAAAAACACACACACACCCAAAACTTCCTTTCAATGACGTCTGAAAGATGAAAGAGTTTCCCATTTATAACAAAGGCAGGAAGTCTTGTCCTCAGTTTGAATTGGATTTGGTGCAGTGTTGTGCAACCAAATATATATGCCTACAAGGTCTAACTATGACGTTGCCCAAGTATTACATGAACTGATCCTTAGTAACCTACTATCTCGACATGAAGGAACCCATGTAATATATTATACCAAAACATCAGATGTTTAATTGTGAGATTAATACAAAATACAAAAAGTTAAGCAATATATTTCTCGTAATAATTTAACTGGCTTTGGTTTTGCAAGACCAATGATCCTTCTTGGCATAAGTAGAAATACTCGGGATGAAACATGTAAATTTAAATATACATGAAGGTAAAGCCTAAATTACTACAATCCTATAAATTAGGCATTCTCAGCAAGAATTTGCACACTATTTTTTGGGGCTTGTTCTTGCTATAAGATTAAAGCTTCAGCAATGGAAGATCAGATGTGAAAACTGAGTCTCAATCTTATAAAACAAGGGCAAAGTTGAGGCATATTTCAAAGCTGGAAAGAATTTATGGCAGTGTATAAAAGCTAATGGTATAGGGCAGCCAATAATGATCCAGTCTCTCACTTTTGCAATAGATTTGGACAGAGAACATTAGGCAACATATCACCAAAGGAATAAATCTTTCACCTCAATGATTTTTATATTTTTGATGGATTCATATTTATTAGAATATGAAATCCACTTCTATTGCAAAGCTGCTAATTACAAGATAACAGCATTGTTAAATATGCTCTTTGGCAGGCAGATTCAAATTTAAATCTGGTTGTTAAATCACTGTTTGACCCTATCTGCATTTGTAAAAACTATTTGCTTTTGAATTTGCTTTTCCTGTTTCTGCTACCAGTATGGATTTTTTCTCCTAAAGGAACTATCTCCTTTTGATTATTTCTAGAACACTGATCTAGAAATATCTAGTATAGGAATTGCATTTTTCCAGCCTATGTCACCGAACACGAGCAACATTCAAGAGCAACTTATCAAAGTAACCTTGTGCAATAAGTAAACTATGCTCTGTTTTTCGTTCAGTACAGTTCAGTTAGCCCTGAAGATGAATTTTTAACTGTTTCAATATGTTTTGGGTCTTGGAAGTATTATCCTTATGTTCTGAATGTTATTATTTTCATAAAACTGTCATGCATTGTTCACCTTTGGTTCTCTCTTCACACCATGAATGAAATTTATAGCAAGCAAGAACTGCTATCATTTTTTGCACGGTTTTGTCAATCTTTATTATAAGTTCAGAGGGAGTCCTGGTTATAGACTTGTTCCTTCATGGGAAGTGTCATCAAAGATTTAAACCCAAAACATGCTAGACAAACATCAATTTCATCTCGCTTAGCTTAACTTCAACCAGTTTTAAACCATCTAAATCCCAACAGCCCCAAGCTCATCCTCAGAGTTTCCAGACTGAACAAGAGTTGTGTTTTTGTCCTTTGTTTTTCTTAATTCATATTCTTTTCCATCTTTTTGTTTAGTTTAGTTTTGTTTCTGTTTGTTTTTCTTTCTTTTGGATTTTAAAGAGTTGTGTGGTCTAGTTTGTTTTGAACCTGAAGACTCTAGAATATGGTTGTCCAGACTTTTGGCTTCCCTGGGCTGCACTGAATGAAAATGATTTGTCTTGGGCAGCATATAAATATAGAATATAGTTAATATGTATAAATAACAAACCTTTTAAAAATATTTTTATTATCTTGTGGAGCCACATTAGTAGCTGTCCAGGGTTAGCCACGGGTTGGACACACCTGCTCTAGACGCTGTTGGATTTGGTTCCTGACCAATATCTCCATTTCCTATAGATGGAGATATACTGTATGTAATCTAGAAATCCAAATTGGTAAGCACTGTTTTTCACCAGAGTATAAATTAAATATATAATTCAATAGATATATATATTGTACATGCTCAAAACGACAAATATTTATACATAATGAAGTAAGGAGAAACAAAATAAACAAAACAATTATGAGGAACTCCTAATATTAGACATAAAACACAGTAAATCTATTTCCCCATAAATCATTTCCAGAGGATTTTTTTGGCTTCCAACATTTTGGAGGTTTTTTTTCTGTAAAATAATCTGACTACAAGATACTCATTAGATATTATCTACATGCAAAATATATATTACTATGCTATATTGTTATACAATATCCAACACTAGAAACAGAAAATATGCTTTGCTTAACATCTAGCTAATTAATTATTACAAGGCTCTCATATCATCGACATTAAAAAAAAAGTCTGAAAATCTCAGCAGAGTTTTATCAGACATCACAGTTAGAGATTCTTGAAGTAAAATGCAGCTTGACAAACAGAGTTACAACTTGCAAACATAGTTAGCTTGCAACACCTTTGTCTGTCTCTGGGGTGTATGGAACCCTAACCCTAACTCTAACCCCAAACTGGTTTTGTTGTAGATATTGGAAGATATTAAAGTGCAAGATTGCATTTTAAAGATTAAAGAAGGTGGAATGAAGAAAAATGGAGTCCTAAATTATATCTCTTAGGGTTTTCATAAAGAAAGAAAGTGAGGCATCTCTGTGGGGAATTCTTGCAGTTTGAGGAGATGGGAGCTAAAGGTGCACCTGAAGGAAGAAAGCATATTTTTTTTCAGCTGAAATAGTCCCTGCTTATCTCACAAAAGATTGTACATTGTGGTCATAGAAAAATAAGCACAGCTTTATAGCAAGATTGGTAGTTTTTCTCAAGGGGAGGCAAATGAACTAAACTAGTTGAAGGAAAGAGGAGGAAAGGCTCAGAATTTTTCAAAGATAAGGAAGAAAGAAAGCAATTATCTTTCTAAGACTGTTTAACTTTCAGAGGCAATCTATCCTTTGAAAAGTGACCACATTATTCAAGAAGTAGACAATGGTTTCCCTACTGATTTCATGTATTAATCTTTTATCTTAATGGAGGAGGGGGCGATTACTTTCTTGCCTTCTCAAAGGCAAAACACACAGAAAAGAATGAATTCCAAACATGAACAACAAAAAGATGAGTTCTTACATCTTTACTCCCTGATCACTAAAAACAGGTTCATGGGAGCATAATGCTTCCTTTGAAGCTTCATTGAAACAAACTAAGGTATAACTCCCAAAACCAGGAATGTAAAAAAGTTGATGCCCTGGCAAATGTTTTACATCATGGAACTTCTACAATGAGATATTATAGGCTTTGGAAGCAGGTATTGGGGGCTGGGGACTTAGAGCAAAATGGATGTACTTAACCCTGACTCATTTGGGATTTTTTTTGCATGCAGATGTTGCAAAACCTTTTTGAACTTTTCTTATGCAAGTGTTATTTGAGGGATATCCCTGGTGGGTAGGGCTTAATCAGTGGTTAAGCACATCTATTTTGGTAATGTTTCAAAAAGACTCATGTTAACCCAATAAGAACAGAATGCAAAGATGGAAGCAAGAATCTCAGTCTGTCTCTGACTCTCCCTCCCCTTTTCTCCCTTCCCCCCTCCCTCTTATCCATTCACATGCAGACGATCAGCAGTGATTTGTAAAGTTTGGTGATGCTAGACAGATTGACAATCTACACCAGGCCACCATAGATGAAAGCAGAAATGGAAATATTAATATTGAATCATGAAAAAACAATGGAACTGACAGAGAGGTATATACCAGCAAACCATTTTCAATAATCAACTCCACCCCTTCTCATGTTCAGTCAGTCATTACTGTTGATATAACCACTTCTGAAGCTAGTAAAAGGTAACAAAGCACTTTAAAGCCAGGCCACGACTTTACTGCAGTTTGATGTTTCCATATCAAAGAGTCTGCTGTAGGGTACCTTAATTTCCCTTCATTGAAGAAGTAAGGATAGTCCAGGAAGCAGAAAAGGAAAGAGAGCAAGATTGAAACACCATTTGATTTGCCAATGGGCCCATTTTCACAAGAATGTCTTTTTTTAAAAAAATCCTAAATAAGGAATAAGCATCCCTATCATTCGCAGTAAAAGGAGGAATGTAAAAAATTGGATTCCCTCAAACCTAACACATCTTAGCTTCAGCTTTAATCTGAGCAGCTCTTATCCTGCTTCTGCTTCATTTTCACTTATGAAAAAAGAAAAAGAAAATTTTTAAATGAAAAGAAGTTGCAACACGGTACAACTATCATCTAGAGTATTAGATGAAAAAGAGTGCCCCCTCTTCACAATACATTAAACCCATTATTTACATTTGAAAGCAATGCCAAAAAGTAAAAACTACATTAACCTAAGGTTGAATCCCTTGTGAAAGTCTTACAGCCTTAGACAGGAAGACCACCCTTCCTCTTTTAAAAAGTAGCAAACAAATGGATCTGTTCTCATGACAGAAACCCCATGGTGCATCAAAAAAGTAAAAAAAAAAAAATTGAAGGCATCTTCAAACATCAAAATTAAAGGTGGTGACTGCAGAAGAACTGCACATTAGATAGAATTTTCTGAGATCATAAGCATTTTGGACTCTTGCTATTGGGAATTGACATAACTGACGGCAGAGCAGTCAGAGAAGATGGAACAGGGGGAAAAAAGAATTCGCTATAATCATCAACAGTTCTTACATAGAACGTTGAAATAAATCTATAACTAAAACCATTATTGTAGGAAATCTACTTTCTATCATTATATCTTAAGTGAAAAATAATGTAGCAGGTTCAGAGGGAGGTAAAACTGGGTTGCTATGGTACTTGGTCTGAAGGTTTGGCAGTAAAATACAGCAATTTCTGCAAAACAGATGCTTTACATACCGGAATTTAAATCACGCCCAGGATTGAATGCTCTGCTATTCACGGTGGTGGACAATCTATCACAGCTAATGGTTCTAGACACGTTAGTGTTAAAATTGCCATCAAACCTGAAATGAGCCCAAGAGAAAAATAAATTAGACAAATAAGCATGTATACTTGTTTCAATTTTTTATAGGGACAGACAGGTTTTTTTTCCATTACTGCCAACAGCCTTAAATGTCGAGAAGACTGGTCAACTTGATTTACAAACACAGAGGCATCTTGGAAACAGACATCAAATAAATGTTAGCCACATTTGAAGGAAGAAAAGCTTTTGAGTTGTAGCAAAATCTACAATTCATCACTTTCATTTAAGTGGTATAATTGTTCTGCAGAAAAAATGGGGATATTCCAGCTATATGGGCTTCTTCACTTTGACCCAAATTTTCTTCTTCAGAGGAAGTTTTTTTTTTTTTTTAAACTGGCAGAGATGTGTAGTAAGTTACAACCAAAGCAGCAAATCCAGATTTAGGTCATAGTATGAGCAGTACAAGACTTTTAACCCTTTGGCATTTACAAAGATTCCTAGACTCCTTATCTACAAGTCTCTGTTGGGAAATGTCTTTCAAGTGAAAGTTGCAGCTATAGGAGAACAAGCAAATTGGAAAAATAAGGGTGGCTTTATTATTTCATCCCTGATACAAAAAGAGCCAGCATCCATGCTTTGCCCCTGATCCAGATCAAACCTAAAATACTATTTGGAGTGAAACATTCCCCCCCCACCCCCCAAGTAAATAGCAGGTTTACATATTTTGGTAGATATGGATGGGAGAGCATGGTAGTGGCTTTTATATGGTGTTATGACAAAAACACATACCAAAATGGATGTGCAGAAATAGTATGCATGAATGTTTGGAACAGCAAGAAAGACATATAGTATATGAGAAATGGAGAAAGCATATGCTGTCAACAGAGTAAAACATGAAAGTTCAATAAATTAATGAGATTTTAGAGCACTAAATTAGAGTTTGACATTGCCTGAGTTCTCTGCTAAAAGCCAGAAAATATGAAGTATCCCACTGCTTAATTTCTTCCCAAATCAATATTAGTAGCAGGATGGTAAGATGGTAGAATAAGACTGTAGTTTTGGACATGTCATAGAATCCAATCTTCAATAATTTGGTAATGAGATTTTGTTCTGCACATTGAAAGATTAATTTTCCATTATTTATCTATGATGATATATTCCAGAATCAAAGGATGAAATTATGGAAGGATAATTTAGATAGGCTTTTATCGAGTTTTCAGAACAAAAAATGTTGGCCACAAAATCAGAATTTCTCTGATTTGAACTATATTCATTATCGGATCAGATAAAAAATCAGAAATATTCCCAACCTTTCATACATTTATTCATCTTCCAAATGATATTGCAAAGAAGAAAGGAAATGCTACGATGGGCAGCATATAAATTTAATAAATAAATAAATAAATTTTCTTTGACAATATCGCTTAACAGATAATAAACCCTTAATGATCTATTTGCACATTCCAAATAATGTATTTTGTTATATTCATGTAAGAACTGACTGAATAAAATGAGTTGTGCATTTCTCAGCCTACTCAAGAGTTCAATCAAATTTATCTTGTCGGGATTAAATGTTCCCTTAACAGTTAGCATGAAGTGCTACAGATTCCTATAAGAACTTTTTTTTATCCCCAAAACTGTCCTCACTAAAAGGAAATCAAGAGTAGCTGCTACATCATATTGTTATTTCCAACACCTTTACTAAACTCTAAACCAGCTATCATAGTTAATAACTCTGGCTAAAACCTGAATGAATAATTAAGTATATCTTTTGTCCTGAAAAGTGTTTTATTTATAAACTCTAAAACATGTTTATATAATAATTATATGTTTATTGCATCAACATGAAATCAATTCTCAATCTACAGCATTTAAATGTAGAATTTATACAGATAGAGGAGTTATTCTCAGTTAATTCATAAAATATAGATTTATCACAGAAAGTTATTAATAAAAATTTAAAATGTACCTTTTTACAACAATGGGAGAGATGGTTTTGGGGGTAAATAGTTTGTGCAATTTGAAATGATGCTTAATGTTGGCTCCAAGAGAAATAACATCCAGCTCCACCCCAAATTGTCTTCTCTCCTACTTTTCTTTCTCTATACTACAGTATATGAAAACTCTTCCTTCTGGATTCACTTTAATGAACAACTGGTCGAAACTGCATCCCGAGGGGGGAAAACAGAACTGTGACTCCCCCTTTGATCTCTTCCCCATGGAGAAATTCGCTCCCTGCCTAGCTTGCAAGATGTTCATTTGATTGACGTTTGCTCTGATGTGCAAAGCGCTTTGAACTTCAGACATTTAATTCCCATCAGGCAGCAGTCATTTTTATTCTCCTTCAACAAGATTTACAAGCAGAAGATCAGCAAATGGAGAAGATAAAATAAATTTGCAGAAGCTTTGAATCTTACATCAAAATAGTGTAAGCGCCAACTGGATTTTATTCACTATTCACAAATAAATCAACTTGTATGCAGTTTCAGTTTTATAAAATGAAGAAAGCGAAATGGGCATATAAAATGCTAGTCATCAGCTGGATGTGGTTACTATATTAAGATCCCCTGTTATTTTGCCATATTTTCTGTCAATTTCTTATGAATACGCTTCATTCTCGTGTTCCCCAATACCAGCTGCAGAACAAGGTCATTCAGAAACCACAGTTTTCTTTAGAGTGCTGAAACTAATATGTTTTATTAATGGCCAGCCCTGTTCTTGTAATCAATATTTTATTTGCATACTGCAGAACTAAAATATATAAAGCAAACAGCATTTTTGAAAAGTTCCAACTGAGTCTTAATCTAAGCTAATAATAGAGGCCTGCTTTGAAGGCACATAAGTACAGTTAATCAAGATTCCTTCGACTAACTCGTGGTCTATCCAAACACTGGATAAAAGAAATACAGTTCTGTGGCATTATCCTGATACTGAATTCAGCATGAGAACATCTGATACTAGGAATTTTGTTTTATTATCAAATTCATTTAGTAATTAGGAAGTGCTGAAAGAGAGTAAAGCTAACACTGCAGTGGCATAATTGTATTCTTTGCTAAATATTGCCAATCACGTCCTTCCCTAAATTTTACATACTTCAATAAATACCACCAAACATATTCAGTAGTTACCATTTACTATAATTTAATTTGTATCTAACAATATATATGTATACCCTCCTTTACAAGATCACCAGACTTTCCTAATCTTTGTAAGTATCTTTGCATACTGTTAGGATTATCCTGTACTAAAACCAAACTATTTTAGCATTCCTGACAATGTAACTGCACAAACAACTTGAAACATCAGTATACGAATTTCCTTATCTCTCCATTTCACAGCCCAGAAGAGGACAGGTAAACAAAAGAAAGAGCTGCGATAAAGCTAAAGCTGCAATAGCAAATATTTAAGCAGCTATTTTATAAGAGTGAGCCAGGTCACTTTCTAAAGGAATTATCGTAAATGATCTTCAAAAATAGATCTATAGGTTTACCTATGTAAATATTACATGTAAATGTATCTAAGGCAGAGTGGCCAAGTAATAAGAGGTAAATATTTCTCCAGTGCAATTTTTTCATCAAGTGAGATAAATAAAAGCAATCCTTAAGATGACTCTTAAAAAAAAAAACACCCACTAACATTAATTAAAATACAGAAAACAAAATTTAGGCACATGGAAGTTGAATGTATGAGTTACTAAGGATTTAATATGCTACCAATTTTTAAAGTTTTCAATAATTATCTTAAGATATTTAACAGTTATCTAAACATGATAGTGGCTAAAAGTGCTGTGAAAAAAATCTATCATTTCTAGTGCTGCCTTAGGCCTGGAAGTCAGTCCTGGAATTCTGGGAGTTGAAGTTCAAAGGCCACAAAGGAGCCATAGTTACCTACCCTTGATGTAAGGATAGCAATTGTAAAACATTTCTGAAAATGTTGTCAAGGAACGTGCATGAATGTAGCCATGCAGTTGCCAGGAGTCAACATTGGGTTTGATAATAAAAAAACAGTGCCTCCTAAATGTACTGAGCAATCAAAATAAAATATCTATAAACAGTGGTGGGTTGCTCCTGGTTCGGACCGGTTCACAAGAACCAGTAGTAAAACCAGCGGGAGTCTCAGCCCACTGACCCAGACAGATCTGTGATCTGTCCACGCGCAGAAGCTTCTGTGCATGTGCAGAAGAGTGCAAATGAGCAAAACGAGCATGCACGTGGGGTACGATGCGAACTGGTAGTAAAGGTAAGTAGAACCCACCCCTGTCTATAAAGCATTCAGCAGAGTTTTATCAATTTTCCTAGGAAGAAAAAAAGTCTCCACAGGATTATCCCATATTAGCTGGGGCTAGAAAGAAAGAAAAAACCTTGTTATCTCAGCTACCTCTTCCAACTCTAAGGAGCAAAAGAGAACTTGGAATGGCGTTCTTTCTAAATGATGAAGTACACAATTGATCTCATAAATTTGTACCTCATGTCTTTCCATTTTGCAATATGTTTTCAGATCTGTAAATTGTTACAGGTTGTTGCCCACAACTACATGAAATGAGCAACTGCAGTATGGTACAAATACCTCTACTCCATCCTTTAGAACGAAGTTATGTATTCCCTGCACACAATTCAAATGTATTTTACTGATGTGCAAAATTCTAATGTATTTACTGATTTCTGTAGAGCTACTTCAAAGTCTTCAATGACTGCATTTAGACACGCCCCTGAATAATAGTTCCTTTAAGATTAGGCTCTGCAATTTTTGGCATGGCTTAAAATAAGTTGAGACAGGTGAAGTTTTGATCTTCTCAAACTGCCATTATAAGCCAATTTAAGTTTATTAAAATATACAAATAATATAATTATTTGTAGTAATTTTACATTTATAGCAGTTTATCATTATAATTCTGGAAGTCTTAATCCAGTAAAACAGAAGCATGTTTTATAAGGCTGCATAAAAGCTGTTTGTTTATAGGAAATTCACTTGCGGACTTTGGCAGATGTCCACTCAGACACTGGCAATTAATGCAATACATAACTGCAATAAGAGGTGTGTAATTTCTCCTAATGCCTATTAATAATATTTAAACATGTGGAAGCCACTTTTGGCACTAAATAATGTGCTTAAGCAAGGCAGGGCAAAACCTTTAATGTAAACTATGAATCTAGTGAGTTTGTTCATAAATATTAAAGTAGTGGTGCTTATGTCTAGCCCTCAAAGTTTCAGCTGTTGTAGTACCCCTATAGTTGCATGGTCACAATTTGGGCATTTGGCAACCAGCTTGCACTTACAACAGTTGCAGTATTGCACAGTACCATGATTGCTATATGCGAGCTTCTCTGCCAGCTACCCATAAGCAAAGCCATTCCCATAAGTTGCTCATGCCACTTTTTCTCCCAGAAAAAGCATATTGGAAAAAGGATCTTATACTTCTTGGCAAATCCCCACCTGCCTGCATTCTGTACCATCTGCCCACAGCCTCTGGCAACCTGCCCACACTCCATAGCACCTACCCACACGTCTTGCTTAGGATTCCTGCTTCTTGTTTAAGAATCACACAATCCTGATTGCCAGGATTGCTGTTGCTAAACAATGGAGTCATGTGACACAACCCTTTATGATTGCATTCCTTGGGGACAGAAATTCTGTCCCAATTGTCACTGTGACCAGAGGCCTACCTGCATTACGGTTTATAGATTTTTTTGTGGACTGATAAGTCTTCATCAGTTAACTTATTAACTTTTATAACGGTTTTTTCCACATTCAGGTTAGCATTATTTTAAAATAACCAGCAATAACCATTATTCCTCAAACAATTGTTTGTTATATGTTAGGGGTTATGACTGACTGATTGATTGACTGGCAGATAGAAAGATAGATATTTCTATTCCCTGAGAGGTAGTGTGGTATAGTAATTAAGGTGCTAGACTGTGTTTGGGGAAACCCAGAATATAATTCTCTTTTAGATATAGAAGCCATATTGGTGACTTTAGGCAAGTCATTTTTTTCAGCCTAAACTGAGAAGTTAAAAAAAAAAAAATCTACCATCCTGCATTAGATCAGCATACATTATGGTCCATAACATTCAATGAACAGGCTTTTATCCTGCAGTGGATTGAGTTCAGCTGATAATAGTAATATATTCCTTTTATTTATATCCCATGATCAAATACTTTCCTTGCTATCATAATATATTTGCACAAGTCCTTGACACAATATTTTAATTGTGCTACTTATACAATACTTCATGTATTTGCAAGTAAAACTCAAATTCCTTCACTGGAATTTCTTCTTTTTTCCTATGACTAATGAAGCCTATTGGGTAGGTACAAAAGAAGGAGGAAGTGCACATGAAAAATACCTGATTTCATCCAGATGCTCCATATAAAATATATAATTTATTCCATACCATATAAATTGTATAGATTTCTTTCAGCAACTCATTCCAGAGAGATTTCATGGAAGACCATAACCATAACCCTATACCATTTTTCCTTGTTCATGGTTCCCATGCTATCAACATTCAATGTGGAACCAATTCTGAAGTTTCTCCTCAAAGCCTTTATACTTTAAACATGGCCTTCTTTGTTCTTTCTTAATATAGATCTTCTTGATCTAATATCAGTTCCAATGACCACCAAACAAACAAGCCAAAGGCTTTTTCCATCTCCAATAGAAAATATTTGAATACTTACTCCATCATAGATGGTGGAATGGTGCAACAGTCCTGAATTGCTGTGAGAGGAGATGTCAAATGAGCAGTGTATGAAGCTTCCACTACATGCTTGTTTCGATTTACCACATCCAAGTAACGGTTAAACTTTTCCCGAATTTTTTTGGCTAGCTGGAAAATTTAAAGAGAAGAACAAAATCAAAACTGTGTTTCAATGTTTATATTCTATATTCATAATGCAGAATATGCTCAAATTGCAAGAGAAAGCAATTGATTTTGAAATATATTTACATTTACATTTATAGTTAATCAATAAAATTAAACAGCTTATAGATAAACCAATAAGTATGGGAACAACTGCAAGGAGATTTATTGAAATCGTTTCACTTTCTGTTTCTGAGTGTTTTTAAGATCTCCAGATTTTTCAGTTCAGCCATATTTTCTGACATAAGAATTTAAACCAATCTCTCATTAAAATCAAATAGATATCACTCATAAATTAATTCTACTGAAATCTAAGTAATAAATTTTTAAGCTGGAAAAATCTTATATGAATATGCATATGAATATGGTACATTCCACATTCGTTGATATGTGATAGAAAAAAAGTACTGGTAATAATCCTACAATATTCAAGTAGCATTAACAATTGAATCAGATCTATTTTTAAAATGGTGGTAGATATATCTGATTTATAACATAGAAACTTGTCATAAAAAGCTGGAATTTTCCATGCTAATTCAGAATGTACTCATCCAGATCGTCCAGAAAACAAACTTTTATTGGTTCTTTCCAAAGTCAGGAAATTCTAGCTTCAAAAAGACCTTCAAAGGTCCAGGAAGATAAGAATCTACAGCAAAATGAGAATCTACTGCATGGCTGGGCAATTAATTTTACCAAGAGAAAATTTATGAGACACTGGGAATAAGAGAAACTAGAGGGTTTATGCCCCACCCCCTATCCCTGCTGCCCTGCTCCTTCTGCTATCCATACCCGCTAACTGCTGCTGCACCTCTGCTCCACCCTCAGGATATTCCAATGTTGATGCCACGCTGATGCCTCACCCCCTGCCAATATCCTAAACCCCAATACCAATACCATGGGTCGTACTGGGACTGCCCACGGGCCAGATGTAGCTTGCAGGTCATAAAATGCCCAGGTCTGATCTACTGAACCCTCCCCCCCTTTGGCCTATCACCCAGAAAATATATAATTCCTTAATTTCTAGACCATTTACATTTTTTGCTTCTAGTTTCTGCTCTGCTAGCCTGCCCAGCGTGGAAATGTTAAATCACTACAGAGCATACTTGTACAAGAACATAGGTTTGCTTTTTAATATAGTTGACTGATGCATTGTGCAAATACACAGTCACTGTCATTTATTCCAAATGCTACTATTGGTTGAATGGATAAGCACAGTTAGCATGGGTGATACAGCTACTACCACTGTACCAGGGGTAAAATGCTCCCAGTTTGAACCGGATCGCCCGATCCAGTAGCGATGGAGGCAGGTGGTTGGGAGAACCGGTATCAAAAATCCCTGCCCCCCCCCATTGCCCAGCTAAGCCGCGCAATCATCAGTGGCTTTTTAAAAAAAATTAAAAGCATTTTTTCTACAACCTCTTTGGCTGAAGAGGTTATAGAAAAAAATGTTTTTAAAGGGGAAAAAAGCCTCTGCCAATCAGGCAAGTCAGCTGGGATTGTCAGAGGCTTTAAAAGCATTTTTTTCAGCTGAAGAAGTTGTAGAAAAAATGGTTTTAAAAGTAAAAAAAAAAAAGTTGGCCACGCCCACTCAATCATATTATCCCCCACCAAGCCACACCACAGAACCGGTAGTAACAAATTTTACATTCCACCACTGCACTGTCCCACAATGAAAACAGTAGGTCTGCAGTAGCTGTGTCTTTTCTTTCAATAGTTTTCTTTACACATCTTGTTCTGAACAAAAATACATCTGTAAGAAACTTGTTAAAACAAGAATATATTCTGTATGTACACACACACACACACACACACACACACACACACACACACGTGTGTATATGTAGAATTTTCTGCCCAGTTACTAATTGTATTACCCAACTCAGCGTTGAAAAATTATATGGTTTTCCTCAGTCCATTTGAAGTTTTCTTCATAATTCTTATTATGAATCCTTAAACTCCCTATAGTTTATGGTCTGAATGAAGAATAATCTTACAATAATTTACAGCTCAAAGCAAAATGTTCAAATGTTCAGCAACTTATTTTAAGTGCATTCTGCCTTCAGAAAAAAAAGGCTAGATTTATTTAATTAGTGCTGGGTAATTAGTTGACACTTTTTAATCCTCCTCATTCTATTTCTCCATATACCTAAATTTTACAAAAGGAAATGATTTAAAAATACAGCTCAATTTGTACATATAAAAATGTAATTTGTTTGTATATTATATCTGCATTTGATAAATGTCTTCCCTAACTATTAATAACAGGCCATTTCATCATGATTTACCTTCTTGTGTGAATAATTAGACCTATAGTGATAAGTGCAGGGGCCCTGCCTCAATTGTTTTTATCAAATTCTATGACTCAATTAAGGCTCTCCAAGGACACCCTTTTTAACAAAAATGTTCAAATAAAATGACTTGTAGCATTATATTTAATTACCATTATAGAATGATTTATTACTAATACTCCAGAGGTTTATTGCCCAATCTAAGTTATGGATTTCTTTCAACTAGAATGCCACGCATAGTTGAATGTTTCTGTGGGTTGAGAGTTTGTCAACTTCAAAGTTGTCTCTATCATAAGTGGCTTACACATTAGGATTAAAAGATCAACTAGCTACTCAAAAAAGCAAGACAATCACGAAAAGAATGCATGGCACAGGTTGGGGAGGACAGCAACATAAACCAGCAGCCTCCTAACTTTTGGGCACCATGGGCCGTTTCCGTGGAGAAAGGTTTTTTCATGGACTGGAGGGTGGTTTTGCATACTGCCTGCATCCCATGGATGGGATTTTGCTTGTTTGCATGCTTCGACTGTTTCTGGCACGGCACGGACTGTGCCTTTCCACGGACTGGGAGTTGGGGATCCCTGACAAACAATAAAAAATCCAACATAAAAACAAAAACAATAACTCTCCACTCTCCTGGTGACAACAAGCAATCAAAGGAACCACTTGATGGGATCCATCCCTCTCTGGGTTCTTCAGGCCCATTTGGCAAAATCATGTCTTTGGAATCTTGTGAAAGAGTGTCCAATCAGGGGCCAGTCTAATCTCTGCGAGGATGATGTTCCAAAGAGAGGGAGCCCCCACGGAGAAGGCCCTTTTTCTGGTTCCCACTTCAATGTTGCTTAACTTCCTTAAGCAACATTCCCTGCCTCCCCACTCTGATGGGTAAGGTGGATGTAATCAGGAAGAGACGGTCATTCAGATGTACTGGTCCCAAGCCATGAAGGGCTTTAAAGGTGACAAATAGCACCCATCAGCAAATAGGTAGCCAATGCAGTTGCTGAAAAAGGGGTGACAAAACCTTGCGGGCTATTGCTATGATGAAATGGCTATTCTGTACAATTGTACAAAAGCCCAACAGGTACAGAGCAATAATGTTCTCAATGGACATAATGTTTCACAGAGCAGGCCCAGCTACCATAAAGTCATATATCCGAGGTCCCATAAAGTGATAGTGCTTTATAGATGGGATCTGGAGCACATTAACTCTTCCAGAGAACAAATAACAGGAGAAAGTGGTTCCCAAAGCAATCAGAACCCATGAATGGCTTTATAGGCAACAACCTTATGTTTGCGACCTTTGACAAGCAAAGTCAGTTCGGAAGCCAGATTCATTTAACAACCATTTTACCAACTTAACAAATGTAGTGATTCACTTAACAACAGTGACAAGAAACAACAGAAATTTTGGGCTCAATTGTGGTCATAAATCAAGGACTATATGCTTATTGATTTTCTTTCCCCCCCCCCAAACTCAAGAGCAATGCAAAGAAACAATTTTTACACATATAAGAGTAATTAAGCTAAGTAATGCAACTATTACTATAATTAATACTACAATGTAAATAATGCAAATGAGCTTTTAAGAGATAATTTAAGACTATTGTAATATATTATAGTAATAATTATAGTTATTTTATCAGAAAAGGCATGCTGAATCAGAAAGTCCTTTCTTTTTTGATTGATTATAAGACTGCTGGTATATCGAATTGAAATGTCTAATAATGCAACAATTTTACTTTACTTTTAAAGGACGTTAATTGTTTATATTATTGGATAATTAATACTTTTTCACTATTTCAATATGCTTGTGTTTGAATTCTTGGATGAAAGCTTTCCAAAATTGTCTGCAAGTCAAATTTAAGAAAATAAATAAAATCACCACAGAGTACATTTTAATGTGACAGGACTCTTTTCCTTAGTCCAGTCAGATGGAAGAATTTGAAATTTCAACTTTAAAACTGGGGTTTGCATCAGTCCAAACTGTAAAACAGATTTGCTTGAAACAAATCAGGCTAATTCCTTGGGTTGTAAAAGAAAGAAAGAAAGAAAGAAAGAAAAACAAAAAACTAAGCTTAAATAATGTACAATATAACTTGTCTATTTAGCTGTAATGCTAAACCAAAAATAAAACTTTGTGAGAATGTTTTTACATAAAAATAAAAGCTTCTCTCCTGCTGGGACAGAAAAGCACAGAGATTTAAAGCTCATGGGGCATTATTCTCATTCATCAGGCTGAAGAGCAGCATCAGGAGCAAACACACAGAGAAAGACCTTAACAAAAGAATTGGAGTGAGTCAACAATCTGCCTAGCCAACAAATTCAACACCCTACATTGCATATCAATCTCCTGTCTGGCCTTATGAAAATACGAAAACATTTTGCATAGAAGTTGCTCAAGATGCCTAGGGAATAATACAAATTTATTCTTTGCAATATAACCACCATAGCGAAATTAGCGGGCAAGGCTGCCTCCCCACCTTCCTTGAGAGACAGGTTCTCAGTTTCAATCAACATTCAAGCTTAGGAAGCAGAGTTGAGTTCAAGGAGATTACCTCCAACATTCTACCTTTTGTCTAGGTAGAAAAAGTGTTGGTCTTTTTAAAATTAAAGAGATAAGCCGGAAACTGAAGCTGAGGAAGAGAGAGGGCCTTCATTCCTTCTTCTCAGCTACTTCAGAAATAATCAACTGGAGTGGATCTGGAGGGGGAAGTCCAGGGATAATTTAAAACAGAGGGATATCTGTTTCTGTCTTTTTCTGAAAGAATAGATGAAAAATATGCAGCTAAAATGTTGCATACAATTCATTTTTATTTTGACCATGTGGACTTAAGTCTAATATTTTGTGTTTGGTGTTTATATTCTACGTACCAGCCAGGTTGAAATCCAGTAGGTTCTGAAGAACCGGTAGAGGAAATTTTGAATAGTTCGGAGAACCGGCAAATACCACCTCTGGCTGGCTCCTGAGTGGGGTGGGAATAGAGATTCCCCCAGGAGTGGGGAGAGAATAACTATGATTGTAATAAAGGTGCAGTTCTGAAATTCCTTCCTTTTATTTTTGGGAATTTATAGAGGGTTTCTCCTCCCCCAATAAAATGACTTTCAGACGCTATTCTCTTGCTCATTAAAACAACAACATATCAAATTTATTTCTATAATTTAGCAATGTCCCACTAAGATGGGGGCTATCTAACATACAACAGAATGGCAGGCACCCCAACGCAACAGTGAGCTATCACCCATCCTTGCTCTACACAATGTGATTCAAAGTGGCTGTTGTGGTCCTAATACTAAGAAATAATATACAGCTATAACTCAAAAAGTGCTCAAAAATTTGACTGTTCTTTTCCTAAATAAAATTATCAACCCTGTTATTAGAGAAAGATATGGTCAGCCAACAAAGTGTAGCCAGCATTGTCTTGATCAATATGAAACAGAGCTGCATTATCTTTGTATTAAAAGCAAGTAGCTAAAAAGGCATCTGTGCTTAATTTAAACTTAGGGTAAAATTACAACAGATTTGCTTTTCAGTGTTTAAATCAGATTTGATTTGATCAGTATGTAAAACCAAAGTCAAGGTTTACCCTGGATGATTTGATTTGATTTGATTTGATTCAAGATAGAACAAGAATCAAATGTTGAGGATTCCAAATGAATAAAAAGGAATAACTTCTCCAAAGTCAAAAGTTATAAGCCGTTCAGAGTCACTTTGATAGAGAGATATGTAGTATATAAATTTAATAAATAAAATTAAGCCAATAAATAAAAAGGTCAGAATTTATTCTACAGTGATTTTGAAACATGAAGCAGAGCAAGATCAAGACCATGGCCATAGCAGTAAGTGTAATTTTGTTTGATAGGTGAATTTATTATTTCCAATTACAGGCAGTCTCTGAGTTACAAATCTGATATGCCCCTAAATCCGTCTTTAAGTAAAATTTGTAGGCAAGTATGAACAAATAGATATGGTTCTTATTTAGCAACAGCCATATATTTGTCTTAGTATATAGTTTACCTTTACCTTGAAGTAGGTATTAAGGAAGGTTGTAGCAGCTGAAGCCCTCGGTAACAGTACAGTAAACTTTGATGAACCTTTCTCTAATTAGGAACTCAACCCAGTGTAAATGGGAATGTGGTCCCACTTAAAATGGTGGATGGCATTCTGTTTCCTTGAGCCAACAAACTATTGAAGGTACACAACGTTTTCATAAGTGTTACACAAACTTGTGCATATATTCATTATTACAAATTATTAACTTAAAATTTTAATATAATAGGCTTTATGGCAACATGTTCAAAAGTATTAGTTGTCCATAAATCAGATGTTCTTAATGACTGCCATACATTTGTACAGCGACTGCCTGTACAAATGTATGGCTAGCTAATGATAGCAAACCCTCAGTTTTCAATGTAAATGTGAAAAGTATTTTAACTAAACAAGATATTATTTAAATGGACATACTATTCTTTATTTTGAAAGATGAGGTTGGTCTTCCTAAATAAGTTTTTCCACTTTCTAAGATCATTTAAAGTGAATACTCTGTAATTGCTATTTTAAAAAGTTGCCAGTAAAATATTTTCTCCCTCTTTGAGGAGAGAAAATATTGATTTTTTTGTGTGTGTGCCCTATGTAGCAAAAATTGATTTCAGAGGTTTTCCGCTATTATGTGAGACCCATCTATGCTTCAGGCATTTTCTGTTTGAGGTTTTTTTTTTAACATTCCATATTTCTTAAAATTCCATATTATTCTCATAGTATGAATTAATAAAGAAGTAGTAAAGCCTTATGGAGATATTGTACCTAATGGCAGATAACCCCAACGTGCTGGACAACAAATCACAGGTTTTACCTCAAATATTTTCCTTGGTGAAAGGAAATGTAATTATCATTTTTGCACAAGCCAACAGGTGTATTTCTTCACTGTTTTTGTTTTCAGAAATTATTGTAAAAAAAACTACCAGAAAATTTTTTAGCTGATGAACCAGCAACTTGATAGTACAGTGGTTTAATGCACCCTGTTATTAACACAGCTGCCTGAAATTTCTGCTGGTTCGAATCTCTCCAAGGCTCAAGGTTGACTCAGCCTTCCATCCTTTCTAAGGTAGGTGAAATGAGGACCCAGTTTGTGGGGGCAATAAGCTGACTTTGTATAAAATATACAAAAGAATGAAGGCTATTGCTTAACGCATTGTAAGCCGCCCTGAGTCTCCGGAGAAGGGCGGCATATAAATCAAATTTAAAAAAAAAAACAAAAACTTGTGCTTTTAGGGTGATGCATCCAAAGACAAATGACCCACAAGAAGAGGAAAAGCTGATAGAGGATTAGGTTTGCTTATAATACACACTCACATTTGTTTTAATATGATCAATTTGTATACATCCATTTGTATACATTACTTTTACTCATAAAGCTCTAGTACTTGTGATTCATTAGCCCTAAAAAGACTTAGTTATTATTAAAACCAAAGTGCTCACTTACTCTTTCGATCTTTTCAATCCTGAGCTTTTAACCATTGTAGCTGTACTCTATGGGGCCTCATCTATCTTCTCTGACACATAAGAATTCATCACAATACTAAGAATGTTTAGACATTTATTTATATCTAGTTAAGAGTTAAGGTATGCATCTAGGGAGGTGGTGTAAGTAATACCTATTGGAGGCTTTACTAGAAAACACTTCCAAATGAGTCTCTTCTTCTAAAATCCCTTGTATAATTTAACCCATATGATTTTAAATAGTGTGCAGACCACCCACAAAATTCTAGTGAAAGGCATTATTCTTTCAAGAAAGCCAATGAAACAGTCTCTGGAAGGATCAAAATGTTTCCAAAGAGCCTAGATTTTATAGTTACTTCAACAATAAGTCCTTTTAGCTCTCAATTTCACACAAAATTCTCACAAATTCACACATATACACAAATGTGACATTCTCCCAATAAACGGATGGTTACCCTGACTACAATTTTCAGTCCCACACAGGGCAGTCAGTGTATCTCAAGATGTTTTATAATTAGGTGTGTGACCATTAGATTTACTTATTTTATGGGCTTAGATGTAACCACTCACTGGCAGTCCAAGGTGAGAAGGAAATGCATGCAGGTAAATCAGCAAATCGATAAAGCAGGAAACAACCACAAAGCAATGCAGTAGAAGAAACATATTTTCTGCTATAGAAGTATCAGATCAAATTTTTATTACAGTCATATACCGGCATATAGTAAAAATCTATTTAGTAGCTTTACTTGTAAGAATTTATTATTACACAGTTTCTCAACCTCAGCAATTTTAAGATGTGTAGACTTTTTAAAGCTAAAGAGAAAGGACAAAATTTGCTTAAGAACAACTGCTGCTAGTTAAACTCATTGATACAGTTTGTAGATCATTTCAGATTTTCTGAAAGAGAAAAGAGAGAAAAACCTGTTGCTAATTTTAAATAGTGAACATAATTCAAATTCTTGAAATAATAATGAAGACTTTAAATTAGATTATTACTTTCATATGTCTACCATAATTATCTATATTGTCTTTTTCTTACTGTTTAGATATTATTTTAAGTTTGTCTTGGCACATTCTTTAATCCTGTTCCCTGGAAACATTTTTTGCAGTCCCAAATCCATGGTCTTTAACTCTTTTGCTGCTGCTGTGCCAGAAGTCCACTATGGCAATCATTTGTAATTCTCATCCAGGACCAAGCAAACCAGCAAGAAAATAAAGCCCTTTAACTATCTGCAGATTAGGCAAAGAAGTCAAGATCTTGCAACAGCAAAATGACCAGTGGATGTTTGGTGCAACAAACAGAAAGAAAACATGGTTAATTGTATTTAAAAGACTCATAGTAGCTTTTAAAATCATTGTCATTGAGAGATTCTGTGGTGATCTTGGGCCCAATGTTACTGGCTGTGTGTGTATATATGTGTTGACTTCTTGCAACTGTCTGGACAAGTCCCTGCAGTTTTCTTGGCAAAGGTTTTGGAAGTGGTTTGCCATTTCCTCCTCCTTTGCATTGGAAAGAGTGACTCGCCCAAGGTCATCCAACTGGCTTTGTGTCTAAGGGGACTAGAACTCACAGTCTCCTGGCTTTTAGCCTGATGTCTTAACCTCCAGACCAAACTTCTTATATGCCTCAATTACTGTTTTCTTTAAATCAGTGTTGTATAGCTAAAGATTAATAATGATACTTTAGTTTAGCTTAGAATACAATACATGGATTTTTTAGAAATCAAGAATATGCACTACCGTCCTTTCCATTCTCTCCTACAAATAATCCCTGGATCAAAGATCATGTGGTAAAAAGAATAAAGACTGAACGTAATTGTTTTAGATTAAGAAATTCTCCTCTTCTTGCTATCCCTATTTGTAAATATGTCAGAGAACTGCATTCATTGGAGGGCTCCTACATTAGCCTTTTAAATGTCTAGCATTTGTCATTGTTAAGAGCTGTGCTACTTGGATGGAATAACAAGTGTTATGAGAGCTTAAAAATTTGCTTGTACCAATGTCTCCAAGGTAAGTCGTTCACAGCATGCTATTCCAATCTACACTAAGCAACAAGTGTTTTTGTTAATTTTTTTTTCTATTGACAAAAGACGGACCTGCCACATAAAAAGAACTGTATTCCCCGAGGCAAGCCTCAAACTTCTGGGGTTCTGCTCATATTTTCCTAACTATCTTTCTGTCATGCAAACTTATTAGGACTACATTAAGCTGCTTTCTCTGGGAGGTACTGGCATTTTCCCTGGCAAAAAAAAAAAAAAAGATTTTTTCCCAAGCTTTTGCTGTCTCATCTAATGCTCTGATTCCACTTTAGGCTCAAAATATTGCATATATCTTATTTATTTGATATTGGCTTAGAGTATTATGTGAACTTAACTATTGTGTCTTATTCAATAAATTATGGTATAATCACGTCACATCCTAGCGTGATGCATGGGCCCACTTACTGGCAGAATTTGACATTGGCTGATTTAAGAAGGAACTCCTGTCAGTTCCCTGTTTGCATGAAGGAAAGTGTATCATCAAACAACTGGTGCTTTCAACAGATTGGTAGTATAATACATCTTCAGGAATGATGTTATAATTGCTAATATTCTGGTTTGTACATTATTCCCCTAAACCATTTTGTGGCTTAATCAATGTGTTGATCAGAAAGTATAATATCCTTAGTAGTTATAATGGTTAACTCCAATTCTATTATACAAACTTCAGAATTGACCTTACTACATGGAGAATATATCCCAGCACTGTAATGCAGGAACTGGGTAAATATTTTTTTAAATATATTTTTATCTACTTTATAGATAAGATCTACAGACAGAACGAATCTCATATCATATCACAAAGACTCCATCTGTCATATGAACAGATTTTGATGTCCAAAACTGTTACAATAGTTTATGGGAAATCATGCTGAAACAGAATCGATCCCAAAAATGTTTAGTCTTCAAAAGTGAATGAGCCACTCTTAACAAAGCCACTGGGGCACAGTCTTCCAATGCAGTAAAGATGGAGAGTGGAGAAATAAGAAATTTCTTTGTCCTTGTAGTGCAGGTACAAATGTGAGGTCATTCTTGATTTGACCAAATTTGTTCCATAGTGGTCCAGAATTGTAATGTCTGTTTCATGCCCCTATCTGTAGCAGCTCATCAAGAGTCTGAATATCACTTGTGTATGGGTACAGATCTTTATGTCTCTCCATTTAGTGTGCTAATTGTACCCAATCCTGGATGGGAGATCCTGCTTGCAACCACTCATGCTTTAATCATTTCTTAGTTAGGATACTGCAAAACTCTTTATCTGGGTTTGCTCTTGAAAATCATCTGGAAACTACAATTGTTCAGAATGCAGCAGCATCGATAGCTATGGGTAAATCTTGAAATATTTAAGGTAAAATTGATATAAAATATTTTATAAATGATATGGAACTCCATTATGAATTACCGAAATAGACAAATCATATAACATTAAATGTTGAAAATATCCTAACAATGTTGCTAACAAAGAAGGAACTTTTAATCATATATAGTACAATGGTTATATAAAAAAAAATTCAAAAGTACTGAACAAAATACATCAAAACGGACGTTGGCTTACCTGAACGTCCCTTTTAGGAGTGCTGCGACCACTGTCCATGGCTGGGGAACTACACTTCAGATCTTGACAGTAACTGAGTGAGAGCTGTTAAACTCTCCCTGCTAGGACACGCCTCCAGTCCCATGATCCTCCAGTCTATCACGAAGACACAGCAAGACTCCAATAGAAAGGTCCAACAGCAAATCCAAACACGGGAACTGGAAACACGGCAGACAGTCTGAAAGAAACTGCAACAGCAGAATAACACACAAACAAGGGAGGGAATGGACAGTGGTCGCAGCACTCCTAAAAGGGACGTTCAGGTAAGCCAACGTCCGTTTTCCAGAGTGCTGCTCCCACTGTCCATGGCTGGGACATACCCAAGCTCAAGTACTAGGGCGGGAGACTGGATGCCCCAAACCTGTGTCCAAGGCTACCCTTTGTAGTACTCGGCGCCCGAAGGAAGCGTCCGAAGAAGCATATGAGTCAATCCGATAGTGAGGGATAAACTGTGACACCGAGGACCATGTTGCAGCCCGGCAAATATCTTCCACCGAGGCTTGTGTCGCCCACGCAGCGGAGGTAGCCGCGCTGCGTGTGGAGTGTGGTAGGATTCTACCCGGTACAGGTTGTCCCAACAGCTCATACACCAATGAGATACACGCTTTGAGCCACCTGCCGACTGTAGCTGCAGATATCTTCTGTCCCATCGAGGCAGGATGGAAGGAGACCAGCAGGGCCTCCGTCCTACGAAAGGAAGAGGTCCGATGAATATATATGCGCAGAGCCCGCTTAACGTCAAGTTTATGCCAACGACGTTCCGTAGAATTCCTCGGAGCTGGACAGAAGTCCGGCAAGGATAGTTCCTGCGCCGTGAAAGGGAGTATTTACTTTCGGAAGGAACGTAGGGTCAAGCCTGAGAATCACCATACTGTCGCGGAAAAGACAAAGGTCCTCTCGAATAGAGAGCGCTGAGAGCTCCGATACCCGGCGGGCGGATGTGATAGCCAACAGGAATGTTATCTTAAATGACAGATGTTTTAGCGTAGCCGTCCTAATAGGTTCAAATGGAGAAGCTGTCAGGGCCCGAAGCACCAGAGGGAGATCCCAAGTAGGGTATCTGTGGACCTGTGGTGGGCAGAGATTGGTCGCGCCGTGGAGAAAGCCCCTGATGAGCGGGTGTCGTGAAAGAGAATCGTAGGGAGGACACTTCAGAACGGTGGATAAGGCAGCAGTCTGTCGCCTCAGGGTCGCCGGGGCCAGGCCTTTCTGAAGACCGGAATGCAGGAATTCCAAGACCTCCTCCACCGTCGCCGAGGTGGGATCCACATGCCTCGAAGCCCCCCAAGTGCAGAAAGCTCTCCAGGAAGCCTCGTAAATACGGCAAGTTGACGGGCGTCTGGCCGCCTGTATAATCTTGACAACTCCGTCTGACAGATGAGACTTCTTTAGGAGGACGCGCTCAAACGCCAAACGGCCAAGTGGAGCCATTGGGGCTCTGGATGACAAACGGCCCCTTGGAGCAGAACTACTTGAGTGGGCGGAATCACCCAGGGCGGAGACACGGAGAGAGAGAGAAGGTCTGCGTACCAGGCCCTGCGTGGCCAATTGGGTGCCACCAGGATCAGGTCCGCCTGTTCTCTCAGCAATTTCCTCACGACTCGTGACAGTAGAGGAATGGGGGGAAATGCATATAGGAGGCCTACTGGCCAGTGACATCTCAGGGCGTCTCGGTCCTCCGCCGACGGGTCTTGGTAGCGGGATATGAAGCGGGGCAGTTGAGCATTCCTCCGTGAAGCAAACAAGTCGATCATCGGAGTGCCGAACCTCAGACAGATTTCTTGAAACAGGCGGGGGTGGAGTTGCCACTCTGCTGGGTCTATCTGTTCCCTGCTTAGCCAGTCTGCTCGGACATTGTCCACACCCGAGATGTGGTCCGCCTTTATCGACTGTAGATGACGTTCCGCCCAGTGGAACAGATGTTCCGCCTCGAACATCAGCGACTTTGACCTTGTGCCTCCTTCCTTGTTTATATGCGCCTTTGCCGCCGTGTTGTCGGTAAGGATCAATATGTGTCGACCTCTCACCGACTTCTGGAAGTGACAAAGCGCCAGTCTCACCGCCCTCAGCTCGAGCAGATTTATGCTGCAGCGGCTCTCCGTCGCGGACCACTGACCCTGAGCAACGAGGCTGCCCAGATGCGCTCCCCAACCTCGTAGGCTGGCGTCCGATGTTAAGGTCAGCCTGTCCGGCTCTGTGAAGTCGCAGCCCTGTAGAATCGCAGGAGAAAGCCACCAGGACATCGACAGGCGGGTCTGGGGAGGCAAGGATACCCTGATGCTCGAGCTGGCAGAGCCCGATCGTTGGAAGGGGAGGAGAAACCACTGTAACGCCCGGGAGTGTCTGCGTGCCCACGGAACGACGTTGTAGCAGGACACCATTTTCCCCAGTAGTTGTGATAGGAGCGAGAGCGGTACCTTCTCGAGCGGTTGAATTTGTCGAATCAGGTTGGTGATGCTTTGAGCCCTGTCTGGTGAAAGAAAAACCTGTCCTTTGACCGAATCGATCAGGGCTCCGAGGTGAAGCAGTCTTGTAGTCGGAACGAGGTGGCTCTTTTCCAGATTTATCGAGAACCCGTGGCGTTGGAACGTGTCCAGGACTAGGGTCCGGTCGCGCGATGCTTGATTTGGAGATGAAGATAGTATCAAGACATCGTCGAGGTAGCACATCACTCGCACCGATTGAATTCTGAGTGAGGCAGCCACCACAGCCACGAGTTTGGTGAAGGTGCGAGGGGCGGAGGAGAGGCCGAAAGGCATCGCCCGGTACTGGAAATGCCTCCCTCCGTACTCGAACCTCAGGAAGCGTCTGTGGAGAGGGTGAACCGGAACATGCAGGTAGGCTTCTTTCAGGTCCACCGATTGGAGCAAGTCCCCAGAACGAACCCCCGCTAGTATTGACCGAAGCGAATGCATTTTGAACCTGCGGTACTCCACCGACAGGTTCAAGAGCTTTAAGTTCAGGATACCGCGCCAGCCCCCTGAGTTTTTGGGGACAAGAAAGAAAGTCGAATAGAAACCCGATCCTCGTTCCGAATGGGGGACCGGTTCTATTGCTTCGATGTTCAACAGATGGGTTATCTCCTGCAGCATCAGTTTTTGTCGCTCCACCGACATTGGAACTTGGCAGGTGACGAAGCGACTCGGCGGAGTTCCGATAAAGTCGATAGAGAGACCAGAGGAGATGGTACGGAGTACCCAAGAGTCCTTGGTGGAAAGGGCCCACTGGTGATGGAACAGTTGAAGTCTCCCCCCTATGGGCCCAGTGAGGGGCGAGTCATTTGCCCCTGCGAGACTGCCTAAAGTTGGAGCCACGAAAGGGTCGTCTAGATTGTGGCTGGAACTTGCTCCGGTCACGAAAGGAGTCCCTCCCTTGTGTCCTGTCAGGGCCGGTGAAAGAGGGCCTGCGGGAGAATGAGCCTCCCAAACTTTGAAAGGGACGAAAGGATGGTCGCTGGCTGTAGGGAGTATACCTCCTTTCGGTGCGTCGGTATGCTGTCGGGAGGATCTTACGCTTGTCACGATCCTCTACTAGGAGCGGGTCCAGGGCAGGTCTGAACAAATTTGGTGTCTTATATGAAGCTGACGCCAGCCTCCATTTGGCCTTGAGGTCCGCCCTCCAATTCCGGAGCCAGAATAGACGTCTGGAGGAGATAGATGAAGCCAAGGCCCGGGACGCGAACTTCACCGAGTTAAGCGAGGCATCCGCTGAATACTCGGTTGCAGCCACGATCTTATTAATGTCCTGGTGTATCCTTGTCTCTTCCGGAGGCAGCCTCTGTTGGAGTTGTTTCAACCAAATTAGTGTGGCCCTATTGAAGAAGGAAGTAGCGGTCGCCGTCCTGATCGCCCAGGCGACCGCTTGGTGAGACCTCCGGAAGGCCAGCTCAGCTCTGCGGTCCTCAGACTTAAGGCCATCTACGAGTCAGTAGATACTAAGGAGTTAGAGGCCAAAGACGCCACAGGTGGATCTACAGCGGGAAGGGCCAGGAGATCCTCTAATTCGGGTGCAGAACAGTACAACTTCCTGTCCAGGGTGCTGGGCGAAGTCAGAGATCCAGGTTGCCCCCAAGGTGACTGGAGAACGTCCAGAAAGAGGCGGGGACACGGAATCACCTCCTTGTCCTGTTTAGCGGACATAAACAAGGCGTCGTGGGGTCCCGCTGACGCAGTAGCACCAGATGGATCCACGCCAGGGGTGTTCAAATTGGTGGTAAGGCGAGCCTTGTGCAGTAGCGATTTAAACATTGAAGGACGGAACAACCCCGTGAAAGCCGGGGAATCTGGTGGCAAGTCCTCATCGTCCGAAAATTCGATATCCTCTGGGCATTCCTCACCCTGGTCAGAGTCAGCCCTGGATGAGGAGGCAGACTGTTTTCTATTAGCTTGGGTCGAGGCAACCTGATGACCCAGTTGAGCGGGCTGAGCCGAGGAAGAGGCTGGTGGAGGCATGGACGCTTGTTGCATTCCGGCAGCCAAGAACGATGAGAACGCAGAGGCGAAAAAGGCTTGCATGTCCATAGGTGACGGGGCAAGCGCTCCATCGGGACCCCGAAGCCCAGCTGCAGTAGGGGTAAACGTGGCCTCAGGCGGGTGACAGACTGGTCTCTGGGAGGGAGTGATCCCTGCCCTAGAAACATCTGGCAGTGATTGAGAGACACCCTTGACAAGGTGTAACTGCTGGGCTTGATGCGCAGTCGAGATGACATTTCTCTCTGGAGATGAGGTTGGTGAACCCGAAGACAAATAGTCCCGGACGACTGGGCCGTGAGAAGATGCGCTTGTGCCCAGGCCCACTTCTGCCACAGCCGCCAACCTTGCTTTGTCCCATTGTTTCTCAAGTGCATTGTGGCGGCGTTGGGCATCTCTGTCCAAGCCCCTGGAAGTTTTTGACTTCCGAGAAGAGTGGCTGGAAGGCAAGGAACGTTTCTTGGACGCCTTTTTGGCCCGCTTAGCTGGACTGTGAGGCGGACTGTGGGCTGGTTCAGAGTCAGAGGATAATGCATTGTCAGCCATGTCGACAATTTGCGCAGACCGACCAAGGAGGCACGGAACTGGCAGGTAAGTAGAAGAGGCCTGGGACCCAAGGGTAGGCCCAGATGCCAACTGACTCCTTCTTGAAGTTTATTTAAATATATTTATTGATACAGATTTTTTTTTTTTTTTGAAATGTCAATATGTAAGATTATGCCAAACGATGCAAGAAGCAGGCCAGCAACAAATTAATTTCAAACTGTCTTCTTTTTTTTTTTTTTTTTTTGGAATATAACTATATACAGAAGGGATGAGGGAGTCCAGTGATGGCTAAGAGCAGGCCTAAAGTAAACTGCAGTCCCAGGCTGGTGGCATAAACTGCCTGCTGCAAGGCCTCAAACCTCTGAAAAGGCCAAACTCCGCCCTCCTAACCACAGCAGGATGGCGGGCTCGAAGACTCAGGGAAAATGGCGGGCGCCCAACTGGACCTTCAAAATGGCGCCCGCTGCTGTCTTCAGGCCAAAGCCAGGTAGCCCACTCGCCTCCAAGAAGCCCACCGGAACGTTCCTGACCTGGCCGATGGAGACACAGTCGAGCGGAGGGCGCACCTCAGGATGACGCTCCTCCGAATGCAGAGCTAAGCGGCGAGTCGGGAATGGCGGCAAGCCTGCGCGCCGAAGCCTCTATTCACGCCGCCGCCAGGAATCAAAGTAACGGGGAGCGCACTCTCAGCGTGACGCTTCCCCGAAGCCGCCGCCGATGTCCTGAGGCAGTGGGGAGAGCGACAAGCCTGCACGCTCAGCCCCTCGCTCGCGGCCACAGAGGCTTGCCGGATCCGCCCCGAAGAGTCGGAATCCGGCGGCTGCGACGCTCCAGGCGTGGGCGGCCCGAAACGGACTCACCACACGCAACAGCAGCCAGAAGAAACAGGAGTCACGAAAAAGGGAAATAATCAAAATAAAGAAATAAAAACCTAACGAGAGGAGAAAAACAGGGAGAGAGCAAAATCTGAAAGATTCAGGCCTAAAATAGCACAGCTCAGAAATTCACTTCAGTTCTTGCCAGTAACTGAGTGATAGACTGGAGGATCATGGGTCTGGAGGCGTGTCCTAGCAGGGAGAGTTTAACAGCTCTCACTCAGTTACTGTCAAGATCTGAAGTGTAGTTCCCCAGCCATGGACAGTGGGAGCAGCACTCTGGAAAATACTCAGGAAGTCCTAAAAATAAAATCTGAGCTGAAACCACACATTTTTATTAGATATAATTCCTGAAACCATAAATGTAAAATATCACAATTACTGTATGCTGATAGCAGCAAGATCAAATTTGGTACATTAGAAAAGAGGAACCTTGCCAACAATAATAGATTGATTGGCCAGAATGAGAAAAATATAGCAATGGCAAAATTGAGAGTGTATACCCATTTTAGAGGTCTAACCAAATCTATGCAGGAATGGCTCCCTTTTATCCTATATATTAGGGTTCTCCAATCCATGGACCGCAGACCAGTACCTGTCTGTGGCCCATTTGGAACTGGGTTGCACAAGCACCGGGCGAGATGTAAAGCTTTAGTTGTGCATGCGCGAGATTGAGTTGCGCACAGGAAATCATCTCTTCCTCCTGCTGCCACCGCTGCTGATCCATGAGTCAGAAAGGTTGAGGACTGCTGCTACACATTATACAGCAAACCAAATTTAGTCAAATTTAGGCTAGTATCTGTTTGCAATTAAAAATATATTAAAACCATTTATACTAAAACTAACTAACCAAGTAAACAAAAAACCCTGGTGTCATAGCTAAACTTTCATATGCAGGCCACAAGTTCATCTCATCAACCTTACCTTGTGTTTACAAGAAAAGTCAGATTTTAAATGCTTTTTGGAAGATTAAAAGAGGGGCTGCCAAATTTCAGGGCAAAAGGGTGATCTATAGAGCAGTGGCTGACATGGAAAAGGCACATAAGATGGAACATATAGCAATAGCACTTAGACTTCTATACCGCTTCATAGTGCTTTACAGCCCTCTCTAAGCAGTTTACAGAGTTAGCATATTGCCCCCAACGATCTGGGTCCTCATTTTACCCGCCTTGGAAGGATGGAAGGCTGAGTCAACCTTGAGCCGGTGAGATTCGATCTGCTGAGCTGCAGCTAAGCAGTCAGCTGAAGTAGCCTGAAGTACTGCACTCTAACCACTGTGCCACCTTGGCTCCAATATAAAAGAGGAGACTAGTAGCATGTCCAACCTTTCTGAGAAGATAGGCACATACCCTTAAGAAGAGGGAGGTCCCGCAGATAACCTGGTCCCATGCCATATACAGTTTTAAAGGTATGCTTGAATTACACTTGGAAGGAAACTAAACCAATACAGCTTGTGCCACTGGTGTGTAATATGGGTAAATCTGAGGTCACACATTACTTTTCATGCCACTGCGTTTTGACCCATTGTAACTCTCAGGTAGTCTTCAAAAGCAGCCCGATGTACAGCATGTTGCAGGAAAGGGCACAACTGACACATAAGACAGATCTGTGCAAAGCTATCAAGAGTCAAAAACGAAATATCACCCAGGCTGGAGGGACCCAAAATCCAGAGCCACTCTGACTTGCCAGGATTGCCAGGATCAAATCAAAGCCACTCCATTCATCCCCTGACAGCTTCCGGACACTCACCAGACTGCAACAGCATTCATCTGTCCATCTAGTGGTGGAAATGAATAACTGAATATCTTCAGCATTCTGATGATACTGAACCCCATGACATCAGATTATTTCCCCCAGAAATTTCATGTAGGTATTAAAGAGGCAAGTAAAAAACTGAAGCCTGGAGGAACATCCTTCATTCACCTCTCCTTCTCCACCAACACTGATTGGAACCAGAAAGTAGAAAGTAGAACACCACCACACAAAGTGGCTCCCACTCTCAACTACCAAAGTTGGTCCAGAAGAACACCATGGTCAATGGCACTGAAAGCTCCTAAGAGGCCAGGGAAGCCAGAATGGTTGCATCACCCCATCCCAAACTCTCCTAAACTCATCTACAAGCACAAGGTTTTTAAATAAAAAAGTTACCAAACCAATAACAAAAATAATAGATGAAAGTACTTAAAAGCAATTATCTTCAGTGTTCAGTGTATAAATGTCCTGATTGTAAGAAATGGATGGAAGGGAAGGGAAAGGGAGAATGTATCACTAGAAAGTTATCCTTTAATGTTTTTATTTACTATATGCTTCTTACTTGTTTCTCTGTTTTATATCACTGTCACTATCAAATTAGACCTTTCTTTCCCTTTTAATTGTTAGCAAACAATAAAAATACCTTTTTAAAAAAGAGAAATAGTAGTAGTCTAATCTCTTCAAATCTCCAGCTGTGCTAGATTACAAATACAAGTACTATCTTTCTTACTTATCCAGTTACAGCAATCTGGCATAGAGCTAGATACGATGGGATTAAACGTAAATTTATCCATAGAGTAGGTAAGAGCAAAATAGATGAATGCCCACCTTAGACTGTTTCCTTGAATAGTTAATATATTTTTACAAATTCCTTTATTATCTTGTGTAAGGTCAATCGGGTTTAACCAATGGCAAAAAAATGCACTTGCTAACATAATTATATTAAAAGCTTTACAATAAACTATTTAAATTATCAGTTACATGTCTAAAATGTTTCCATTGCTCCTCAACAGGATATGAATATAAATCTCTTTTGTTATGCCTTCTAAAAACCTTTTTGGATTCTTTTTTGTGTGGCAGTAACCCAGCTGAATTTGCTTTGAACAAAGTTACAGAGAAACTTTTGAAGAAATGTCTAATGGAAAATTAATAATACCAAACATGTGTCCTTCAATGTCAAACTCCACTGCCAATCTATACACATAATAAGTGGCTCAGGAGAAGCAATGTTTGTAGAGCAAACTTTGACAGTTAAACACACCCAGAGTGGTCTTCTCCATATCCAATAAGTGTAGCAGTGGAGTTTGACATTGAAGGACACATGCCTAAAATAAGTCCTATATGCTGTGCAACTTTTGCTTTTAACAAAGTTACAGAGAAACGTTTGAAGAAATGTCTAATGGAAAATTAATACCAAACATGTGTCCTTCAATGTCAAATTCCACTGCCAATCTTTACACATAATAAGTGGCTCAGGAGAAGCAATGTTTGTAGAGCAAACTTTGACAGTTAAGCACACCCAGAGTGGTCTTCTCCATATCCAATAAGTGTAGCAGTGGAGTTTGACACTGAAGGACACATGCCTATAATAAGTCCTATATGCTGCGCAACGTACAGAAAAAGTGGCATCTGTCTCAGAAAGCAGAATCCCAAGATAATTCCATGTCTATCCTAATCAGCATAGCCAAAAGGACCGTGTTACCATCCTCTGGTGTTGACTGGGGACAATTAAGCCAGTTGCTTCTTTAGGTTTTTTTTTTTTTTTCTGCAGACTTTTTGTTTCCAAACAGTCCTTCTCTGTGGGCTCACGTGGCCCTCCCCATCCTTGCATTCTTTGATCCACTTTCCCCCCACGGGCAAAAGAAAGGGAAAGTGTTTCCAGATGAACTCTCTTTGTTTGGCTTGGTTTTATTTACACTTCAGGGGGTTTGAATGCTCTTTTCTTGATGGAGAAAAACTTTATTGGAGAACTCTGAACTACTTTGAACGTACTATAACCACCAGCATTAAAATGAAATATTTTGCAACCATCAATGCTATTCAATTAAGAAAAAACACTTTCAGTCTAACACTTTCAGGTATCCATCACCATTTTCTAATGCAAAAATATGTTCAATTCTCAACAGAAACATTTATAAGTTAGCAATCTAACACAATGAAGTGAAAAAAGCCAACAAACAAGGGGAAAAAACCCTACTGAATATGTAGACCTGGGAGAGAACATTTTGAAAAAAAACATTAATATAAGTATGTATTATTGTAGTATTGGTGGTTAAGCAACACTTTCCTACCTGTTGAACTTCACTTTCTCCGTTTGAGATTTTTTCTGTGTACACAAAGGAGTTGAATATCCGCTGCAACAAAATTAAGAAAGACCACTTAGATATCAAGGCACAATTATCATGGTTTTAACATATTCAGAATAAAAAGCAGCTGGATTCAGTACAGGTATTGTAAGGCAAAAGATTAAAGTTTAAAAGAATTATCATAATAGAGAATAAAAAACCACACCAGTTTCATTAGACACACATATGCTTCCTTAATTAAGTTAAACATATGTTTGTGTTTTGGTGGAAAAAGACTAGGATATTGCATCCAGAGTGCCTGCTATTGCGTTCAAATGGTATAAATTTTAAAAGCTATGCTTTACATCTGAAATCTGATTTTGCCCAAGTATAGGAATTGTTTACATATACATTTAATTCAATGCAGCTTTTTAAAAATGTCTCCCCCCCTCCCAATCTCTTTACTTTTAGCTTTTCTTCTCTGTTGATCTCAATTCATTAGGAACTAGTCTAGACTTCTAAACTGCTTTTATTTAATATCAAGTAGAGGCCCCCATGGACATTTGCCATGATGGGAAGGGATGGGCTTGTAATTTCTTCTTCCAGTGCTGATGTTCACATGGAGTACCGCCACAGGCATAAGGCATCCCCCAAGTTTGAAACAAGGAACAATGCAGATATTGCATTGATGACCAGTTTCACACTGCTCTGCTTTTTTTTTTAAACCAACTCGATTCCGTTTACTTTTGCTTTTTTCTCTAGATCAGTAAAAATTTAAAAACAATTTTTATTATTAATTATTGTCCTTAAATTATTCCTCTGTGAGGTCAAGGTTGGCATTTGTAGACTTCCCTCCTTTTATATACCCAGATCTGAAAGGTTAAATTGGATTCAGGCTGAATGGGACTTGAAGCTGGATCTATCCAATAGCTTATATTAAAGATTATAGTAACTTTATTTATATTTCACTGGAATAAAAGACGCTATCTTCTTTCTTTTCTAATAAGACAGAGGCAAGAAATTGCTCACTGTTCAGGCACATCCTTGAACCAGAAACTTCCTAATATAACACAGGAGCATTCAAATAGCGTTGTAAAGGTGAGGAGAAAGTTACCCTGAGGCCTACAGGCTCCAGAAGCCTTATACTCTTGATCCTTCTTTGCCACATGCCTTCAACCAACCTAGGACCCAAAGGAAGATGGTAGATGAGAAGCAGCATGTATAGAAAGCTGATGTGGAACCTTCAAACTCCTTTTCTCCCACCTGCATTTAATTGGTGGGGGATTAGGAGGAGCCTCTGTGGTTCACTGTTTAAAAGTGCAGTATTACAGGCAAACTCTACCCACAGCCTGGTGTTCAATCCTCACGGGGCTCAAGGTTGACTCATCCTTCCATCCTTCCGAGGTTGGTAAAATGTTGTTTTACAACAGTGGTTGTAAACCAATATCCAAAATAGGTTGTATATTTTATTAAGTATAATTAATTTGAATTATTTATAATCATCAAGCAAATAGCATAAATTGTGGGGTTCTTGGTGCTCTTGGAACTTGGCTGTTTTCTTGCAAATGTTTCATTACCAAACTAGGTGACATCAACAATGTTGTTCATAGTTTAACTCTGAGCTAGAAATATTCTCTTCTAAACAGCATAAACACTTCTATTTTATATTCCATCTTATGGAAAAACACATACTGACACTGTTAATGGAATGCACATCTTAGTTAAACCATATCCTTTCTTCTATTAAGTGAGTTTGCAGGGGTATATGAAAAAAACCTATCTTAAGACCATCTAGCATTTAATTCTGTGCAAAAAAATATATCTTCTGCCTCTAAAATCAGAGGTTTAAAGTTAAATTTATACAAAACATTGCAAACCAGAATTTCTAATTTTACTTATTGAGAATGAACACATGCTCTTGTTCAGATGTACATCACTATTAAAAAAACACACTTAAAATATCAAGATAGAACAGATAATGAAAATTAAAGAAGTATGGGATGGAGGATCAGTGGAAAATAATATTTTGTAGGGAAATGGACATGGATCAAATCTCTGTAAAGATTTCCTTCTTTTCTATAGATGGAATTCTGATTGTCTTGATTAAGTTCAGTTCAGTTCTCTGACCTCCACTTTGCACTCGAGACAAGGAAGCAAGTGTTATATATATATATCATCAAATCAAATGAAGATATAAAAAGCAGATTGGCAAGACAATTTCCCCCAGCAGTCTTTCAGTCATTATTCTACTGTGAAATAATCTTATATTTGTTCCACTGAGCTGATGATTGTCATTTTCCCTGATTTCTTTCCCTCTTGGGGATTTCAGGAATTTTAGAAATTTGAACTCTTGATTTCACAGTCACCCTTGAAGAGGGCACCAGTAAATCTTCTGAGTTTTCAGGTTTCAGTGAGCTTAAAAGGATTAAAAAAATAAAAATACAACTATTCTAAATGAGCAACAGTCAAGTGTCCTTTCATTTTACAGCTTCATTAAAAGCTCTGATCAGTTACTAACACTACAAATAATGTCCACCTCACCCTGTTAGGTTATGAACATAATTTAATATCAGAAGAAAAGACATTAAATGGTAATTATTTTCTTTTCTAATCAAATTTCTGGACATTAAAAGAAACAACGGAAATGGTCCCAACTAACATTATGAGTTCCATCTATAGTGCAAAGCTAGTCTTTAACTTGAGCTTTATATTTAAAAATGATAAAACTGTCCTTTATTAAAAAAGAAATATTGTATTCTTTTTATTTTCGCTAGAAATCCAAAGAAAATATGAAGTTCAAAAGATGCGATCTTATTGAACAGAGAAAAGGCAGAATCAAATTATTGTTATGCAACAAACAATGCAATAGTGATGAAGCAATGTTATTCTTAGACTTTCCAAAACCTTCCATTGAATACTTTGAATATGATTAAGAAAAACTATAATAGGTAATAAATTCAATGTACAAACAAGAAGGAAGCTAGCATTACAAGAAGCAGCAGAGATGGCATATTAATATATCTGACACAAGTTTGTTTATGAAATATATTCAGCCATCAATTTTTCAAGAAATAAAGTTAGCATTTTGAGAAATCTCCAGGAATAAAGATAGGATAACATAATTCCCTTACTGCTAATATTATCCTACCTCCAGCTTTCCTTTTCTTGGGAAAATTGTTGAGAATTTGTTGTCAACAGTAGAACTCTCTCTCTCTCTCTCTCTCTCTCTCTCTCTCTCTCTCTCTCTCTCTCCCCCTCCCTCTCTCTCTCTCCCTCCCTCCCTCCCTCCCTCAACTATATAATTAATTTTATTTAATAAAATGCATTTCGTATTTTATGGTAGATTTGTCTTTTTATTGATCTTTACAATGTAAATCATTTTCTGAACTCCCAATGGTACATAAATACTGTATATAAACAAACAAACATGCTTGCTACAGGACTGTAAAAACTAAGAGGAAATTAAATTGTCACCACAATAGATAAAGCATATTCATAAAACTTGTTCTGTTTGGCCTACTGTCCAAGAATTTGAACTGTCGAGGCCCAATTCTAACAAAAATAAATATTTGTAAAAGCCAGTGAGACAAAGAGAATAATTGCTCCAAGTTAGACTAATATTGTAATGAAAGACTTCTAGACTATAAAAATCAGAAGAAAGTCCCATAAGAGGCAGTGTATTTCTAGACATAACCTTTTGGAAACTCTTATTTACCCTCAAAAAAGAAGAGCTGGAAACGTACCAAATATGTCATCAAGGTACTTTTTTAAAGCCAAAAGAAGGGGGGAGCAAGAAAATTAGTTCCATATGCTAAAACAATTCAGCATTTAGTATATGTAATTTGACTAATGTTATAGTCTTGACAATGTACATGGCAATCTTTCAGAGAACTAAAGCTGATGTTATGCAATCTCAAAATATAAAGCAGATGGTGGGGCACCCCTCCCCCAGATACATTATTATTTGTCATCATGTTAAGACTGGGAGTAGAGAATAAAGAACATTTATTATACTCTACAACAGAACAGTAATAACTCTCCAAAAAGATTCCTATGTTCTCAGCAGAGACTAAGAATAGAGTCACATAAGATGTAAAAGTTACTTAAACCACCAAAGTCCAAACATGATGTCGAAGAATATGGAAACTAAATCAAATTATTTAAATGGAAAAGAGACAAATACATTTCCAAAAGAAAATAGCTATTTTCACATAAATAATGTCATTTTGTCATGTTGCATACTAACTGTGATGGCTGAATAATAAAGTTGAGTCTGTACCAACTTCTGTCTGTTCAGTGATAGCCAGCGCCCTGAATTCTGTACTGAATTCAATTTTTCAACCATCAATGGTTTAAAAAATTTATAAGCCCTTAGCCCTTCCCCACCCCAGTTTCCAAGAGTCTTATAAAAATCAGTTAAGATATTCCAATTCTCTCAGATATTTAGGACACGACACAAAAGAATTAGGGATGGGAAGGAGACAGAAAAAAACAAACATTTTTCTTAGAAATAAATATATAAATAAAAATTATAATCATAAGGAGGATCAGCTATGAGAGGTAGAATAATGAAGATCAGAGCCTGAGATCAGACGGGGTTATTGCAACACAAAAATGTCAATCTCTCCCTCCCACTGAGAAACACATTCTCACTCCATTTAAGTTACACACATAGGAGAAAATGATTAATAATGTTTATGTCTTACACACATTATAAACACACATATATTTAGGAGCTGTGTCCTTGAATCTCTACTTGCCAGGTAAATTTGAGCAACTATCTGGATTATGCTTGACAGTAAACATGTTTTAGGAAAAAGGAACAAGAGTTAACAGTTTCTTGGGTGAGTTTTGAAGGGAGCTTAAACAATGATTATTGCTAGATGACACTTAAGGAGGAAAAAATGATAGATCTGACAACTCGTCAGAATTGATATAAGGATCCTGACTTTATGTCAACAAAGGGAGAGAAACATAACTTAACCATCTTAGGTCAAGGACTAAGATGGTGAGAACAACGCTCCTCCATCTACCACAACCCTGCTTCCTTCACTGGGTCTCCCACTGGCTAGGCCTGGCATGCTCCTTTCAGCAAATGAGGCTCCATCATGCACTTCCCAGGGCTGCATCCTTACCTAGATCTGGGCCAACAACAGGAAAAAGACCATGAAGGTCAACTGAGATTGGTGGCAGAAGGAAGTAGGGAAAAGCATCAAAGGAGGAGAGATCATGATAGGGGGAATTGAAGCAAAGGCAGTTTTGCATAGGGCAAGACAACATGACCTGCTACAGCAGTCATAAATGTGGACAGGTTGCCAAGTACCCAAAGTTTGATCACTTGACTGCGAAGATATTGCAATGGACAAAACACTTGAGGATTAGTTGTAGCTATGATTCATAACTTCATATGGTTTCTGAACAAATAGCTGTAATCCAAGGACTCATACCAACATTCAGATGCAACTACCATGAAACAGTAACACTAACTTTATTTGTTGCAGCAATATAAATGTGACTTGAAAATACCTCAGTTTTTTTCTGTCCCTTAAATATTAACCAGCTCCCATACTTCACTACAAGTTGTATTTTATTTGTTTGTTTATTTATTATTAAATTTATTGGCCGCCCCCTTACCACAGGTATCTCAGCCAAGAGATTCTGTCTCCTTTTTGGTGATTTTTCTCTACTCTCTAGGACGATCTATCACATGAGAGTATATACAGCACACAGCTGTCTGATGAATGAAATATTACAGTCTATGTAACTTCATACTCTGGCCCAAAAAAAAAAAAAAATCTAATGTGTGTGACTTTTTGTGTGTTGTTCTAGCACTGATCAGCAAAATCAAGAACTAGAAACACATAGTTTTTAAAAGCCCAGCAAAAAGAGCCATTTAACTGTTCTCATTTATTTATCTATGATATAAGTAATACGAACTTACTTGGAAATACTTAATATATGCTAAGGCTGATGTCAAATGAAAACACATACGTTTTCGAGGTTCTGAACAAAGAATTGCTACAACTCTTCAGCGCTATTCAGTGAGAAATATGCATTTTACAGGTTTGCACAGACTAGCTTTTCCTGTGCTGCTACTTTCCAGATCCCCAGAATTCTGGCTTGCGGCCCTAACAAAGCAATTGTAATTTCTGTAAAGGGTGTGTACTCCAGTCTTCTTCAGTTAAGCAGGGAATATTATTTCTGGTTACCAGGTGCTAAAGCATCCGTATAATGCACTGCTTAATTTTATTTTCAGGATCTAATCTGGGTTGGTCACCAGGACCAGAGGTTTACACAATAGTGCATACACTCCGGTAGCTATAGCAATAGCACTTAGTCTTATATACTGCTTTACAGCACTTTACAGCCCTCTCTAAGAGTTTACATATTGCCCCCAACCATTGGGGCCTCATTTTACCCGCCTCAGAAGGATGGAAGGCTGAGTCAACCTTCAGCCTGGTGAGATTTGAACTGCCAAATTGCAGGCAGCTGGCAGCAGCAGAAGTAGCCTGCACTCTAGCCACTGTGTCACTGTGGCTCAACCTGATAGACAGCAGTTCCCTGAAGATGGGCTCCAGCACAAGTCCAAAAACGTGGAAGACTAAACCTCTGGTCCCAGTGACCGACCCAGATTAGATCCTGCAATGTTATCCTGGGACACATATATTTGCTTTCATTTGTAATTTTTTTGCAGTATTTATTATTCATTTTGCTTCTTTCTGCCTTTGTTACAAGAGTTTGTCTTTTAATCTATCAATGTCAAACCATAAATAAGTCAAATAAATAAACAAAATTAGGGAAGCTAGCAAAACCAAGAGAATGAATAATATTCATAATGCCCTTTCCTGAATGTATTATTGTTCTACCAACATTCAAAGATGGGAATTCTGGATCTTTTTAAAGAGTGAGCTTACCATCCCTCTGTTCTATATGCTGCTTATACTGATGTCTACAACTTGAAACGACTCATATTATTACCATCCCTCTGTTCTATATGCTGCTTATACTGATGTCTACAACTTGAAAAGACTCATATTATACTGGTTTCATCTATTCTAACCCAACACATTAAAGAAAATTATAGTTGTCTTGAGTGATTTCCATTGCCCATATTTGGAATACACATACTTTAGTCTTTCACAAGTAAAATGAATTTCAATTAATATTCAATATTATTTATTTAATAAATTTAATATTTAATAATTTAATATTAAAAAGGGAATAAAAGACACACAGTGAAAGACACACATACACACCTGTCCAGATACAAAGAGAAAGACTTCTATTTCTATGATAAATGCCGATATGATACCAAATAGCTACATATTTTCAAATATTTCTAAACACTTATTATGGGGTTTGAGGAAACCTGATGGGAGTTGATAACCACTTAAAAAAAGATTGCAAGGTTTTGTTTTAGACTGACCAGGCTTGGCGATATGATCATAAAGTGTGACTTATGAGGCTGCCACAAGTGTGACAAGTGTAAAGTGTGACTAGGAGAATGCCACAAAAAGGAGGGGTCAATTTATTCTCCAAAGCACCTGAAGGCAGAACAAGAAGCAATGGATAGAACTAAGGAGAAATTTCCTGGGAACTGCCTGGGGATGAAGAAAACATGGCAGCCATCTAAAAAAGTATGGAAGGGTCTTCTTGGCCCCATTTCTTTTTTTCTGGGCAGCCAGGGAGGCGGCTGGAGCTTAAAAGTAGCCCAGATAGTTAAAATAATCAATGGAATGGCTTGCCTCCAGAAGTTGTGGACTCCAATACTGGAGGTTTTCAACTCCATTTTTTTGTTATTCTGTCTTACGATGACAGATGACTGTTGTTGCATGACTGTGCTCCAGGACAACAGTTGCAACAGTCCTGGTTGCAGTCATTAGGTCAATCCCTATAGGAAAAGAGCAGGTTGAGCTGGAAGGTAGAGTTAAATGTGTCATCAGTTACATTTAATTCTGCATTGCCACAACAGACCCAAGTCCAGCCTTACCCCGTGAATTCTGTAGACCCTTATTTAGGGCAGTAGTGGATTTCAAAAATTTTTACTACCGGTTCTGTGGGTGTGGCTTGGTGGGCGGGGCATGGCTTGGTGGGCGTGGCTTGATGGGCATGGCAGGGGAAGGATACTGTAAAATCTCCAATTCCACCCCACTCCAGGGGAAGGATACTGTAAAATCTCCATTCCCACCCCAATCCAGGGGAAGGTTACTGCAAAATCCACATTTTCTCCAGATCAGCTGGGACTTGGGAGGCAGAGAATAGATGGGGGTGGGGCCAGTCAGAATTTTTACTACCGGTTCTCTGAACTACTCAAAATTTCCGCTACCGGTTCTCTAGAACTGGTCAGAACCTGCTGAAACCCACCTCTGATCAAGGGCCAATTTAACTTTGAACATTAGTTGACTAGTTTCTTGTGTATAAGTAGTAAAAATAAGTGCTTTTGTGCTTTGAACTCAATGAATGTGCCTACAGTTGCATTATCACATGACCATTTGCAACCTCCAGCCAGCTTCCCCACTGACTTTGCTTACCAGAAGCCAACAGTGAGGATCACAAACAGAAATCATGTGACTGCAGGGATGCTGCAATCAAGAGGAACAATGATAAATCCCCTTGCTCAGTGCTGTTAAAAAAAAAGACACACCACTCTTCAAATTCTTAAAATTTTCACTGCCAAGTAGCCACTTTGGGCAGTGAAAGCCATCTCTCATCACTTTTATTTCATGAACAGATTTCGTAAGTCATCTTGCCTTTTAGCTTAGCGTTCAGACAGGGTAATTGTAAGGCAGCAGATCATATTAATTTTAAAAAATGTTCTTCATCCCTCTGCTTCACTCCCAAATAAAGCTATTAATCTACGTTCTGCCTACATTTACCAATATTAAGAGTGCAATATTCTTTTTTCCAATGGACTTGGAAAAACCTGGAACAAACACTTGGGGAAAAAACCAACCAAAAATACAAAATCATATTCCAAATCTTGGACATATGCCACGATTGGGATAAACTGTACCTTTAAAAAGGAAGCTTCACCGCTTAGAAAAATATGTCTTTGAAAAGAATGCATTCCCAAACAAATTAAAATCAGTCTATGAAAGCAATGCTTTTAAACTTATAAATTAGTAAGAGAAAGCCTGAGAGGGCCATTTTCAATAATTATCAATTACATCCAACAGCTTCTTCTCTGACAGCTACCTTCAATTATATAACAACTGCTGCTTTTGACAAATTGCTACAATTAAATAATTTCAATTACAGATGGAAGAAGTATGGCACCTGTCATTTGCCTGTCTAATGAACCAAATTAACAATAAAATAAAATAAATATATGAGTCTCTAGAGAATGCATAGCAATTTATTTAAAACAAATCCTTGCTCTTCAGCTATACCCTTGCTGATCACTAGTCCAATGTATTCTCAATTAAAAACAATTTAAGATTCCCCAGCACGCATTTACTCAAATTCTGAAACTTCAGTGTATTCAGTGTGCAGCAAGGTTTGGTTATACTCATTCATATTTAATTTTTAAGGATGGTTCACTGCACATAAAATATTTATAACTCAGAAGGTTTTTGAAATTGGAATGCTAAAATGTCAGCCACACTCTCAAACTAGGGCTCATTTTACAGATCAGCATGGCTCTCGTTTTAACCACTTCCAAAGCAGGAATGACACCATAAAATATAACTGTCCTGACTACAAAGCTAATTGCAAGGGAAATGAAATGCAAAAAAGAACATAATTTATGTTTCTAAAGGCAAGCTGCAAGCCACTTTTCCCCAAATCCCACCCATTCTGTTAAATGACTTATGATTGCTTGGTTCCAAATGATGAGAAACAATGTGAATCTAACTAAAACCAGAAAGTCATCCTCTCTTGATTAGCATTTCTTATTTATTCTGGCACAGGAATTCTCCAAATCCGTATACATTCCCCCCCCTCCCCATCTTCTTTTTATCTATTATCAATACACTTAAAGGCATTCTTAACATCCTATTTGAAGTAGCTCTGTAGATAAATGCCCACCATATTCTCTCACCATTCTTCTCTTCCTTAAATTATAAGCCTCTTTCTCTTTAAAAAAAAAACCATGGGAGAAAATTTCTGAAATGTGGCTTTAGAAAAGTCAGCTATGACTGTCTGTCTGTTTGTCTGTCAGACAGAGAGAGAGGGAGAGGGAGAGAGAATCATACATAACTGATATATAGATCAGTAAACAGTTGGTAAACAATTCAGTGTCTATGAAAATTCAACAATTGGAAGAGAAAACAGTTTTAGAATTTTTTTAAAATGACTGCACATTTCATTTGTACCCTATCACTTTTATTTTATTTTTGGTAATTCTGCACTTTCTTTGCACTTTCAAATCAACAGGAAACCTGCTGTGCTATCTGTTCCAAATGCAAGCAATTCAAAAAGAGGACCAGAAGAAGATGAAAGAAATTTTAGATAAATGAATACAAGTCAAGAAAAGGCCATCAAGGTGTGAAACATTCAGACTATGAGAAATTAGGTGGCCTTTTCCCAAACTAATATCCTCCAGGAAGGCACAAAATTGCAGGTACTTTTTAAGCAAACAGCCAGAATTTTTTTTAAAAAAAGATGCTAATCAAGACAGGATGATATTCTGGTTTTAGTTAGATTCATATTGTTTTCCATCATTTGCCTAAAACCAGATTAGGAAACAAGCAGCCCTAAATCATTTAAGCAAACAGCCAGAACATTTCAGAATTTGTTGCTACTATTTGTAAAAGCGAAAGAAGAAAGTTAGCTGCTTACAATCTGCAGTTTTATAAGCCTGACATTTTAGGAATCCATAGAAATAGTAACAACTTTACATATGAGCTCAAGATTTTACTGTGTGGAAAATAAGGTCACAAATAAGCCCTTACTAGCAGTTTGTATTCTTCAATATGTAGACGCATAGAAAAGGAGGAAATCATTAGCACATCTGCATCAGCAGAACAAAACATCTGGTTGCTTCAGCTGCTGAAGTATTTTGCAGGAAGCATCAGCAAATAAACTAGGCCAAGTTACAGAGTTTATCCTTAGACTTTTTAAGACAGAGTGCAAACAGTTTAGAAGAGATTTTTGAGTGACTCCTTGCTACAATTTGTCAAAGTTGCATGTAATTTGGCTACACAGATTTGGCAATACTTGACTGCACTTTCTAGATCTAAACATACATCAGCACTGAATCCTAATATACAAAGATAAATCTTAACAAAAGAGATTAGGAACTGACAAAAATACTCTCATATGGGAGCATAGTATACTTCTTGTTTCATAGTTTAATTATGCACCCTTCTCACCCTTTAAAAAAAAACCAGTAAAATATGAAGTATTAAGATGCAGTAATATTACTGCAAAGTATATGCAATGGATTTTGAAGTATGACATGTTCGTTTGATGCCATTGTGGTTTGTTACAGACAGCTATGGCCCTTAAGCTACAAAGGACACAGGCAATTATTGTGACACACAAAGATGAACAAATAATAATGCTGAAGCTCCATTGGCTTCAAAGCACTGTATTTTTTTAAAAAACAACAACAGAGTTCTGAGCTTCTCTGATAAAAAAAATGTGCTCATTACTATCCGAAGACTAAATTATCTATCTTATGCCTAATCAAAATATGTATATACACACACACACATTTATTTATTTGTTTTTAAGAACAATGCTTGACACTACCGGTCCCTCTTGGTGTCATGAAAATAACACTGTGCAATACTAAGCATATTTTAAAATACTGTGGACACAGTTAATTTAGCTTAGTTTGTATGAGGCAACCTCTTTGTTTCTTGTTCATGTTCCAGAAGGAAGGAAGGAACCTTAATGGCAGGAAATAGATTGATTTTTTGCCTAAATTTACTATCCCAATAAATTTAAGCCTTAAACATAGCATGTACATATATGTCTATATACAAAGTATATAGACATAACGGCTGCTGCCGGTTCGGACTGGTTCGTGTGAACCGGCAGTTCTGATGATCAGCTGGCCCTGCCCATCTGCCCCTGCTCTATCCTGTCCTATATTTCCTTCTTTCTGGCTCAGCTGATTTGCATGGCATAGCTGATTGGAACATCAACGCCATTTCTTTTAAAATTCCACTCATTCCACTCAATCCCATTTTAGCATAATACAGATGAAGCCTAAGCACGGGTGTCAAACTTAATCATGTCATGTGATGTATTGTGACGTATCACGTTTTTTGCCTTTGCGGAGCCGGGGTGGGCATGGCCTGCATGTGATGCCTGATAAATTTGGCAGGCCTAGTCTAAACAATCCAGATTCAAAAACTAACTTTTTACTTTTTAAAAACTGACATATAAATCTTATCTCCAGCAAGACATTAAACACAGTTTCAGGTACATTTATAAGATAAATTGTGATTACTGGTAATTGTGCTCTTCTATTTTGTTTCATTCATACACAAAAGATAAAGCAGCAGGAAAGAGCTTGCACTGCAAGCAAAACAGTGGGCTTATGTACATCCTAGTTTATTTGGCCTTATTTGATCATCTCAATCAAATATATTTTCTGTCTCTAATCTGTTCAATAACTGAAGAATAAACAAAACTAATTTACTCAGAATTAGAAAGCCTATGCATTCTTATTCCTGATTTACAGTCTTTGATATATCATGTAAAGTACAATTAGCTATAAATGTACCATCTAATAGAAATAAAAGTCACAGAAAACCTTACTAAGCAGTTAAGAATATTCTGCATGTGTTATGAATTATAGAATCATCAACCTCACAATAAATTATTTTTAAACAGGAACACAAACCAAGCTCTTCATAATAATTTCACAGAAGCCCAATATTCAGCTAAGGTGACCAATTTTAATGCCAAAAGTCTAGGCAATTTCAAAACTATAATTGATAATGCAGCAGCTATCCATTGAGTATGCTAACAAAACATCTTATTTATTTATTATTTATTACATTTATATGCCATTCATCTCATTATCAAGCAACTCTGGATTATCTTCGGAGTGTTTATATACAATTTTCATGAGTTCACAACACAATGGCTCTTTAGTCATGCTATAAAAGTAAAGAAGGTGATTGATATTTCAAAGGCATTTCACACAAAGAATGGAGAACTTCATTTTCTCTTTGAAGTATGAAAAGTGAGCAAAACCTTTTAGCACTGCTTTCCTTCACATGATAAATTATACAATTATGAAAATGATATTGCTGTGTTGTCCTGTTTTACACTGATTTTTCAACCTGCTATTATTCTGAAAGCACTAGTTTGGCCCCATGGTTTCAATAACTAGATGAGTTCAAAATAAGAGTACTATGCTATCATTAGTCTGTTTTCATGGTCTTTCTTTTAATACAAAACAGGGGAAAAATACCCAAAGCACAGCCTGTTTCAAAGGAAGAGAGAAAGGATAGAAAATTTGATTTGTCATCCTAAATTATTTTTTATTTGCTTCTGCCAATATGAATCAACATGAAATCCTAGCAGATTCCACAATGCATGGAAAGAAACCATATATGTAAGCACATACAAATGCTTTCAGAGCCGGAAGTATTTCTTAAAATTACTGTTACACAAATTCTATACCTGTACCTGATAGAAGTGTTCAACTCTAACCTGAAAGTGTCTTTTCCCAGGATAGCAGATGAACTGCAGAAAAGGATTACTGGTATTAATAATTACTTTTAGCTTTAAAAAAAACACTGGGCAAAATAAAATTAAACTACCTAAGATAATTCATTTATATGCACCTAAGAGAAACATGCTCGTAATCTACCCAGCATTCCCACCACCAAAAAATGCAAGCAGGTGAGCATTAACTAAATTCTTCTGAGATCAATAAAACATGTAACAAAAAGTTTTTAAGTTAGGTGATTTTATATATTTAACAAATTTAGAAACCACCCATCTCCACCACAGAGGGAGAAGCTAATTAGGTATAAATATTAATGCAACAATCAAACCACATGCCCATAGGTCCCTAATATGACTGCAGACATTCAGCGGCATGGTTTGGAAAGTACCGTATTTTTCGGAGTATAAGATGCACCAGAGTATAAGACGCACCTTAGTTTTTGGGGAGGAAAATAAGAAAAAAATTGATTGGCAGGTGGATTGGCCTCCCGGAATACCCCCAATCAGCTGTTCCCAGAGGTGAATTTTAGCAACAGGTTCCTTGGTTGTGAGTTCTGTGCCTTGCTTTTTTTTGCTTTTTTTCTGCCTCTGAAACTTCCAAAACAGAGCTTCAGAAAAAAAGCCTCTGAAGCTCTGTTTGGGGGCTTCTTTTCTGAAGCTTCGTTTCCGATGCTTTTTTCAGCTTCTGAAACCTCCATTTGAGAACTGGGCAGGGTTACATTCGAAGTATAAGATGCACCCAGATTTTCACCCTCTTTTTTGGGGGGAAAGGTGTGTCTTTTACTCTGAAAAATACGGTAATCGCTGCTAGGTTAGGTTTAGGTTTAGGTTTATTTGATTTGTATACCGCCCTACTCCCGAAGGACTCAGGGCGGTGAACAGCCAACAATAAAATACATAAATACAAAAAATTTAAAAACCAGATAAAATCAAATTAAATCATTTTGGCCCAGACAGATTAAAACACCCCAATAATTTAAAAACAGATTAAAATTTACATATTTAAAAAGGGAAGAAATTAGGCCAAGCCCGCCTGATGGAATAAAAAGGTTGCTAGGAAAGCATGCCTCCTTAAAGTATTAAAAAAACCTTATATCAAGTAGAAAGTTTGATGAAACTGATTCAAAGATTTTCCCAGGGTGGCTGCTCGTGAATTTACATGCACAATCATCTGCTGGGACCTGCAGTTTAGCCACCTGTGGGTGGAAAGATGCAAAACAGTTGCATGCACCAGCACCTGCTCATTCATAAAAGATTAAGATAATCTTACCTTCTGATTCTATGCAAATGAAGGGTTGGCATCTAAGATAAGGACCCCAATCACAAGATACACTTAACTCTGGTTACCGAGTTAAGTAATCTTCCAGTTTGACAGAATACACTGAATCACAAAATAACTAAATGGGCTTGGTTCACTCAACATAAGATACAAAAAAAAAAAAAAATTAAGCAAAGTTAATACCCAGGTGAGCATATTATGCAATTTCAGTAATTACTTCAGGTAAACCAAGTGCTGAAAATGTGCAGCATTCTATACTGCAATTTTTGGCTGCTCTAACACTAGTAGAGCCAGAGAGCATTACAAACAGTACTAAAATATGAGAAGTACCATACGAGAAGTTACAACTAAGGAGAAATTTGACTGATAAGGTGTGCAACCTTCTGAATGTTACTATATTTTTTTTAAAAAATACCTGAAAATGTTTCATAACAGGTGCCATTACACTCATTCTTCTACACTCAGTCAATGGGATAAGATAGTATATTTTAATCTTTTGTACTGTGCTTTATAGAAACCATTTATCAGTAGATTAAGACAGATAGGCGAACTCACATCTCTGTAAACTCTGCATTTTTATAATCTGGAACTTCAGCAAAAGTTACTGTTATAGAGTGGATGACAGATATTATATTATTCTGTTATGTGTGGTTTAAAAATAACAAAAAATGACTTTAAGCCTTGTACATTATTTTGGAGAATCACATTCCTTTTTTCTTCTTGAATCCACTATCTTAAAAACCGAAATGAATACCCATCTGCCATTGGTGTTTTTTCACATTTTACATGCTAGAAATATTTTTCAGATTAGAAGTAAAATAATTTGGATAATATAATTCTAAAAATTGTGAAAGAGAACTGGCTTTACCCTTTCAGACTCAAATGAAACTTGTGGGAGATACTAAAGTTTGAAATTTTACAGTGAATGTAGAACATCTGGAGATAATTCCTACATGCTTACTTACTTACTATCAATCTATTCATAGCTATCATAGAGATAGTCTGAAAAACTGAAGAGGTTTCTGTGGTTTATGTTCCTGGTCTCAGATGGCCAATATTCCCATGCTGTCAGGTTGCAAGCTTTTGTTCATATATTAATTTTGTCATTAAGAACCACTCACCCATTAAGTCCATGATTAAATGGGATGGGTTCAAAGCTTCCTGATGAATGGAACTAGGATGAGAACAAGGCATACTTTGGTTTTGGTATTTGGCATGTCAATATATAGATTGTACACCAGGTGAACACAGAAACAAGGAAGAAAATAACACTGCAATGGGTTGCTTAACTACAAAAAGTATTGCAAAATGAACATTGGTCTGAGTTCTCTAAAATCTTTATCTTTCCTGATGCTACTAAGTACTGAACCTGATAGTAAAACATATACTGTCCGTGTTAAACAGAATCCCACAGGAATACAATTGATTTTTGCTACCTTTTTTTCATCATAACAATAACACACAATACATTTCACTTGTTCGCCAGAGGTAGTTGCTTTTGTTATTTGATTCTGCATTTCTCTACCAAAGCTATGATGTGTAGTTTAAAATATATGCATTAAAATCCTGGGAGATGAGGAAATACCTGTGGCATTATATTTAAACATACAGATCGGTTTCTATTCAGATTGTGGCATTTTTAGCATTGATGATTCTTTTATATATTGGAATTGGGGTGGGGGTGGGGGCACTAAGAAGCTCTCTCATATGGTGTTGAATAGAAATAAACCAGGATTGAGCAAGTTCCCTCAATTCAGAGGCCACAACAAGCTTTGTAAAGTACATAGAGCTCTGTACTTAGAAAATGGGTGAATCTGTTCTGTAAAGGGTCTTCTGGAGCTTTAATGCAAAATAAGGGGGAGGAGCTGGAGTTTTGATCCCATCCATTCTGCAGACCATAAAAAGGAAGCTGACAGAGTGTAGCTTTTCATCCCTGCAACATAATACTGCTATCAAATTTCATAGTGATGGAAGAGGTCTAGAAAGCTTAAGAATACCCACCTGAGATTAAAAGACGTTGAATACAACAGTGTTTATTAACAAACAAGGATACATAGGTCAGTCAAAACAGTATATATACACTTGAGCCCAACAAAAAACCCTATGTATTGAATTTTGTGTGAATTGTGTTATATTATCTTATATTATCTGTCACGCTACCTGTTCCTCTCACCGTATCCCATTTTGTTCCAGCTTAGTTTTGTCTTTCTTTCCCCTCTTCTGTTACCCTGTTTTTTTCTTCTTTGCTGGAAGGGCAGAGGGATATGAATATTTGTATAAGTGTATTTGAGTATAGGTATGATGTGTACATATATTTCAATATAAAAGCTGTTGGCAGATACATAATCATAAGTGGAACAATTCATTTTAATCATAATTAATTCAGTTTATAGCAATTTAATCTTTGTCTGCCCCTGCCGTTCCTTTGAAGTTTGACAGCTGGGTACTGTTACATACATGTATGTATGCATGTATGTATGGGTATACATATGCAAGTGTTTCACAAGCATGCATTAATTGGGAAGGATGGTTTCAAATTGGGATTAATAACCTTGCATCATGGCACAGAATGTTGTATGAATTTTGACAGATTATATAGATTTTTGAAAGAATATGAAATTCTGAACAATTTGCAAAGTATTTGCATGGATAGGGATAATGTAATTCTCACTGCAAATATGCTTTAAAAAACAGTAACCAAATCTTTTCAGAGATATTAGAATCTGTATGTTTTAGGTTCATGGAGGTCATTTTGTCCTTGGAATGTCATATTGGAGGATTATAGGTGTACACAAAAACACAGCTGTTCTATTTTTTTCCTGTTTTTTATTTTTTTTTTCTGCATTAAATCTCTCCTACTTTCAACCATCCAATTAGTTGCTCACTATCAAAAGACAGTTAGATCCTTTCATCTTCCTGAAAACTAGATAGGACTGAAGGGTGTCATGGCAACTAGATCTAAGGTCATTTCCTGTTTCAATTGTTTGACATTCAGTAAATAAATAAAATAAATTGATTTATAAAATGGGAATACATGAACAAATATTATTCAATTCTACAATACACACAAGAATGCTAATTCTGTTTCTCATGTGAACTACTGCAATGTGTACATATATAACACATTTAATGATATTATTTGTAGCATAGCCCTTACAGATTAATATTGTCACTACAAAAGCTCTTTCAATCAATCATTGTACCTTGACTATTAATTATATGGCATGTTTCAGACAATCAGCAAACTCTGAATACTGTTAAGTTTGTGAATGCTTGCATTCTAACAGACTATCTCAAAGAAATATAACCATAGACAATTAAATTTGCTTAGTCGCAGTAGTTTAAGTCAGAAAAGGTAAAAACTAGGCAAGAAACCAAAATAGCAATGGCTGCCTTAGTTTGTGAAATAACAAAAGGCCTAATGAATAATATATACTTTGGTGTCTGCCAATTAACTTATGTCTTGCTGCAAAAACCTTATGCTAAGGGAAAGGTTAGCCTGGCCCCACCCAACCACCATAACAGCAGTTCAAGGTAGATTGCTAATTATTTCTTGTCCAAAAGACTTCTAATTGCCCTGGGATCACAACTTAAAGGAAATTTTATTCGCACTTACCAAAAGTTAGTTGCTGGTTTCTGTATACGTGAGATTAATTTTTAAAGCATGACCAGAACACTGAGAATCATATGGTTTGAAAAAGAAGTTTAGCTTTTAATATATTCCTGAGGAAATCAAGATATACAGATAAAAACTGAAAGGTTAGAACACAAATTACATAAGCAATTAAAACAGTAAGAATTGTTTTTAAAGTTTCAAATATTCTGATACATTTTGGCATTTACATGCAGGCAGCACTGCTTTCCTGCTTTCTCACTTCTTACACTAACATATGAAAAGTTTCCATATGTGATCAATCAATTCCCAAAGTAGGTAGATAATGATTTCAATTTTTCTTTGCTTTAAATATTCATTTTTTAATTGAGAGACACAAATGATACAGGCCAGAATATTTAAATCATCTGCTTCTAAATATGCTTATTTCTAAGCCATACTCTAAATATCTTACTAATCAAGAATATTAATAATGTTTGAAGGACAGTGAACAAAAGCAGTTTAATCAAAATAAGTTTTTAAATATTATAAGGAACTTTATACCAAATAAAATTAGCTATCATGAAAGTGAGGAAAAAAATCAGGATTTGATAGCTTGATACTGTTTCAATGTGTAAAAATCACCAAGTCATCAAGAATTGAACAAATAATTCATAAATGGCACTCCTTAAATTTGCATTATATTCATGCAAGCCTTACTAGATTGAAGGGATTATAATGAAAAGGAATCATATTACCATCTCTGTGATAATAGGGTCCATTTAATTACTTGTTTTACTTGAAATCTTTTGTATGTCTTTAACAATGCTAGTACAGCATTATTTTCATTTTCCCCAAATGTTAAGATTTATTAATGTTTAGTTGCTGGCCACAGATACACTGAAACAAAAGACCTGGAATAAGTTTTGGTATGTTGCATGAAAGCTAAATATGAGCCAAAACTGTATGGTCACAAAGAATACAAATGGCAAAGGATCAATTTTTTTCAATTTTTTCAGAAAATAATAATGCCTCTTTGGTCTGCATTTGTTACCGTATTTTCCGGCGTATAAGACAACTGGGCGTATAAGACGACCCCTGAATTTTCCTGTTAAAATATAGGGCTATATATGGGCTATATTCGCCGTATAAGACTACCCCTCTTCCAAAGCACACCAAATAAAAATTAAAAAACATCAACTGGCTCACCCACAATGTAAAAGCAGCTGTGCTAGACCCAAAATGGCCCCTGCAACAAGCAGGAACCTCACACAGCCACAAAATGCCCCAAAAAACAACTTTCACACTTTACACACACACAACACAACACAACTGGCTCACCCACAATGTAAAAGCAGCTGTGCTAGACCCAAAATGGCCCCTGCAACAAGCAGGAACCTCACACAGCCACAAAAAGCCCCCAAAAACCACTTTCACACTTTACACACACACAACACAACACAACACAACTGGCTCACCCACAATGTAAAAGCAGCTGTGCTAGACCCAAAATGGCCCCTGCAACAAGCAGGAACCACAGCCACAAAAAGCCCAAAAAACCAACTTTCACACTTTACACACACAAAATTCCATATACAGCTTTGTGAGATTTTGTGTGTTTGTGTAGTTAGAGTGAAACACTACAAAAACACACTAAATCTCAGAAAGCTGCACAAATATTATTTTATTTTATTTTTATTTTTATATGAAAGCTAAATTTAAAACTTCCTAAACTTTAAATGGCTAGGTCTAAAAAAGAACAACTTAAAAAAACCCCAATTAACTATTTTTTTAAAGAGCCCAAAGGGGAAAAAAACTTACTCAATAGAACAGGGGTCTCCAACCTTGGCAACTTTAAGACTTGTAGACTTCAACTCCCAGAATTCTTCAGCCAGCTTTGTTTTGCTTGATTGCAGGCAGGGAGTTGCTTGCTGATGGAATGGATTTAGGCAAGCAAAGCAAGGCAAGCGTTGTGACTAGCAGCTAAGGTAAGCAAGCTGGAGGGGTAAACTTTTTTCCTTTTACATGGCTCTGGCGATCCCAGCTGAGTTGCCTGATTAGCAGATTGTCAGAGCTTGGATCGCCAGAGCCATGTGAAAGAAAAAAAGTTTTTTCCTTCTACATGGCTCTGGCGATCCCAGCTGAGTTGCCTGATTAGCAGGTCATCAGAGCTTGGATCGCCAAAGCCATGTGAAAGGAAAAAAGTTTTTTCCTGTTTTTTCCTTTTACATGGCTCTGGCGATCCCAGCTGAGTTGCCTGATTAGCAGGCAACTCAACTGGGATCGTCAGAGCTTGGATCGCCAGAGCCATTTAAGGCTCGTCAGTGCCTTTCGGGCTGGTCTGCCTGGTTACAGGAGAACGACACCCAGCATATAAAACGACCCCCGACTTTTGAGATGATTTTCATGTGTTAAAAAGTCGTCTTATACGCCGGAAAATACGGTATATTCTACTATGAATTCTACATACATGTAGTCCTCACTTCATGACCACTGCTTTACAACTGTTCTAAGTTATGATGGATCTCTCCTCAAAGCTCTAGACAATCCAATTTTCAAGTTCTCACATCTGTACACACCCTATTTCACATGATTGCATTTTGGGCACATAGCATTTTAGTTTTGGGCACTGAAGATAGCTGTTTGCAGTGGCTCATGGACACAAGACTGCAATTTTTGGCATTTTGGCTGGTTTCTGTCATTTACTTCCAGTTTATGGCAAAAAAGTTCATTTAACAACTGCAACATTACCTTAATTACCGCTGCAAAAACAGGTTGTAAAATTGGCTGTGGTCATATACCGACCTGTTTAAAAGAATGGCCAGTCATCTTTAAGAACCTCAAAGCCTTGAGCTGTTTCACCCAGAATGTTTATTCACAAATCAATAGTTTTGGAACATCGGATAGCAGATTTTTACTGAATGGTAGAGCAGTTTAACTGCAGAACCAGAATTTTAGTCAGACGGTAAATTTTCTTCCATCATTACATAGTTGAAGCAGAGGTCTGATAAGAATCTCTCAAGAATGCTTTAATTTGGATTCCTGAACTGAACAGAGGATAGACATAATCTCTTACATTTGTTCAAATCTGTGATTTTATGAATAGATTTGCTCAACAGGAATGCTTGTTAGTTTATTGAGTTGATAAGAAAGGATGTATCACTACTAGTGCACTTCATTATCATGGCTGTGAATAAAAGTAAGCAACCAGGCTTGCCTGGTTATTTGGGACCTCATAATCTAAGGATGCTGGGTATAAGAGAGTGGGCAATGCCATTGCAATATAAAAGACTGCAATGGCACCAGGTAGTCTATTTCTGCTATAGATAACTATGACCACCTTATTCACACACTGAACTTGATAATGCAGAAATCAATACCTTGACCTCAAAAATAGCATTCCTGACCAAATACTTTGGCCCATTTTCAGCAAATCCTCATTACAAACCTTTATTAACCCTAGTTCCGAAGCCTACTTATGATAGCATCAGAGCTAGCAACAAATTGCACAGCAGATGGGTTGCATTTGGGCTGTTGCTGGATGGTTACTTCTGCAACTTCCACCTACAGTTCCATCCAGTTCATACCTTAAAAAATCCAGCTTTCCTTTCCACTGTTCTGCTATCTCATCCCAGTCTCCATTCTCTGCCATGCTTTGAATTGGCTGCCATGCAGTTACGCCTACAGTTTTTTCTACCAAAGATGTTTAGCTTCAGTATGAAGTTGACTATTTCATATGAAGCTCCACTATCACTTTTGTGTTTTGCTTCAAAATGTTAGGCACATGTTCTGCACGCTTATAAAGCAAAACTTCTACAGGATTTTTACCTTCCTGCTTCATACCTAATACTCACACACAAACAAAATCAATCAATTTGTGAGGAAAAACACACCACCTTGGCTGACAGGTAATGCCAAAGACAAAAGAAAATAGATGGGAGAAGACTTGGTTCAATAAAAATCCACTGGCAACTCTATAGAAACCAGATAAGGCTTAAGTGGAATTCTGAGTGAGGAGATAGCGTTGGTTTCAACCTTCTCATTCAGAAATAGAAAATTAAGCAATCATAGTACAGCATCCACATATTACAAAGAACAATGTAATGTTTAAACATAAATTTATATAAAGCAAAGTCTGGTCAAGGAAACTATTAAGAGGTTCACAAAGAAGTTAAAAGAAACAGTATATATAGCCACACAAACATACACTCTGAAGAAAAGCATTCTCCCCTCAACTGTGTAAATTAAATATCAGTAACAAGCATCGGATTACAACACAGAGAGCTAAAACATATTTAATTAGTATGGGGCACTCAGTGTATATTGTCCTAAGTAGGTTTTTAAAAGCCTTAAGTATTCTACCTCTTTATTTTCCTTTAGTTATAACTGATAACACATCTTGAAGAGCTTGGCAATTTCTTAAAAAGGAAAGCTGCTTTTTAAGAAGGCCAATCTATGGAATATTGGGTCAAAGACAAGACTTTAGCTAACTTAAATAGACAGTATATTTAACTGTCCGGACCTGATATGAAAAAAAATAAATGTTCACTTGCACTTAAAGATCAGAAGGGTCTCCTTTGCAAATCCCGGAGTTTTATTTACAGAATGAAAAGGAGGAAATGTCGACATGACAAATGTCAGCACCAAGGCTCTCTATGTTGCCAACTACAAATCCCTTCCCCCAGCCACATCTTTCTTTATTTCTCCCCCTCCTCCTCTCCCTCCCCCTTTAATTATTCTCCAGTCATGCTTCAAATTGAGAGGTTTTTTCCCTCCCTCTCTGAGTCAGAAGGACTTGGGAAGCTCCACAGGAACTGTGACGAGATCCACAACTGGACAATGCTTTCCTGCACAAAGCATTCTTTCATCCAGGCAGTATATCTATTTAAAACATCCCCTTCATGCTCACACATTTTATAAAGAGATTATAAGCAACAAACACCGGATCACCCACAAGATCAAGATTTTGGCTTCAACACAAAGGGACAAGGAATACAAAACTTATGAAGAGTTCCTATGAGAAAATGGAGCTGTTTCAGCCCAAATACTTCAACTGTGTTTTTTATTATTAGACATATATAGGATTTTAGCTACTTAATGCTCCTGCTTTGTTATATTAATATAATCAAGACATTAATTAGAATGTTGGTATTTGGAGTTAATAAGAGATAGTGTTGAGCAGGAGTTAAATTCATAAGAAAGAGTAAACTAAGACCTACTATTTTGCACTAAATAGCAGCCAAACTGGTAGGTGGAGTTACTTGTATTTTACCAGTGGACAGAATAGCCTGATTTGGACATAAGTTGTATAAAGCCACAGCCTGCAATGTATACAAAGTATTTCCTATACTAGTATATACTTTCAACTCATTTGCAAACAAATTACATCAAGACAAGTACAAAAAAAGTACAAAAACTAAGAACAGCTGTAATCTTATCCATTTTTAATCAATCTGAGTTCATTATATTATTGTATTTCTTAGAAGATGTAAAAGCACTTCATGGATGCCTGCCCTTGTAAGATGATGAAAAAGATATTAGAAATGAAAATAAAAATTTGGCTGACTTCTATAATCAAGAGAAAGTAGCAAATCACTGACAATTGTTTTTCTTGAATCCCGACTGATTGCAGTTAACTTTTGACTTAGTAAATATAATTGGAAAGAATTTAAAAATCATTTTATATCAACTGCATTGCAATTCTTCTTAGTGTTCATATTTAAAATTGGAATTGGAAATTTTTTCAGGTAGTAGATACCACTGCACAATCGAGACAGCACTAATGTATTTTTAAAAAAAGTTTCATGAAATTCTCAAGTCTTGCAAAATGTCTGCAAACTTACCCTAAAATCTCAAAAATGGCCTGGGATTTTCCAAAATGTCTATTATTTTTGAAGTTAATTTTGTGGGCAGCATTTAAGACTGTCATATGTATGTTGCTGCACATATACACATTGTTCATAAATTTTCAGTCCTGTATTGACAATGTTGAAATAATAGTACTATTTCAATGTGAACATCATATTAGCATTCACTCAAGTTCTATCTAGTCCCAAACCAAGACATAGCATTACAATACAGAAATTCATAACACAAGGGGCAAAGTGGCGTTCATAGAAATCAGGAAAAGTTATTTCATAACTGAACGCAACTGAAATGAAATCTTTAGAAAACATAGCTACAAATCTGTCACAAAGCCATTTATGCTTTGAAACGTTTAGCAAAATGAAGTTTGCTACAGTAAAAATATAAAGAATAATGAGAGCCAGTTTGGTCTAGTGTAGGGGTGTCAGTGGCTCAGTGCCGATCAAAAGGTCGGCAGTTCAGCAGTTCAAATCCCTAGTGCCACGTAACGGGGTGAGCTCCTGTTACTTCTCCCAGCTTCTGCCAACCTAGCAGTTCGAAAGCACATAAAAAATGCAAGTAGAAAAATAGGGACCACCTTTGGTGGAAGGTAACAGCGTTCCATGCGCCTTTGACATTTAGTCATGCCAGCCACATGACCACGGAGACATCTTCAGACAGCGCTGGCTCTTCGGCTTGAAATGGAGATGAGCACTGCCCCCTAGAGTCGGAAACGACTAGCACATATGTGCGAGGGGAACCTTTTCCTTTTTATTTAAAACCTGGTCATTTTCTTTTCTTTTTTTCCATCTCTTTCATTTTCGTCTTCGGACAGTGCTGGTTCTTCAGCTTTGAAACGGAGATGAGCACCATCCGCTAGAGTCAGGAACAACTAGCAGATATGTGCGAGGGGAACCTTTACCTTTAGGGGTGTCAAACTAAAGGCCTGCGGGTGCTTAGATCTGCAAGGTGCTTAGATCTGGCCCATGGGGATGGCCTGGAAACAGCAAAGGACCAGCTCATGGTGCCTCTGCCAACAAAAACGGAGCTCGGGGAGGCTGCGCTCAGCCAAAAATGGGGTCAGAAGGCTGCTGGAGGCCGTCGCAACTGAAAATGAGGTGTGGGGGACATGTACATGGTGCCCCCAAGCCCTGTTTTCACTGGAAGAGGGCTATCAAAACAAACTGAAAACAAAACAAAAAGAAAAATGTTTCCCCTTTTGCATTTCAGCATGCAAGAAGGGACAGGAAAGGAGAAAGGGAAAGAGGAAAGACAAAGAAAAAGAAGGAAAGATGGGAAGAGAGCAAGGAAGGAAAAATAAAGAAAGAGGGGAAGGAAGAAGAAAGGGGAATGAAGAGGGAAGGAAAAAGAAGAAAAGGAAGGAGGGAGGGAGGGAGGTTATAATGTGAGGGAGGGTTTTAGGGAAGTCCTGCCTTAGCACTTGGTCACCATAAGTGCCCCCGACACGAGTGACATCGAGCTCGCCACACTCAATATGGCCATGCCTCCCTTGACACAATTCCTGACACAAGGTCGAACACAACTCTGTTGCAGCCCTCAGTGAAATTGAGTTTGACACCCCTGGTCTAGTGGTTAAGACACCAGGCTTGAAATTGGGAGATCCTGAGTTCAAATCCTGCCTTAGCCATGAAAGACAGCTGGATGACTTTAAGCCAGTCACTCCCTCTCCATCCAATCTACCTCACAGGGTTGATGTTGTGAGGCAAATAGGATAAGAAATATTAAGTGTGTTTGCCACCTTGAGTTATTTGCAAAAATAATAAAGGTCAGATACCAATTATTAATTGAAGCAGGCAAACAAGCAAGCTTGGATAGATATCTTCAAGCATTTGAGAGATCTCAGACACAAGCTACATTTTCCCAATAGATACTCACAATGTTAGGAAATATAATCAAGCTTCCATTCAAGTAGTCCTTGACTTATAACAGCTCATTTAGTGACCATTCAAAGATACAATGGCACTGAAAAGAGTGATTTATGGCCATTTTTCACACTTACAACCATTATAGCAGCCCCATAGTACATGATCAAAATTCAGATGCTTGGCAACTGGTTCATATTTATGACAGTCGCAGTGTCCCAGAGTCATGTGATCACCTTTTGCAACCTTCTGACAAATAAAATCAATAGGGAAGTTGGATTCACTTAACAAATGTGTTACTAGCTTAACATTGGCAGTGGCTCACTTAACAATAGTGGCAAAAATATTGCAAAATGGGCAAAACTTAACATCTATCTCACTTAGCAACAGAAATTTTGGGCTCAAATTGTGGTCATAAGCTGAGGACTATCTCTATTTTAGGGTTAGTTCAGACTAGTTTCATAAGCAGTACTTCATCAAATACAAATATCAGATCCATATACTTCTCTTTGCTGTTTCTGTTAAACCCATTTCCTCCCTGAACCAAGAAAGTGGATTATAATATCAACCAGGCTAGAAATAAAAAGCAGAACAAAAATGCACTTAGTTTTGATTTTTAAGAGAGTTGAGAATGTGTAGTACCTAGACATTCACATATTTCCCATAATAAATATCTAAGTTTTTCTGATAGCGTAGAAAAGATTTGCTCATGCAAGTAAAAGTTACAAATTATGTTATAAAGACTTTCAGTAATTCTGGTAAAGTTATCTGGAGGTTGAGGCATGGCAACTTGACTTCTTTTTGGTTTGAAACATTTCACTGCTTATCCAAGGACAAATCTGAAGAAGCTACGTGGATAAACAGAGAAACATTTCAAACCAAAAAAAGTTATAGGAAGAGTTTTCTGCATACAATCCCTCTTGTTATTGATGCACATCCTCTGTTTTCTGACCAGTCTTGGAAGTGTAGTGACAATTTTAATTTTGCTAATGGTTAATGGTTAGTATAAAGATAATTTAATGTTACATCTGGCAGCCCACTATATTGAGGATTGGTGAAGAATCCTTTAAAATACTTGAATATTGCAATATCTAGATTTAGAGCAAGCTATTTTCCTCTCAACTGTATTTCAAAAATTGTTATTTTTCAAGAAGAAACACAGAAAATGTGTTATTTTTCAAGGAGAAACACTTCTACACATAAGCGTGGAAGTGTTTTACTGCAAACATGTATTAGAATGAAATTTCAAATAGTACTGATGTCTTGACATGCTCATAAGCAGTCTACAGCATAATTCTGTAGACTTAAAATACAGGGATTTTTTGCCCCTAGTTGGTAAGCAATTCTATTTTAATTTGACCCTAAATCAATACAAGATCTTTGTGACAAAAAAAATGCTTCCGGTCAAAATATAGAAGAGTCCTGCAATCAGGGTGGATAAAAATCAATGATTTTCTTAAAAAAAATAAAAAAAATCAGATTTTTTTGATTTAAATCGGATTTTTTTGATTTAAATCGGATTTTTTTTTATTTTTATCGAATTTATTTTAATAAAAAACTTTTGGGGTAAAAATCTATCGTAAGATAGTTTTCTATTTAAGATACATAAATAATTCAGTTTATTCAGCATGAAATGGAGTTTAGTTATGTAGCATGAGGCTGTATATTCTGCAACACTGGGACTATCGGTGAGTCAACAGTGGGTCAAAGGAGTAGCAGAGATGACAGTTGCTCTTTAAAAATTATGATTTAAATCGAGTTGATTTAAATCAAGCCTTTTTACTAGTGATTTAAATCATGATTTAAATTGTGATTTAAATCAACTTGATTTAAATCAAATCCACCCTGCCTGCAATTAATACTACTTTTTATTTTTTCAGGTAACAACTAAAGGATCATAAAAAAACAACATTTGGTCTACTGCCTGCCTATTACCGACAGTTAAGATGTTGACTTAAAAGAGATCAAATGCAATGCTATATTGCCAGACAAAACTTTAAGTTAATGTTTGTCCCTAATAATTTTATTGATCCTAACCTACATTTTTAAACTAAAAGTAAAAAGAAGACAGAATAATCAATTCCTCGCTGTATCTTAAGAATCATTTCAAATGTATAAGAAACTACACTGTAACTAAAAACTGAAGGGCATTAGATCTTGTCAACAGCCCTGGTATTTTATGATAATCTCTCATCCAATATTGATCGGGTCCCGTACCTGCTTACCTTTCATCTCCAACCTACAGATCCTTTCCACTTCCAGTACCATAATTCTGATGGGGGAGGAAAAAAAGCAAAACAAACTGAGCCACTAAAATTAAAACACCGTGTTGCTAAATTGCTAAGGCATGACCTCAAGGACTAGGTTTGTGGCTGGGGAGGGGTTAGGCTGCAGAGGCTACATTTAGCAATCATTGTACAAGTAGTCAAGTAGTCCTTGCTTAACAATGGTAGTTGAAACTGGCAACTCCATCCATAAGTGATGAAGTTGTAAATCGCAATGTCACACTATCCTGCCAACTTAAAAGAGCAGTTTAAGTTGCCATAGCCAAGCAAATCCCACATTGCTAAGTGCGATGTCATACGATCCCATTTGCCATCTCCTGCCAACTGCCCCATTGACTTTGTTGGAATTCAGCAAGGTAAGCCACAAATGGTGATAGCACAACTGTGGGACCACAACCATCATAATTGTTATCTAGTTGCCAAGTGCCCTTTAAACTCCGATCCTGTAACTATGGAGTTGTTAAGACAACCGCAACTAAGAGGAACAGTGATAAATTCCCCATCATAACTCTGATAACTCTCATTCAATGAGATCTACCTGTGATGTCATCCAGTAAAACTGCTTTTAAACCAAGATGCCCTTGTTTGTATTCCCTAATCACCACACCACCCTGGGATCCTTTTCTTCCTCATACAATAGACCCAAGAGTATGTGTAATCCATATGAAACACATCTTTCATTCAGACATATTAGACTATAGGTATCTGCTATCCCTATTTGTTGAGACTTCTTGGGCCAAAGCTATTCTTTTGATATTCAAGAAGGGATCATCACAGCCTATATTCTTTCCAGCTGGCTAAATTAATACATCCACATCTTCTTAAGAAGCCGCACCTAACATTTACACTACTTATTATATATATGCTTTCTTAACAAAATATCTTATCAGGCCTGCAATAGCTGGAGTGAAGCTTTTGGATTTACTTCCAATTAATAACTCTTGTTTTCTCTCGTTCTCTTTTTTTTTTGGTACATGACCGGCAGGGTCCTTCAACATAGCAGTGAAATGGGACAGCTAATTATCAACGAATCCACCTTGCTGCACCGCGTTTGGCAACTTTTATCAGCGCAGGACAGCTGCATTCTCTGTGTTTGAAGCGAAATGTCACTCTCTGCTAATGCAACAAGACTTACATCACTAACGATGCCTTGACGCTCCAATGAAACAACTAAAGGCTAATTAAAAATTCAGATTTGTTCTCCTAAGCATAACAATATTAACTGCTTTTCCATCAGGACCTTGTTACATCTTTCCAAAATGTTTGGCTATCAAAAAAAAAAAAAAGTGTAAGAGGAATAGGATGAAAAACTGTTGTAGACTTGGGGCATTCTTGGAGCATTTTAAAAAGGCTGTTATGGTTGGAACCGAACCAACACACAATCATGCAAACCAGATGATTTTTTTTTTTTACTTCGCTCCTTCAGTTCTAATTACTACACTGCAGATTGTTTTTGTAAGAAAAATGGTTCCATACAGATTTATCAGCTGTAACACTTTGGGTTGCTTTTGGTTTCTTTAAATATCCAACTGATTTTTTTTTAAAAAAAGGGGGGGGTGGAATTGTACGGCAAAACTACAAAACTACAAAAAGGCTGTGACTTATTAAACTGGCCCATTTCACCTGACGTTAAATATTCGAAAACTAACATAAGCCACATATATTCCAAAGTTTAATTTAGTTGATAAAAAGTTAAACCAGGATTTGTTCAATCCAAAGTGTTAATATAATAAATGTTCATATATTGACAAATAATTCATGATTCACAGCCCTGTCTTTCAATGCATGATGACGTCAAAATAACTTCTACATTACCTAATTGCACCATGTACTTTGTAATTACAACTGGCTCAAGATAAGCCTAACCTGCCTCACAGGTGTTGTTGTGGAGAAAATAGGAGGAGGAAAATATCTTGGATATGTTCGCCATCTTGAGTTATTAAAATAACCAAGCTGGGATATAAAATAAAGTAAAATAATAATATAAAATATAAAATAATAAAATAAGGAGTATTATGTATGTTTGCCACTTTAAGTTACTTATAAAGTAAAAAAGGTGGGATAAAAATTAAATAAAATAAATAACTAAAAGATCACCCAGCTGCCTTTGTGCCTAAGACAGGAATAGAACTCACGGACTCCTGTTTCTTGCCTGTCTTAACCATTACACCAAACTAGCTCTCAATATAATATAATCAGAGTTAAATACAAAGAAATAGAGCCGTGGTGGCACAGTGGTTAGAATGGGGTACTGTAGGCTATTTCTGCTGACTGGCGGCAGCCTGCAATTTGGCTGTTCGAATTTCACCAGGCTCAAGGTTGATTCAGCCTTCCATCTAAAACCATACAGTACCTAACTTGAGTAGTTTTTAATTGTAGTTATATACTTTATCAGCTATTGTGGGATTACAGCAATATTCATTTGTTCGCTTTTGCCTCTCTTATAAAGCTTGACTGTTTAGGATAAACAAGAATAATTTCACTTACGCCAACAGATAGTCCAAGTACTGCTAAACATACAAAAGAAATGAACAAGAAACAGAAATGTCCCCTTCTTATATTTCTTTCAGCTTTATTAATGTTAACATAATAATGTAAATAGTAATGCATAAGGCTTTGGCTAGAAATACAATGAATGTAGAATGTATAACAGAACCCCTTCAAGCCAAATATACAGTATATACTAATGTTAAAAGCAGTACTATGTCAAAAAGTGTTGACAATTTTTGGCAACCTAACAATTCTTACTACTCTAAATCTCCAGCCAGCAAAATACTTCATCCTGTTATTAGGTACTCCCAACTTGGAAATGAACTGCTGACCCTTGTATATGTCAAATCTATTTCTCCTTCATTAAACAGAAATCTGGGGCAGTTAATACCATACTGTTACTATGGAATACTGTACTACTACTTCAAACTTTCCCTTTCTAATGTGAGCTAGGCAACACTAAAAACTTATTAAGGGCTGGAAAGGCATACAAGTATAATAGGAAAAGAAGGTATAGCTAAATACACACAGTGGAACCCATTAAACATTTTTGCAGCAGTTCTATGAGATGTGTACCTTATTTGGTTAATATAGGGAGAAAAAAATCTATAGGGTCAAACCAAAAACCTATATATTCTTGCATTGCTTCTCATGACTACTGACCCTATGCCTGTCAAGATAATACAGCTAAACAGAAACCCAAAGAACCATCTCCTGTCTCCATAGTTGGCCATTAAAGTTAAAAAGCCCAGGACTAACACAAATACTTGACATCCATTCATTGTGTGATATATTCATTTCATCTTATTTCTTTATTTCATTTATAATATTTATAAATGAATATAAATATTCATTTAAATATAAATATAAATATTGCTGCCTAGCTTGCTGCAAGTCGAGATGGTTTTAATCAATTAGTGATCCTCATGAAAATCCATTTTATTTATATATTTATTTATTGGATTTATATTATATTGCTTCAATCAATATCACCCCTGACCAGTATTTTATCATGTGACTAGTCAGGATTCATCTCACTAGACAAGCAGATTAGGAGAACTGAATGCCGCCTTATTTCATACCACATGATTTAATCCCAATGACAATTTGTACCGAAGAGACAGGGGAACAGCTCAGAATTGCAGTAATCCCACCCCATTTCTCAAGACGACACTCAAATCAGGAAATTCCTGACACAAGGTTTATAATAGAAGTAGCAGAATATTCACTGGCCTCATTTTCCTGCCTATGCAACAGATATTTCCTGGCCACTGCAGTCCTTGCCATGAAACAAAAGATGTACAATATAAATCCAAAGTAGTGAATTGTTCTAGCCGAAGTGTCGATGCAATTATTTTCCAGACTGCATATATTTTAACAATGATTTTAAAAGATGGCTTTCATCCAAAACAAATAGCTAGGATTAAATCAACATGAAATGATCAATTATTACAATATTGACATGAAGCGTGACCTTTGTGTATGCTGCTGATCCATCTTGTCAGCAAATTCTGTTCTTCTATTTTATAGATAATTCCAAGATTGGCATGTGAACTAGTTGGATCAACTTAAATACAAATACAAATAAAACAGCTTCCAGATCTTTAAAAATGTAAACAAATAAAAAAAAGGTTACAGATGATCTCTGGTCTGACAGAGAAAAACAGAACAAAGGTGTTAAAAATTCAGGTCACATTCTAAGCAGAACACATCATAGTATGAAAAGAATGACCCATCTAGATTTCTTGAAAGCTATTTTTCATTATTTAGAAAAAGGAATCAACCTCACCCCCAGCACACCTATGGCTAAGGTTTCCTATGATGTCACATGTGTGATTATCATTCTGAACAGACAGCATTTAATGTACATATGAATGAGAAGTCAATCACTTTGGTTATCAACCCAGTACCAATTCAAATAATGCCTTTCAAGTTTAAACCATTCACACATTCAGTGGAAAAATCTAGAGTTAAATGTGATGTAGGCAAGTGTTAACGCCAGCATATTAATTAAATCCACCTGGCCTTATGCATGTTTACTTTGAGGTCAGCCTTTCTTAACTCAATGGGATTCATTCCAGGTAATGTGCATAATTCATATGTCACTGAGTTTCAAGAAACAAATATTCTTATCATTACTGCAAAATGCTCCCATGTGTCCTCTAAGTATATGTCCAGATGAACCAAACTTTTCCAGAGTGCAAATTATATACTGTAGTTCAGCAACAAGAATTGCTACTTTTAAAGTGGGGGGAGGTTGGGGGAGGAGGGGGCTATAAGCAACCATCCAAGCTGAAAGTTTCAGACATTTTTTTTACATATAATGACCAGCTACGTTTTGCCACATTATTTGGCACAAATCTATGAACATGGTATCTATTGTCAATGTTAAGCCATGCATTGAATGTTGTTGTAGAAACTTTTTCAACAGGAAGAATGAAGTAAAATGTTGGCATTTTACATTATATGACAAAGTAATATCTATGTTCATGTGTGTGTATAAATTACAAGCATTGTTTTGTACCTAATTAAGAATCTTGTTAAGATGTCTTGTTTGTAAACCTCAATTAACAATTAAGTTTTAAACTTGTATCAAAATATGGAATACATTTTACATTCTATTATACCAAGCATAAAGGCTATATTTTCCAATCTAAATCAAAAATAAAGCATGAGGCATGCAAAATCTAAAAGTAGCTGTGCAGTTATACCAATAAACTTGATCAAAGCATTAATTATATTGCCATGAAAACATAAACAAATCTTAATTGCGGCTTACTATTTAGGATAATATATTCCTGTCTTGACCTTAACTTCCTATGCAATAAATGCAAATATTTTCCACTATATGTATATGAATCCTTATCATCTGAAAAAAAGGTGTTATTCTCACCAAAAAAAACCCTCTACACTTTTCATAACGTCTGGGATTAGAATTGGAATACTGCATTATACACAAAGGGGTAAAACCACTATTGACAGCTATAATTTAGGCAGACAGTTTACCTAATTTCTAAAAAGCGTTCTGCATCTTGCAGCATTTTGCTCGTATAGACATGTTTATATCATGGAGGTTTCTGGCACAAAATGCTCCCTTGATTTTTCTTCTCACCTTTCCAAAAGAGATGTGGCCATTGTTCTTCATCCATTTATGAGGGAATGAAAAACATTTTCTCCATCTCATATTCCTCATAGGCAATCTTATATAATTCCCATACATGCAAATTTTATCATTATTTCCCATACATGCAAATAATAAAATTATTATTATTATTATCATCATCATCATCATCATCATCAAGTCAACCTCTCAGTACACTTCCCCTGATCCTGATATTTCAGCTTATCTCGGGCCAAAATTTCACAATAGATGAAAACCTGGTTTACTGTTCTCAGAGTTGGAATAAACACCATGATGCCTTTCATAATAATTCAGCTATAGATCCTCTCCTCATTGGTCTCATGAACTTGGGAGTGGCTACCTACTTTTTCTATTTTCATCTTCTGCTTTTGTCACATACAGTACTTTCCTTTTTTTAAATTTACACAATTACCTCCAGACCTTTATCTATCTTAACTTCCCCAATCACTGTATCCCTAGTAATATATTCAGGGTCAGATCCAAAATATCTACATTTTTTTCCTTCAGTACTACCTACCATCTAATCTTATTTTATTTCACCTGTATCACAATTCAATGTATTCCAAACCTTATCCTTATAATTTCTTTTAATTATCTTAGCCATCATTTTAGGTTTTCTTCTATGCTGCTCCAGCGACTCGGAGCAGACTTGTAATTAAATAAATGTTTATTCTTGTATATCTATTCCAATTATAGAACACCTGACCACACTTAGAACTATAGGGCAATCCTATCGTATACCATTGTTAGGACCGGAAATTTTCAGTATAACAAGAATATTTGCCTACTTATTACCAGAAGTCAATAAAATCACAGCCTTCTAAAATAACAGTTTCTACTTCAGAAATCACAGCCTTCATTTCAAACAGAAGCTTTTATAACACAAACAGGTTCCTCTAAAAAGAACAAAATATAAGTATTAATATAAGTGCTTTAATCTATTGAGGGCATCTGGCTTTAAACTTTTCCCTTACGAATAGTAGGCTATAGTTAGAATTTGCAATGGATATTTTTACTGAAACAATAAACTTTTAAAATCTGCCATTCTTAAAGACAGGCATTTTATTAGCTAAATATGCTTAAATTACACATTTGAAAGCACTCGTATAATCAACATGTATGTGGTTAATACACCTTGATTGGATTAAAAGAGGTCTCATACATACCCAAAGATATGCAAAGTTCTTCAAATGAAGGAATCCAGTTTCACTACACATTTACACACACACAAAAACAAGAACCTGCAATAATCCTTAACAGATTTGCAAGAAGCCACAGAGTATACAAAGGCTTCTCAGAGGAAGAAACACATCTTCCGACTTTTGCAAGAAGTGACTTGTGAATTCTCCATAGTTCAGTATATCAATAATTTACTACTATCTACCTTGTTAAGCGAAGTCATTTTAATGCATGGCTTCTTACTATAAAGGCCATGAAGAGAAGAACTGACAAAGGCTGAGCCCCAGGAGGGAAGCGAAACAAAAATATTTCAAAAGATAATGGAAGGGAGCGGGTTTGAAGAAGATAAAGAGCCATTTGGGCACAGACCCCTGCTGCTTCCATAGAAGTGTCTCCTTTTCAATCTCGGAAGCTTTAAAAACTGCCTTTGCCACTGACTACTTGCATTTGCAGGGTGTTGGGGATCCAATTTCACCTTTTGTCCAGGGAGCTGGCCCTTGGTGGCAGTAACACAGCTATTAGCCTCCTTTGCAGCAAGGACAATACTCAAACTGTCATTAATATGCAACCACAAAGGCAGGGATAGACCATAATTACTAATCATCTGGCTCCCTCTGAACTGGAGCAAATTATCCAGGGTCAAGAAATGAGTTTTTGCAGGAAAGAAATAAACTTGTTAACTTAGATCCTTAAATTAGAAAAGTAAATTATGCCTATCTGAAGCATATTTCCATTTATAATTCTGACGATTTGTATCTACCTCTGTTTGCTATCTCTTTTTTTTTTTTTTTGCCTCTCAAATCTGTTGCTGGCTCTAAAAGTATGGGTGGTGTGCACCCTGAGAATATTTTTCCAAAACAAGGCCTTCCTTTCCCACCTCTTTATCAGCTATCATAAAGTGCCCAATTTAAGCCATACTTAAAATAATTAAGCACTTGCAATGCAAAAGAGAAATTGCAAACATAGCCATGATTTAGTCCCAATAAACAGGTCCCTAAAATATCCGAGTACCGAGGCAGAGTTTTAATGCTTTTCATTAACTTTCTTTCTGAAGAAAACTTGGTCAACAGAACTGTTTTCAGGAGAAAGCAGCACTAAACAATGAAACCTCGTTCCGGTTTTTGGTTTCACACTTAGTTAAACCTTCAGTTATTTACGACAACTTGGTGTTTTCCAATCAGCCGAAACCAGGTACGTGGAAAAAATTCGGATTTCCGTCTAATCTCTTCAAGGAAGGGAGCATTTTTTATTTTATTTTTACCGAATCTTTGAAGGCCGACCAAAAGTATGCAGAATGCCCAGTTGCAAGCTTCTCTCCCTTGCCTCCCACCCTCGAAAGTATCTCTCTGCCCAGGAGGCAGCAGGCTAAATCCAGGAGATCGTGTTTCAGCATTCATCGATGCTCTCCTATGAAAGGGTACGGGAGGCTGCCCGGATCAGAAGTCAGTAAGCGGTCGTGAGAAAACGCACGTTCTGGTCATGGAGAAACTTTCCTCTGTCCCCGTGCCCCCCCCTCCACCCCCGTCTCAACGAAGGATGGGGAGAACCTCCGGCCAAGGGATTCCCTCTGGCTCCTTATAAATTGAGGCGCCGAAGCTGCTCTTCTTCTTCCATCAAGGCATTTTAAGAAGAGAAGGTTCTACGACGGAGGTTCCGGAGAAGCATCAAATACTAAACGAGGGACGGCGGAAAGGAAGAGCTTTTAAAGTAGATGGAGGAAAAAGGGGGGAGAGAGGGGAGGAAAACAGGAAAGTGGGGGGAGGAGAGGAGAGGAAAAGAAAATCGGGAAGAAGGAAAAGAAAACGAGACGAGTCAGGGCAAATAGGAAATATGACCTACCTGCATAGTAACGACGCCCAACTCCTCCGCGGCTAGTTTTCTCATCTGAGTGGCCAAAACTTGCGCTTCATCCAGAATGGAAAACTCCGAGTCGGCGGCACCGAGCCTCCAGAAAAGTGCCATGCAGACGATCCACAGGGGCCGCTGTACGCCGCCGTCCCTTCTCCGGGGAAGAACCGAGCCGCCGGAGGAGCAGGGAGCTGGTCGGGCGGCCTCCTCCGACCCGGCTGGCCTGCTCGCCATGATGCTGGCGACAGCGGCGGCTTGCTTTCCTGCCCCGAAGCGCGGCGCACAAACTTTCCCCGACGCTTCCCAAACTTCGGTGCTGGGCTGAGGGCGGGCGGGAGGCAGAGAGGGAGGAGCAGGCGGCTGCTACGCCTCGGGGCTCCGGGGAGAGGCGGCCGAAAGCTCCATGCGGAGGCCGCCAATCACGAGCCCCACAGGGCGCCTGCTTCCAAGGGAACCGCTCGGCTACTTCGAAGCGAGCGGCCGGGAAGCTCCCTCGCCGTCAGACGGGCAGACGGACGCTGCGCGCGCTCTCGCTTGCTCGCTCGCGCTGCGTGCGGGGAGACTGGGAGCTCCGCTTCGGCTGCCGATTGAAAACAGCGATGGGCTGCGGAGAGCTGCAAACTCCGGAGCTGAAAGAGGCAGGGCTGGGATTGGAGTCAGCCAGGGGGAAAAGGGAGGTGTCTGGTGCCACCAAGCTGCGCGTCGGCTCTTCTGCACAACAATGACTGGATTCGGAATGGCGAGGCCGGGGCAGCCTCCGCGCGCTTTCTTCTCTCCCTCACGGCTTTCGGAAACTTTCCCTTTCACCCAGCCGGCGGTTTGCAGAACCAGGTCTTAAAAGCCCCCCCCCCCACCTGTTGAACCGAACATTTAACACCTTTCTTTGAGGAACTTTTCTTAAAATGTCCCCTCCACCCCCACCCCCACCCCGCTTGCTCCGCCCAGGACGAGAGTTAGGATTTCATTCGGGCGTTTGATGGAAGTGAATTCCAGGGCGGCAGCGGTGTTGGCCTGCGCAGCAAAGCCCTCAAGGATTTTTGTTCACACTTTTCACCACTTGGGGAAATGGATTGTCTTGCACTATAAACTTGTGCGGGTTACCGTCCGCTTTCGTCAAACAAATCCATGCAACCATGGTGAGGGTCACACAGCCGCACCGCATGTCGGCCAACGTGTTGTGCGAGATCAGCCCCTGTGGTCAGTTTATGGCTCAGTATGTGGTGTCTATTGGTTAAAATGGTTAACGGGGGGTATACTGTACACAGCTTAAAAACAGTGAGATGAGAGATAAAGTAGAACTAATGAGTCAATAAGTAAACAAATGAGAAGCCAGGGGGAAATGAAATGTATAAGTTGCAGACAGTGATAATTACCTATCGTTAGTGACTACTTCCAAAGCAGCTGGTAGGTCACACCCATTAAGTTGTAAAACAGATATTATTGCATTATTACCTGATTAACTCGTGAAAATGATTTAAAACATATTCTGTTTAATCAACCAGATTCATTAATTCCTTCCAATAATGTGCTTGAAAGTAAGTGCTTTAATAAAATGATAATCCTTAAGGTACTGCAAGACTAGGAAAAAACCTATTGCTCAATAATGGCTCCTCTAGTTTTTCCCAAGAGAAAAAAAATGCTAAAAGAATGAGTTTACTCATAAGTTCACAGTAGTTTGCGTCCAATCAATGAATGTAGTAGAAGCAAAGAATAAAGGAGCTACCTGAGACACCAGACACCAGGTAGAAAGGATCGGTTTTTAAGCACATTAAGATGGGATGAGGTAATTTGGTGAATGCTGACTCAATGAAATGCTATTGTCTCAGTGTAACCTGAGGCAGAGGTGGGGAAAGGCCAAGTGTCTCTTGCATTGATAGAAGAGAATATTTGTAGGTCAGGGTTGAACCCTGGGGTCCTTGGTGCTCTCTGAGCTTGGTGGTTTCCGTGCAGACATTTCATTACCAAACTAGATTACATCATCAGTGTACTTAGTTCAGAGAGCACCAAGGATGCCACTGTCTCTTTATTAGAGATGTAGAAAGGCAACTTTGTCCATACCAGCAATCATTGAGACCATCCTTGGCAGTGTAAAATGGAAAGAAGGTTGGGATTTTCTTTGTTAGCAACCTCTTGGGTTGCTAAGGAGAGCTTTGGTCAGAAAAGAGAGTACCTGCTGTATAATGCTGTGACTCAAATAGAGAGTTTGATCAAAATCTTCAATCAATTCATTAAAAAAAGCACCATTCACCCACTACTGCTTGAGAAAGAACACTATTTCACATAGAAAATCCAGCCTAGTGTTGGTCCCACTGGCCCTGCCAACATTATTAGCATCGTAACTCAGAACAGGTAAATTGATGAATGACACCAGAATACCTAAAGCAGAAAAGTTGCAGATAATATTTAATAATAGCAATATAATACCCAGCAGTCCCAATCAGCATGGTCAGTTTTGAGGGATCCTGGGAGTTGTCATCTAGAAATGAACACAGATACTAAACTCATGCCGTCAAGATATATTTTAATATATATCATTGAACCCATGAACATGACAGATACATTTATAGCTCTTAATAAATGCATATTTAACTGCACATTTCTTTTTAGAGGGTGGATGTTGTCAAATGTTCCAGTCTGCTCTTGAGAAAACATGGACAAACTCCAGCAAGGGAAATAAAGGAATATGAGTAAAAGTCTAGCTGATTTAGCGCCTTTCACTAATACCTGGGACATACATTTTCAAAGAGTATCTGAATGTGGTAGATAGCAAAAAAAACCCAACCAACTAGAAAAACCCTTCTGACTTTTCAGAGAAAAAGTTACTTTTCTAGGAAGTAAAACAATAGGTATTTCTTATAATGCAGACTCTTAGAAATCCATTGCCTATTCACTATAAATACCTAATTCATAGGAGAAAGAAGATCACAAGAAAATTAATACAGAACAGTAGTGAATAGAATGAATCCTTCTGTATGTAACATTTTAGTAACATTCTTTCCTAATTATTATATATTTATATTATATTCTGCTCAATTGTGCCTAATTCTCACAGACTGCCTGGGCAGGTCCTGTAGTTTTCATGGCAATGCTTTTCAAAAATGGTTTGCCACTGCTTCCTTCCTAGGGCTGAGAGAAAGGGACTGGTCCAAAATCACCCAGTTGGTTTTGTGCCCGGAGCAGAATTCCTGATTATAATTACTTTGTATTATTGTCATTAGCTTGCATTAATTTTGAGCAACTCTACCAATATATCCGGCAAAGTCTCCTGAATTTCTTTGCTGACAGAGTTGTTCTAATTCTTGCAATCCAGATGTAGCAACTCCAACTTTACTGAACAACCTGTTCAGCCTTCCTGCAAGTAAGCTTAAAGTTGTCTTCCCCAATATTCTGTGTACAAATATGCTTAGACCAACATTTTCCAGAATTCCTAGCCTGCGTGGTATTCCCAATTCTGGAAACTGGGAAAGGAAACTTGCCTATGGCTTTATAGCTGAGAGAATTCTTTCCAATAAGCATGCACAGCTAAACTTTTTTCCCCCATGCAAACCAGAGAGTTATGTAATTTCTAAGTATAGTCTTTCGGATTGCAACATATCTGTGATACTCCATTGTACAATTAGAGGCTGAATGATTAAATTAGAACCACTAGCATCTAGTTCCAAACATGCTTATTCAGATGTAAGTATAATGAGATTTTCATGAGCTGCTGCTCACTTCCTCCGATGCAATTGATGAAGTGAGCTGTAACTCATCATCAAAATGTCTAGCTTTTAATAAAAATGTGCTAGTCTGAAAAAGTGCTTCCAGATTCTTTCTGACTTTGGATTTCCACATCTTGGTTTGCACCAGGATTGTTAAACGTAGCCCATCTGGAAGACAGTCAATTGGAGGAGATCAGTTTAGGGTTTCATTACTTTTTTTTTAAGCATAGTTTTTGGGAAACTATTAGAATACTTTGTGGCTGTTATTCCATAGATAGAGATTGACTTCACACATCATGCTAAGTAGCTATATATTTTGCCTATATAACTGAACAAAACTTAATGGGGATTCACAGGATGTCCTAAGACCAAAAAACCATTAGGGAAGAATGTTCTATTCTGTAATTTCAATTGATTATTTCAAAAGAATCATTCTGCTACTTCAGTAGAGGATAACTATAAGAACCTGAGCACATTGTAAGCCGCCCTGAGTCTCTGGAGAAGGACGGCGTATAAATCAAATTAAAAAAAAACAAACCTGTTTCTTCTGGAGCATCAGACAGACAACTGATTCACTAGCCCTTTTGCTCAAGTATAGTTAAAAGTAAAGGAAAAGGTTCCCTTCACACATATGTGCTGGTTGTTCCCGACTCCCGATCTTTACACTAAAAAAACCCATAGTTGAGAGAGCCACAATTTATAGAATTTATTCATATTTTGAATCCATGCAATACGCTGAGTGAGAACCTAGTCAACTTTATTTTAGCCAAAATATTATGCACTCCTGGTCTTCCAATCCATGACTAACTTCAAGAAATGGGCAATTAACACCTTCCAGGAACCCAGGTAGATAAGAGTAAGAGGAGTAAATTGGACACATTTGTTATCTGACATTGCTCAGCAAGGAGATTTGCATGACAAAACAGCTGTCTTGCACTTAAGATACTATCATGGGCCAAAGACATTAAATCTCAGGAATGTGATGTAAGTTCTTTTGTGCCAGATAAAATACTTGTCCTTTCCAAGATAGAATTGTTATTCTGTGCAGTTGTGGAATAAATTTTATTTATTTCAAAGATAAGGTATTTTTAAAAAATGACAAGACCAAAAAGACAAAAAGGACAAAAATTACAAACAAGACAAAAAAAAAAGTAATATTAAAAAGGTATGCACAGCATATATGAAACCAACATTAAACATACGTTATCCACCCTACTTGAATGTTGACAAATATGTCACAAATCTAGTAAATTTGCTCCCTTGCGCAATGGGCCTACAAATAATTATAATTTTTCTTCCTATATTTACTATGTTGCTATCACAATTCTTTAAAAATATCTCAAATATAGGAATTTAATATCTATCAGTCTTTGATTTGATTCTTGTTATCTGCATTATTGCTATCTGATTCTGTATTTCATCTGTTTCCTCATTTCTCTACACTCATGCAATCTTTAAACTTCATTATAATAACAACAGTATAAACTGATAATACTTTCCCTTCTCCAGTAAATAAGATTAGAACACTTATCAGTCTTGTTCTGCAGAGCAAATCCTCTCCTAGAGCTTTAGTTTCCTAAGCAGTGCTGAAATCCAAATTTTTTTACCACGGGTTCTGTGGGCGTGGCTTAGCTTGGTGGACTTGGCAGAGGAAGGATACTGCAAAATCTCCATTCCCACCCCACTCCAGGGGAAGGATATTGCAAAACCTCCATTCCCACTCCACTCAAGGGCCAGCCAGAGATGGCATTTGCCACTTCTCTGAACTACTTAAAATTTCCGCTACCAGTTCTCCAGAACCTGCTGGATTTCACCCCTGTTCATAAGCTAATGATGTTGGAAGAAATGTCCATCTGGGTTCAGTTCCAAGTGGGGAGAAAGACACTGGAAACATGGAGGCTATTTGGAAAGATGGATTAATGGTGGACAGGACCACATGGTTTGAAGTCCTGGGTAGCTGACCACATGGAGTGGAGAGAGATATACAGTATATTTATACCCTCTCTTGGGCTTTGAACTTGCTTCCTGTTCTTGTGAAATAAATGTATTCTGATTGGTTGTCAGACTCCCATGGGGCCATGCAGAAACAACTTTGTAGGTTGTCTTAAGTCCCAGGCTTGGTTGATTCTATCCGGGTGATGTAATCTTCCCAGGTGCCATGTGGTGAGATGGGTAGAGGGCAATCCTATTATGTTCTGAGGGTGAACGTCTTTTGTGTTGTAGATAAGCTGGGCCAGCCTTTCTGGGGCTATTAGCAAAGGTAGGGGCTGCTTTCCAAGAGCATGTTTCTCCTTTTTCTTATCCAGGAAGGTATAATATTCTGCCTTTTTAATATTTCCTAGAATATTTCATTCTTCTAGGAGAGAGGTGGGTGATAACTTCCTACAATGAGAAACAGAAATAGACCTATCCCACTTCAAGACAGCCATCCTCCCAAAACAGTTTATCCAATCCTATTGCAGCTTTTTTTCTGCTCTATGTAGGGTCTTTGAATTGTTAAAAAGCTAAGAAAGCACAATTGGGTGTGTGTGTGTGTCATTCTTTCTGGTTACAAATGGGTCAGAGGAAGAAAGCATGTAAAGGAATAGTCATTTTTTGATCCTTCTTCCCAAGGAATATGTAGATTCAATTGCATTACAATAAACAAATGTAAATCTAAATATACGGTAGAATGAATACATTTCAGGTATTATTTGCTACCATGTGGGTGGCAGGAGCATCCAGGGGGCGAAATTACAAGGCATGAGTCATGTCATAATTACATAATTGTGTTATTTGCATGTTAATATCATGGGTGCCAGTGGGGGGCTGTGTTCATCCTTTTTGTTAAGCCATAATTTGTTTGACCCTAGTTAGCTGGATTCACATAACACAGCAAGCCACAAACAATGGATTACAAACTTGTGTTGCCTGAGTTCATGCAATGCACCCTTCCAAACAGACAATCCCATTGCAGATTAATCAGTGCCTGAAGCCAATCCTAAAGTGGTGGAGCTGGACTAGACACGTTTGCCAAAAATATGGCAAATATTTTTAAAGGAGAAAACTGCTCCAAGGATTTAAGAAGGGGAACAATCTTGCTAATGCCACAACAGGCTAAGCTAATTAGCATCTGGTTCTGCCTTTGGAGAGGCTGATTCTTCTCTTTCTTTACAGAATGTGTGGAAGAATCTACATTCTACAAGTCTGTCACTGGTGCCGATTATACTGTATACAATGTGCTATTTTCAAGCGTCTAATTTAAAATTGGGCTGTAATTTCCCTCTTAATAAATCTGTAAACTTTGCCAGATTTCTGGAATCCCCTGTATATTTATTCTTTAAATAAATGATGTTCAGTAAATTTGTCTTGATTTGAAAGCACTTGACATTATGAAATAAACACCTTTCCAAACATTACAGATTCGTGCGTATGTGTTCATAACAAGTGTACAAAAATAATATAGTAAAAAAAATGAAATCCAACCAAGTATTAGTTGGCTTTAAAAACTGCAGTATCTACACTCACTGGAGTCTAATTATTTCAAGAAATTAGGCTTTTTTTGTTGCTATTGTAAAGAAAGTATTTTTTAAATTGGATTGAGAAGTGTTGCCATACAGTACTTGTTTTGCTGCAAGAAAAAAAGAGCAAATGATCTTGGAAAAAGAGAAGCCTTGGGAAAAAAGAAAGTCTTGGCAAGTTAGCACTGAGTATGAATTACAATTAGGTTAAGAATCCAGAGGGAATGTAATGTTTATATCCATAAATAATCTGCATTATCTGTGCCATATTTTTACTGGCATACTACTATAAAGCTAGAACGCATAGCATCCTATCCTTTAAATGGGTTGTGCAGTATGAATTAATAAAACAGTTAAGTATTAAATATTATATTAAAAATGTCTAAACTGGAAAGGTCGTAGCTCTGACATAGTGTCCTTGAATAGATGCCATGTTTATCTCAATCCCAGTGTATATACTACAAATGTTAGGTGACCTTGGAATGGATGAAAGGGAAACAGAAAAAGAGGAGGAGCAGAAGTAGGAAAAAGAAAGAATTGGGTATTATATGCATACAAATATCATAAATCTCTGTACAATCTCAGATCCAGGTCTCATAAAGGAGAAAGCCTTCAGGAGCTTTTGTGCAATGCCAATCAAGTGGAAGAACACAAGAGACTGCCTTCTGCACCCACAGTGGGACAATTGCTACCATCAGGGAGCTCAAGCGAGAAGAAGAAAAAACTGAGAAAAGTAATGTATCTTGGGATCCAGGAAGATAGTTCAATAAACCCAGGCTATCCCCTGGTTTGAAATCTAAAGGCTAGGCAAGTGGGAGATCCTGGAAAAAAAAGATCTCCTTCAAAAAGAATTGCCAAGAGAAGGAAGATAATGCTAAAGAAAATGCAGAAGGTCTGGAAGGCCAAACAGAGTGACTGGC